>NC_065579.1:123464622-123772642 GCF_024542745.1 Macaca thibetana thibetana
GATTAGGATAGAGATAAATCTGTGTTTGAACTTCTGATCAGAAGAGATTGAATTATTTAAAAGGAATAGCGTGAATAACAGGTTAGGAAACTTGCATTTTGCTGGAAATGCCTTTGGATCCTTTACATTAAGAAGGAAAAGTGTCTAAGATTGAAGTTGCCATAGCTTACCTTCTGCATCCTTGATGTGAGACGTTTTGGGATAAAGATATTCTTTTCACATCACACAAAACAATAGAAGTCTCCACCGTGATCTTCAAAGTAAAAAACAAAGGCAACACCTAATTGCACCTGCAATTTAAGTATTAAGCATGTGATACATTCTACTTGTGGACGAGAACTTCTATATGCTTAATAGAATGCCAAATGATTTGAGCTGGAGAATTCTGTTCACTGTGTGTGAGCCATGGAACAGCAGCATCCTTCACCTGAAAGCTTGTCAGAAGTGAAGCATCTCAGGCCCCATTTCAGACCTACTAGGTTAGAATCTACATTTTAACAAAAGTCTCAGATGATTCATAGGTACATTAAAATCTGAGAGGCACTGGATTGGTCTGGCTCAAAAGAAAATTTAAATAAATATATCTATATGCCCAGGTGTCACCTTCCATGATTCAAAATGAATAGTTCTTGGCAGGGTCCAGGCATCTGTTGTTTTTTTCTTTTTCTCTAACTTCCTAAGTGATTGTGATATACACCCCTAGGAGAACCACTGATCCTCTTGAACCCTGTAACTTTCTGAAATATAAAAGCTTGAGGTCACAGGCTAATTGGAACTAAAGCTGCTAATAATAGGAAGTTAAATATTTTTTCCATTTTAAGCCATATTGCAAATTTTCTAAAGCTCTTGATTAACCAAATTCAACTGCATCCCTGACTCTTACAACATTTGCAATACTGTTGCTGTCTCATTCTAAAAAGTTCTTTCCTGGATGGGTGTAGTGGCTCACACCTGTCATCCCAACACTTCAGGAGGCAGAGATGGGAGGATTGCTTAAGGCCAGGAGTTTAAGACTAGCCTGGACAACATAGTGAAACCCTGTATGCAAAAAAAAAAAATTCTTTTCTGCCGTTAGAACTCATATTTTCTGGTGTAGCCTTAGAATCACCAACCACACACAGAATTTGCAACATATAAAAATGCCTCTGCTGCTTCTCCAGCAAGAGAGGTGCATTTATGCTTGTGTATATACATTTGTGCCTCCCCATTTACATAGAACCATGTAGCTGCTGAAGGAATGAACCCGTGTTTTCTCAGTTAAGTAGCTCCTCACCATGTGGCCCGATCATTTGGCCTATGGAGATTTTGTAGGAGGGTAAAATTGACAGCTGCTACTTTATGCTTTCAGTTACTCAAGATTATAAGGAGTTTCTGGAAGGCTGGTAGTTCTAAGTTTGAAAAGAGCATTAGTGTAATCTTTTCAAAACGAATATAGCTCAGTGGCTCTGTAATATGTTCTAGGCCTGTGGCTCCCAGCATCTGGTTTTATGAAATGTTCATATTGTTTATACCTTTAAATGCTGCAAAGATGAAGAACCAAGTTTCCAGTTGGTAGAGGAAAAAAAGGGTAAGGCAACCCTGGGATGCTCTGGATCAGAATGTATTAAAATGATTATAGATAGAATGAGTTGCAGTCTGTTTATACTAAAGCGAGTGGAAATGTTTTTGAGATTAGTCAGCTTCAACACCAGTTCTACAACATTACTCTTATTTGTGTTGCTTCATTCATTGAATTAACAAAGAGTATGAAGCACTTACCAACTTCTCAGACACTGTTAGGAGATAGTGAAGAATAGGAGAGCTGTGTTTTCTGCCTTCACGGAAAGGCAGCAAGACCACACTGAACACATGATAATTAATTTGTATACAAGTATAGCAAGTCTACAGAAATACACACCTACATAAACACATCCTTCTCAACCTGACTTACCTGATCTCCCCTGTTCATTATTATTCCAAATTCCAAATCTCTCAGGTGTTGGGAATAGGGGAGGCATTGAGTACGTAGACAGGAGAAAGGTTTATTAAATTTTACTTATCCTAACCCACAGCTCAGATCCTTCTATTCCATTGAACAAATACTGAGCACCTACCATGTGGCAGACACTGTCTAGGCCCTGAGGATACAGTCAGGAGTACAACTCCACCAGCCTTCCCAAATCCTCCCAGAATTCTCCTGCCCTTCCATGCACATTGATTTGCTCTTGAAGCTGGCATCTGTCTTCCTCTGATGGCTTGTGTGTTTCTTCTGAATACAGAACTTTTAAGAGGTCTGTCAACACACAGTAACATTGTAATCTAAAAATCTTTATCTAGGCCAGGAGTGGTGGCTCACACCTGTGATCCCAGCCCTTTGGGAGGCCGAGGAGGGTGGATTGCCTAAGCTCAGGAGTTTAAGACCAGCCTGGGCAACATGGCGAAACCCCATCTCTACCAAAAACACAAAAAATTAGCCTGGCTTGGTGGCATGCACCTGTGGTCCCAGCTACTCGGGAGGCTAAGTTGGGAGGATCTTTGAGCCTGGGAGGTGGAAGTTGCAATGAGCCAAGAACGCACGCCACTGCGCTACAGCCTGGGCAACAGAGTGAGACCCCATGTAAAAAATAAATAAATAAATAAATAAATAAATCTTTAATAAGGATTGTTTTTCATTAAATAACCTCTGACAGAGTGTGTGTGTGTGTGTGTGTGTGTGTGTGTGTGTGTGTATATATATTTTTTTTTTTTTTTTGAGACAGGGTTTCACTCTATTGCCCAGGCCGGAGTATGGTAGTGCATTCGTGGCTCACTACAGCCTCTAACTCCCTGGACTCAGGTGATCCTCCCGCCTCAGCATCCTGAGTAGCTGGGACTATAGGCATGCGCCACCAGCCTGGCTAATTTTTGTATTTTTTTTTTTTGTAGAGAAGGGTTTTTGCCATGTTGCCCAGGCTGGTTTTGAACTCCTGGGCTCAAGCAATCCTCCTGCCTTGGCCTCCCAAAGTGCTGGGATGACAGGCGAGAGGTATGCCTGGCACACCTTTGACACTATTTATGTAACTGTATTTATCTTAACTTCTCCTTTCCCCTCCCCGTCCAGCTGTTGTTTTTTTTTTTCCAATGTTGCCTGCTACTTTCAGCCTTTGGTTGGTAGTTTCTGTTTCCTTTCCCTAGGTAAGGATTTGCAATGATTCTAGGTAAGTGTGCATATATATGAGTGTATTTTGGATTCCTGGCCCCCTGTCTTAGAGAGGAGAAGCTCTCAATCAGCTTAGGGACAGAGAGCTCTGTACAGGAAATCCAGTTCAAAAAGATCAAGACCATTCTTGACCTACCCACTTAATACCTAATTAAGCGTCAATATTGGAAATGTTTTATTTTTTTTTTTTTTATTTTTGGACAAATGAATTCTATCCTTATCACTCAGCTTCAGAAAACTTAACCCTTAATACCGTCCTCTGTCTCTTGAATTGAGCGTGGCTTCCTGTTCCTAAGAATGCCTTCGAATCCTGTAATTTTAGGCAACACCTTCAGGCTAACAACTCAGGTTTGCAAGCATTCATCATTGATGTATGATAGGATTTCCTGGCCTTCCTTCTCATTATGCAATTTGCTAAGGAGACACCTGGAAGGCAGAAAGCCCTGCTTCTTCTAATCTGCTTCATATCTCATTGGTGCAGCTTCTGCTTGTCTCAGAGGAACAAAAAGAATGCAGACATTGGGGGTTAGTGAGGGGTAAATAGACAGGAAACTTGTGGGAAGGAAGTCTGTGTTACCAAGCTCATTAGCATTTGTCCAGCCTCTGTCTTCTCTCCACAGCTCTGTAAGAATTTGCCATGTGATAGTTCTCAGTAGCTTTTGTTTTGTTTTTTTAAGACAGAGTCTCGCTGTATCACCCAAGCTGGATGCCATGGCAGGATCTTGGCTCACTCCAACCTCTGCCTCCCAGGTTCAAGAGATTCTCCTGCCTCAGCCTCCAAGTAGCTGGGATTACAGGCATGCACAACTACACCTGGCTAATTTTTGTGTATTTTTTTTAGTAGAGACAGGGTTTCACCATGTTGGCCAGGCTGGTGTCGAACTCCTAACCTCAAGTTATCCCCCCACCTCAGCCTCCCAAAGTGCTGGGATTACAGGTGTGAGCCACTGCACACCTAACTTTTTTTTTTTTTTTTTTAATTTACTAAAATCATTCAAGAAGAACAGTTTGTAAACAAATATCTTTCCACTTTTGTTCCCTGAAAAGTATTGATAAGAGTAACTGGGTTGCTAATTGTTGAAAGCATGTATGTTGAGGATACATGAGGATTCATTACACATTATTCTCTCTACCTATGTATATGTTAGAAGTTTTCCATAATGAAAAGTTAAAAAGGGTTTAATGAAGTCTAATCAGAGCTTTGTACACAACTATTATTTGAAGCTCTATCACTGTGGGAAGCATCAGATTTATGGTTTCTAATCCAAGTCCAACCTGTTGTTTATTAAAAACAAAATAAAATCTGATGGTTCCTAAGGCATGTCTTAGTATGAACACTTTTAACATGCCAACTGCTAAAAAGACAATGGTTGGTTTGGATGCGAGTGTTTAGTTTGTGCCAAATTACACAGGATACAGTAAATATTTAGGAAATGGCAAGAATGCAATAAATCCTCTAGGCCTTCCTAATTCAGTTGGTTAGGAAAATCTCACTATGACCCTTCTGTAACAGAAGAGACAGGCTCAGTTTTAACCTACTGTACAATCTGTTTTATTCCATGATCCTTAGGCCCAGGAGACACTGTTCTCATTTACTCAAGACTGATTTATGTCTAAAGCCCACATTTATGCCTACAGTCAAAAATCGCTCTTCACTTTGGGAGGCTGAGGCAGGGGATCACTTGAGGTCAGGAGTTCGAGACCAGCCTGGCCAACATGGTGAAACCTCGTCTCTACTAAAAATACAAAAATTACCTGGGTGCGGGAGGCTGAGGCAGGAGAATTGTTTGAACCAGAGAGTCAGAGGTTGCAGTGAGCCAAGATCGTGCCACTGCACTCCAGCCTGGCAACAGAGCAAGATTCCATCTTAAAAAAAAAAAAAAAATTAAAAATTAGCCAGGCATGCTGGCACTCACCTGTAGTTGCGGCTACTCGGAAGGGTGAGGAACGATACTTGAGTGCAGGAGATAGAGGCTGCAGTGAGCTATGACCGTGCCATCACACTCCAGCTTGAGTGACAGAGGAAGAACCTTTCTTAAAAAAAGAAAAGAAAAGGCACACGGAACTGGGCTCTGGTCAGAGAGTAAAGGCTGGCTGAGCTGAGACTTGAAGGAGGGTGGAGTGAGGCCTGTGCACAAACTATCCTCTCTGCCTGATTGACCTCACCCTGAGATGGCCAAAAGGCAAGGTGAGTTCTGGGGTAGATAGAAACCCTGAGTGGATGGGGGTGCAATCAGGAGATGGTGTGACAAAGCTGGCAGGTTGGCCAACTGCTAGCCCTGAGAGTTCCCTCATGCTAATTACTAAGGCACTTCTTCCTCTCCTAGCAGATACAACCTAAGCCAAATTTTGGCCTTGGCTCGTGGACTGTGTGACCTGGATTCCAGGCTCCACTTACCCCCTCAGCCAGGCACCAACTCCACAACTATATACAGTGGCCCTGGCTGCAGAGGCAGCAGGGGCCAGACCCTGCAAGGCCTTGTAGAATGTTTAAAGAATTCTGTTTTTAGTTTAAGAACAATGAGAAGCAAGAAAATGGTTGAGTGGTTTCATATTTGCAGTGATCCCTCTGACTGATTAAGGACCACAGACAAACATCGCCAATTTAGAGAAGTCCACCGTGAGTAAATTGTTCCCCACTTTTTCAGTGAGTCAGCTTTCCTCAGGAACCACACTTCAAAAATAGCTTTTTCGGTTAGAAAATTGGAACTCAGTGCAAAGCTGCCTGCACTCCTCAGGAAATATTTTGCTGCCTCTTTGGTGGTTCTTTTTGGCCTTGCAACCTGACAGGAGTCATCAAATGTGGCCTTGAGCTGATGCGAGGATTTCTGTTATGGCAAACTTTTATTGCCAACTTTGCAATTGGTGGCCTTGGACAAATTTATTAACTTGTATATTCCTGAGCTTGCTTATGTGTAAAATGAGGTAGGTTAGCAAGATCCTTCCTAGCTCTAAAATTTTGTGAGATTTTTTTTTCCCCCTTTCGGTAACTTGTGGTTAAACTATAGATATAGCTACTGAATCACGTTGGCAAGTTTAGGACCTGTATCCATAGCCACCGTGTTTCAGAGAGAAATGAGAGTGTAGAGGGATTTTCCAGGATGATCCTTGGTTACAGTAGGTTACTTAGAGTGTGGGGGAAATCCCTAAAGCCGGTTAACAATACAGAATGGGTTCTACTGTGAGTTGCTGCCACAACTGGCACCCTTGTTTTCTTGTTTCTCCCCTGGATCCCTTTGGATATGTTTCTTCACTTCTGTGGGCCTCAGTTTAGTTATCTGTATAATTGGACTAGACTGATTCATCTTTGAAGACTGCTACAAAATTGATGGGATTCTAAACCTTTTTACAACCATAAATGACTGCCCTAGAATGTGTAACTGTTATAGGGAAAGATTTATTATTTATTGGAATGGGGTAATACATGTTCATATTTTGAATATGTATAGTTAAAATATATAAACATATGTATTAATATATTTTTAATTTCACAATAGAAAAACATAATGGTTTTTGAGTTGCAAAACTAGGTCCTATTTCTCCCTTCCCTCTCACCGTCCTTTGTTCTTTTTTTTTTTTTTTTTGAGACAGAGTCTGGCTCTGTCACCCACGCTGGAGTGCAGTGGCACAATCTCAGCTCACTGCAACCCCCACCTCCCAGTTTCAAGTGATTCTCGTGTCTCAGCCTCCCGAATAGCTGGGATGACAGGCATGCATCACCACACCCAGCTAATTTTTATATTTTTAGTAGAGATGGGGTTTTGCCATGTTGGCCAGGCTGGTCTCAAACTCCTGGCCTCAGCTTATCCGTCCACCTCGGCCTCCCAAAGTTCTGGGATTACAAGTGTGAGCCACCGTGCCTGGCCCTCTTTCTTACTGAAGGACTACCAGTAAGTGAAACTCCACCCAGCAGACTCCAGAGGCAGTTGTCTACATGAGAGATGGGTGGCATATTTGTGGAAAGCTTTGTCCTAAATGTTTTTTGGGGTTTGTCGTGATTAGTGTGATAAACAGCCCAACTGTTGACTAAAAAGCACCTCAGGCAAGAACTGGTTCCCAAATTTCTGAGAATTTCTGTTAATCTCTAGAGGGTGTGTGTGTGTGTGTGTGTGTGTGTGTGTGTGTATGTGTATGTGTGTCTATCTGTCTTATTTTGCTCCAAGTGCAGGTAAGTGCCAGGGCATTGGAGTGGTATACATTTTATCAGATATAGAAGAAAATCATTTCTGCTCAGAGTAACTTTGTTAGTTTTTTCCATCTTGGAAACTTGGTTACTTTCTAATTATAGACTTGTTGTTGGGCAGATTATGAACTAAAACCAGTTCTATAGAACTTCAAACCGTGTTCTTTTCCCTTGAACATGAACAACTGGAACAGGTGAAAGCAAATTTGGAATTGCTTGAGTTAGGCCTGGATTTTTCATTGTTCTTTGTCCTAGACTTTAGGCACTCAACTTAAATATGTATTTTACTTGTCTAGAGGAAAATAAAAAAGTTTGACATGAATTTTATTATATGCTTCACTTCATGAATTATTATTTTAATAAGTATTCCAGAATGAACTGAGTAGGAGCCCTTCTTTGATGCTTTGCTGCCAGCCAACCCTCTCCTACTTGCGGGGTGTGCAAAGGAATTTCCTTAAATTTCAAAATTTCAATCCTCCATTTGAGTTATTTGTGTTGATTTGATCTTTACTTGTCTTTTCTTTCCTTTTTTTTTTTTGAGATGGAATCTCGCTCTGTCACCCAGGCTGGAGTGCAGTGGCACAATCTCGGCTCACTGCAGCCTCCGCCTCCCAGATTCAAGCAATTCTCCTGGCTCAGCTTCCTGAGTAGCTGGGATTACAGGCACTTGCCACCACGCCCTGCTAATTTTTGTATTTTTAGTAGAGATAGGGTTTCACCATGTTGACCAGGATGGTCTCGATCTGCTGACCTTGTGATCAGCCTGCCTCAGCCTCCCAAAGTGCTGGGATTACAGGTGTGAGCCACTGTACCCAGTGATCTTTTCTTTTCTTTTCCTTTTCTTTTTTTTTTTGTTAGAGACGGAGTCTCGCTCTGTCACCCAGGCTGGAATGCAGTGGCGCAATCTCAGCTCACTGCAAGCTCCACCTCCTGTGTTCATGCCATTCTTCTGCCTCAGCCTCCTGAGTAGCTGGGACTACAGGTGCCCACCACCACGCCCGGCTAATTTTTTGTATTTTTAGTAGACATGGGATTTCACCGTGTTAGCCAGGATGGTCTCGATCTCCTGACCTCGTGATCCACCCGCCTTGGCCTCCCAAAGTGCTGGGATTACAGGCGTGAGCCACCACGCCTGGCCGATCTTTGCTTTTCTTTATGGCTCAGAAGAAACATTTGGGTAGGTTATAGGTCAATGTCAAGGATTTATAAAAGGGTTTTTTACATTCAGGAGCCTTTCCCCAATTCCATTTGTTCATTTTTAAATATCAGGGTTTTTTTTTTTTTTATTCATCAAGGAATACATAGCCATTGAAAAAAATATGAAAATAAAAATAAGCAAATGGAAATAAACTCCCCTTATCCTACTATAATGTAGTCTTTGGTACAATTTCTCAATTTCTCTAAGTATCTTTGTATTTTTTAATTGAGACAGGATCTCACTCTGTTACCCAGGCTACAGTGTAGTGGCACAATCACAGCTCACTGCAGCCTTGACCTCCTGAGCTCAGGTGATCCTCCTACCTCAGCTTACCAAGTAGTGGGGACTATAGGTGTGTGCCACCACACTTGGCTAATTTTTGTGGGGTGTTATTATTTATTTATTTATTTATTTTGAGAGATAGGGTTTTGCCCTGTTGCCTAGGATAGTATCAAACTCCTGGGCTCAAGCAATCCATCTGCCACCTCGGCTTCCCAGAGTGCTGGGATTACAGACGTGAGCTACCACACTGGCCTAGAATCTTTTGTGGTCTGGGAATTAGTTATATTAATCTCTAAGAGTTTCAAGGCCTCTTTATTCACTCTCCACTCTCTACAACCTGCTGAAGGGGATTGTGGTTTTGACTCATTAGATTCTTTCCTTCCTCAGTCGTATAAGGAAATTTTTGTCTTTCCCAGACCAATTCTGGGGTTATCTCAGAAGACAGGGAATAATCCAGATAAAATCAAATAGGAAGAAAGAAAAGTGCAGAGAGGCCAAGTAGATAGACCCAGATAACACAGAACCAAGAGGAGGGGGGAATCGGGCAGACAGAATGGCACATGTGCTGGGTATTGGGGAAGCTTGGGGCACTGGGGTGCTACAGACTGGCACAAGAGGATCTGGAGGATGAGCAGAAAACCAGGGTTTGGATTGGAGAAGGAACAGTTTTGCTGTGGTTCATCAATTGAAATTCCATTAATGTTGTTGGCAAGATGGGACAAGTAGAGATGGACTTTTGTGGTTGGCCTGTGCCAAGCGGGGGTTGTGGGTTGGAGAGCAGCTGCTTTTATATTTTTGTATTTCCTTTTTTTATATATTCATTTCTGATTATGAAATAATATACTAATTATAGAAATTTCTACTTCTTCTTTTTTTTTTTTTTTGGAGATAGAGTCTCACTCTGTCACCCAGGCTGGAGTGCAGTGGTGCAATCTTGGCTCCCTGCACCCTCTGCCTCCTGGGTTCAAGTGATTCTCCTGCCTCAGCCTCCCAAGTAACTGGGACTACAGGTGCCCACCACCATGCCTGGCTAATTTTTTTTTTGTTTTTTCGAGATGGAGTTTTGCTCTTGTTGCCCAGGCTAGAGTGCAATGGCACCATCTCGGCTCACTACAACCTCTGCCTCCCGGGTTCAAGCAATTCTCCTGCCTCAGCTTCCGAGTAGCTGAGATTACAGGCTCCCACCATCAAGCCCAACTAATTTTTTGTATTTTTAGTAGAGACGGGGTTTCACCATCTTGGCCAGGCTGGTCTTGAACCCCTGACCTCCGGTGATGTGCCCGCCTCAGCCTCCCAAAGTGCTGGGATTACAGGCATAAGCCACTGCGCCCAACCCAGGCCCAGCTAATTTTTGTATTTTTTACTAGAGGTGGGGTTTCACCATTCACTCTTATTTTTTACTAGAGGTGGGGTTTCACCATGTTGGCCAGGCTGGTCTCGAACTCCTGACCTCAAAAGATCCACCCACCTCGGCCCCCCAAAGTGCTGGGATTACAGGCTTAAGCCACTGCGCTCAGCCTAGAAATTTCTACTTCTGAACTATCTAACTTGTATGATAAATCCACCTAACAGAGAATGCATTATGTATTACAGTTGCTTTTACCCACTCAACATATAATGTCTTCCCATATTATTAAATGCACTTCAATGTTTTAAAAATAGCTGTGTATACAATACCACAGTAAATTGTTGGCCATATAGGTTGTTTCTGAAAGTTTTTGATCATAAATACCACTAATATCAACACTGTTACAGCTCAATCTTTGCATTTTTGTTTAGTTCTTTAGACTATATTCTGAGGAGGGGATTTATTGGCTTGAAGGGTGTATTTGCAAGGATTTTGAATGAAATAAGCAACTTATTATTGTAGAGTTTAGTTTTAAATTATGTACAACTGGCTGGGCACGGTGGCTCATGCCTGTAATCTTAGCACTTTGGGAGGCTGAGGGGGTTGGATCACGTGAGGTCAGGAGTTCGAGACCAGCCTGGCCAACATGGTGAAACCCTATCATTACTAAAAATACAAACATTAGCTGGGCGTGTTGGCGGGTGCCTGTAATCCCAGCTACTAGGGAGGCTGAGGCAGGAGAATTGCTTGAACCTGGGAGGCAGAGGTTGCAGTGAGCCGAGATTGTGCCATTATACTCCAGCCTGGGTGACGAGTGAAACTCCATCTCAAAAAAAAAAAAAAAAAAAAAATTGCAACTGCTCTTGCCATTGTTTAACTTTGTGCATCTTAATAGAAATTTTTAGCTTTTTCAAAGCAGTTTGACATTGATTTTATCCCTTAATTTCACCCATTCAGGTGTGAAAAGCTTTCACTCTTAATTTAAAAATGTTCAAAATTCCTTTTATGCTTCAGTAGGCAGAAACAGAGAGCTAAAATTTAAAGGAATTTTTGAAAAAGAATTGTTTATCCTGAATATGAATCCCAGTATGAGCATGAGTTCTTCATCTCTTCCATTTCAGAGAAAGTAAGCTCTTGGCATCACCTTCCCTTATCCTGTCTTCCCCCATCCCTCTTTTCAAATCAGCAATGTTACTATTCAGGGCATGAGGAAAACACACTACCCTCTGTGTCCTTCCCAAGTAAAATCCTCATTAGCCTCTAGGGTAAAAAGTTAAATAACTCATTGTACCAGCCCACCACAGATGTCTTGTTAAGGGTTTTGTATACACAGTGGCTTGGGGTGGGCGACTATAATGCCCAAAACTTCATCTAAATTTTTTCTTCTTCTTCTTATTATTATTATTTTGAGAGAGTTTCCCTCTTGTTGCCCAGGATGGAGTGCAATGGTGCGATCTCAGCTCACTGCAACCTCCGCCTTCTGAGTTCAAGCGATTCTCCTGCCTCAGCCTCCCAAGTAGCTGGGATTACAGGCATGTACCACCGTGCCCAGCTAATTTTTGTATTTTTAGTAGAGACGAGGGTTCACCATGTTGACCAGGCTGGTCTTGAACTCTTGACCTCAGGTGATCCACCTGCCTAGGCCTCCCAAAGTGCTAGGATTACAGATGTGTGCCACCATGCCCGGCATAAATTTCTTCTACATAATGTGTTTCCTCCATTATCAATAGTAGTGTAATTGCTATCACATACTAAACATTTGGCTTATATAAGAATGAATCTGGAACTGTGTGCTTGAAAATCTGCATTGATAACTCATCTCCTAATGATACTTTGGGCATTTAAAAACACTTATAATGAACTCTCTATGTGAGGAATCATAAACTCAAATGCCTCCATGGGGCAAGCAGATTATGTAAGAGAGCGATTCAGGCCAGCTATTAGAAAAACAGTGATTAGACTTGGCATGGTGTGACTCATGCCTATAATCCTAGCACTTTGGGAGGCCAAGGTGGGTGGATTACTTGATGTTAGGAGTTCGAGACTGGCCTGGCCAACATGGCAAAAACCCACCTGTACTGAAAATACAAAAAATTAGCTGGGCATGGTGGCATGTGCCTGTAATCCCAGTTACTCGGGAGGCGAAGGCACAAGAATTGCTTGAACCCGGGAGACGGAGGTTGCAGTGAGCCAAGATCGCACCACTGCCCTCCAGCCTGGGCAGCAGAACGAGACTCTGTCTCAAATGACAAAAAAGAAAAAGAAAAACAATGATTAATAGCACCTCACTGTGGGCCTCTGTGTGCATGATGCAGTAGAGACCAGTGTGGACTGGGGCTCAATGGAGAGCGTTTGTTCTGCCTGAATGAGCAGGCACTCAAGCCAGCTGTTGACATGTGGGAAAGTGGGCCTAGCACTGTTAGATTTTCTTGTTCCAGGAGAACAAGAAATCCCAAGTTTTATGGATTTTTTTTTTTTTTTTAAATACATGGGTTTCAAGTAAAAGTTTTTTCAAACACTGTACAGGCCAAACAAAAATGTGACTATAGACTGGATGTAGCCCAAGGAGGCCATTATGTGGCCTGCATTCTACATTCATCCATCATGAGCTTCTATGAGGATTTAAATAAACCCTTAGAGCTAAGAAAACACAACCTACTGTGTACTAGAGCCCAGGATGTATGGAAGCTAAACATAGTACCTTCAAAAGAAGTTTTAGTCTTCAAAATTGTGGACCTCTAATGAGATAGGGACTACTTTGATGGGAACTGCCTGGGTGTGATCTCAGTTCCATCTTTTTTTTTTTTTTTTTTTTTTTTTGAGACAAGGTCTCACTCTATCACCCAGTCTGGAGTGCAGTGGTGGAATCTTGGCTCATTGCAGCCTCAACTTCCGAGGGTCAAGCGATCCTCCCACCTCAGCCTCCTGAGTAGCTGGGAGCACAGGTGTGTGCCACCACACCTGGCTAATTTTCATATTTTTGTAGAGATGGGGTTTTGCCGTATTGCCTGGGTTGGTCTTGAACTCCTGGCGTCAAGTGATCCTCCCACCTCGGCCTCCCAAAGTGCTGGGATGACAGGTGTGAACTACCATTCCTGGACTTCCCCACCATTTTCTAACCTCTGGGCCTTAGTTTCTTCATTTGAGAAATGAACTAGTAGTATCTCCTTTATAAGATTATGAGAAATCAAATGAGACAATTCGGATAAAGTATTAAAGTATTAGTAAGTTCTCAATAACTGTTTTTACTCCTCTTTCTCCTTTTGCTACTTCTATTGCTGAACTAGTCACCCCTCATTTTTTCTTCCTCATATTTCAGGTTTCTGAGTCCCTTCAACATGATCCTGGGAGGAATCGTGGTGGTGCTGGTGTTCACAGGGTTTGTGTGGGCAGCCCACAATAAGGACGCCCTTCGCCGGCTGAAGAAGCGCTACCCCACGACGTTCGTTATGGTGGTCATGTTGGCGAGTTATTTCCTTATATCCATGTTTGGAGGCGTCATGGTCTTTGTGTTTGGCATTACTTTTCCTTTGCTGTGTAAGTGAACTTGAGTTTTTTCTTCCATCATAAAAAAAATGTAGGAGCAATTATCCCACGGGAATTCCATAACCTGTTTCTTATGTGCGTTGGCATGTCAGCAAAAGTGTCAGAATTGTCTAAAACAGCTTTCTACTTGTTATCCAACTAGACCCAGATAACACAGAACTGAGGTCAAGAACTATGAGGTCATTCTTTTTTTGTTGTTGTTGTGATGGGGTCTACTCTGTCACCCATGCTGTGGTGTTATCTCGGCTTACAGCAACCTCTGCCTCCTGAATAGCTGGGACCACATGCGCACACCCAGCTAATTTTTTGTCTTTTTGGTAGAGACAGGGGTTTCACTATGATGCCCAGGCTGATCTTGAACTCCCAAGCTCGAGTGATCTAGCTGCCTCCGACTCCCCAAGTGCTGGGATTACAGGCGTGAGCCACTTGGCCCAGCCGTTTGTCATACATTCTTATGGGGACAAACAGTAAACAGAACAAAGACAAATCCCAGGTCATACAGCAGGAATGTGGCATAACCTACACTAGACCCCAGATTTGTGTAATACGAGAGTCTATTGTCAATTTTTAAGTGCCATTCCTATTGTCCTGATACAGAAATGAATGTATTTATTATTTGGAAGTAAACTATTTATTCTCCACTTGCTCAGGAGATCATAACTAGTGTTCAAAGTTTGGTAAGTCTATAGGAATAATTGGCTCAGAATATAGGTACTAAATACTCAGATTCTGGTGAGGAGATCTAGATATTCTCTAAGTTTTACATGAATTATTTACTAAGAGTCCAAACACTTGAAGCCTGAAATAGAGAAGAAATAAAATCCCAGCCTAATCACTAGAAATCTGATTAAAATTCTAGTGTATTAAGTGACAGGCACATCCCTTTAACTTTCAATAACATTTGACATGTGCATTTATTCCACTAAATGAAATTATTTGCTTGTTTAGGGCTTTGTTAGATTAAGTCCAGAATATTTATGGATACATCCCATACCCTATTGGATAAAATATTTGAGTCAACAAATTCAAACATTTTTGGAATTTTCTTCAGGTTTTCTGTAGGTGCTATAGGCTTAGTATTTCAATGACACTATTTAATCAAACAGCTTGCTAATTTTAATACCTTTCCACATCAGAATCTGAGACAGGCCAGTGTAATGAAACGTATCAGAGGTAGACAGTTAAGAGTCCTGATTTCTATTCTTAGACTTGCTGGAAACCAGCATGTGATTTGGACCAGTCATCCTATATGGGCTGTAGCTCACTCATCTCTAAAGTAAGGAGATTATCTAATCTAATAATCTAATCACTTATCTAATAAGTGATTCCCAAACTGATAATTGTGAGGCTCATCCAGGATACTTTTTAAAAATATAAATTTCCCAGCCACATCTTTATTTTGTGGGTCAACAGTGGTACCCAACGATGTTATGTTTTTAGAAAGCTCCTCAACTATTTCTAGATCCTCCAGATGAATCCACATCAGTATTTTTCAAAATGAGGGTCCAAGATCCACCTACATCGGAATCATCCGGAGTCATTATTAAAATAATGCATTCTGGAGCCTTCCCTCAGTTGTAATAGTCTGAATTTGGGGTGGTGGAGACCAGGAATTTGCCTATTTAACAGGCTTTCCAGGTGATTTGAACGTACATGGAAGTTGTAAAACCACTGGTATAGATCATATGAGAGAGGGTTACCTGTTTAAAATACAGATTCCCAGGCCTGTCTCTTTAAGGCTCAGGTAGAGGAGGTCCAGGAAAGGCGACAGGGAATCTGTGGTAAAATAAGCAAGTCTGGGGAACAATGGGCTATACAAACTCTGTAAAGCTCTTAGGTTTTTACATCTAGAATTCTATACCCAACACTTTGGGTAAAGCCTCTGGGAGGCACTTTACAAGTGACCTTTACTCACATGCTCCTGCAGGGAACAAGATACAGATAATCCCTGAATTGAGCAAGAGTTATTTTCTGGAAAGCCTCAGGTAAGTTGATTTTTTTGGTAGGATAGAATCCCATTGATTCACTCTGAATTTCAGGACATTTAAGTAGCATCTGCAAGGTGATGATGTCAGTGCATGAAGGAAAGGGTATGGCTTCCAGATAATGGTCCTTCCTGTTGAATACAGCATTTTCCTTTAATACAGGAAAAGAAAAAAAAAAAACTGTATATGACTTGATGAAGAGCTTTACATAAAGTCCAAGGAGCCATTTGAAGGCTTGGATCAGTTAGAGAAGCAGACTGGACTGTAGCTAACTAAGGCAGTTTACTAATAGTGTGAAGAGAGGGAGTGTAATATTGATGTGGCAAAGGAGAATTATTGCTTTGGTGTTAACCAGGTGTCACTTCTCTGCAGTGATGTTTATCCATGCATCGTTGAGACTCCGGAACCTCAAGAACAAACTGGAGAATAAAATGGAAGGAATAGGTTTGAAGAGGACACCGATGGGCATTGTCCTGGATGCCCTAGAACAGCAGGAGGAAGGCATCAACAGACTCACTGACTATATCAGCAAAGTGAAGGAATAAACATAACTTACCTGAGATAGGGTTACAGCAGAAATTGAGTTGCAGTTTGCCCTTGTCCAGACCTACTTTCTGCTTGTGTTTTTGAAATAGGAGGTGCACGTACCACCCAATTATCTATGGCAGCATGCATGTATAGGCTGAACTATTATCAGCTCTGATGTTTCAGAGAGAAGGCCTCAGAAACTGAAAGAAAACCACCACCCTCCTATTGTATCTGAAGTTTCACGTGTGTTTATGAAATCTAATGGGAAATGGATCACACGATTTCTTTAAGGAAATAAAAAAAATTATGGCTTTTACAGCAACAATACTGTTACAGGAATAAAAAAATTGTCAAGTATCAAGACCATACAAGTAAATGAAAAGGCTGTTAAAGTAGATGACATCATGTGTTAGCCTGTTCCTAATCCCCTAGAATTGCAATGTGTGGGATATAGATTAGTTTTTATTATTCTCCTTTAAAAATCAAAGATGATCTCTATCACTTTGCCACCTGTTTGATGTGCAGTGGAAACTGGTTAAGCCAGTTGTTTATACTTCGTTTACAAATATAAAGATAGCTGTTTAGGATATTTTGTTACATTTTTGTAAATTTTTGAAATGCTAGTAACGTGTTTTCACCAGCTGGTAACTGTTGCAAACTTAATGTCATTTTCCTTAAGATGGTTACAGCTATGTAACCTGTATTATTCTGGACAGACTTGTTAAAAAACAAACAGACAAAAAATAAAACAAAACGAGTTCTATTTACCTTGCACATCTTTTGTTGTTACAGTGAAAAAAAAAATGGTCCAAGAAAATGTTTCCCATTTTTGTATTATTTAGTTTTTAACTGGAACATTTAGAAAGAAGGAAATAAACGTGCATTTTATTAATTCCTTAGAGACACAAAGAGGACAATAATAGCTGATCTTTTGAAAGTTGAAAAACGTCTTTAGATGACCAAGCAAAAAGACTTTATAAAATGGTAATGAAAATGGAATGCAGCTACTGCAGCTAATAAAAATTTTAGATAGCAATTGTTACAACCATATGCCTTTATAGCTAGACATTAGAATTACGATAGCATGAGTTTATACATTCTATTACTTTTCCTCCCTTTCTCATGTTTTTATAAATAAGGTGATAAAAATGTTTTGCCTGCCAATTGAATGATTTCATAGATGAAGTAGAAACATTTAGGTTTCCGTTGCATTAAATTGTGAAGACAACTGGAGTGGTACCTACTGAAGAAACTCTCTGTATGTCCTGGAATAAGAAGCAATGATGTGCTGCTTCTGATTTTTCTTGCATTTTAAATTCTCAGCCAACCTATAGCCATGATCTTTAGCACAGTGATATCACCATGACTTCACAGATACGGTCTAGAATCTGTACCCTTACCCAAATATGAAGAATAAAATTGATTAAAGGTTTTTTTGGTGAGACTTTATTTAATGCACATCTGTCTTAAATACCTGAGAAACCTGGCGACGACCCTATGAACAGTGAAGATGTTCTACATAGCAAACTTTACCTGTTTCAAATACTGTTTAGTGAAGCTTGAATACCTTATTAACTTGCAGCCAGAATAAAACAATTCTAGTGGGATCCTATTTTTAAGTCTGACATGAGTATTATATATACGTTAGCCCCTTCCATTTTCTACAAGGTGAATTCTGGTGACAAAATACAATCAATTTGGAGAAATTAATAAAAAAAAAAAAGATACTTGTAATTACTCCTGGCCAGTGGTCAATTCTAGAAAGGTAATAATAGAAAAATATAACATATAAATATTATAAATTATGATTACATTTGAAAAACAAGTTAAAATCTGCAACTAAGATCTTTAGGCTTGGGTGGTAGAAAAAGCATAATGTGAACTGCTTCACCTCTTTTGGCAAAACCTGTGTATTGAGGCCATAAGCTATGAAATTGGATCATCTTTTCTTCTTGTATATCTAAGATAAAAACCCTCTTACAGCACATTTTGAAATTCCTGACTTTATTAATAGGGTGGCTATAAAACAAATGCATAGGGGTGTTCTAGAATTTTTTTTTTTTTTTTTTTTGAGATGAGGTTTCGCTCTTGTTGCCCAGGCTGGAGTGCAATGGCACAGTCTCAGCTCACTGCAACCTCTGCCTCCCATGTTTAGGCGATTCTCCTGCCTCAGGCTCCCAAGTAGTTGGGATTACAGGCATGAGCTACCATGCCTGGCTAATTTTGTATTTTTTTTTTTTTAGTAGAAACGGGGTTTCGCCATGTTGGTCAGGCTGGTCTTGAACTCCTGACCTCACGTGATTCACCCACCTCGGCCTCCTAAAGTGCTGGGATTACAGGCATGACCCACCACGCCGGCCTAGAATTTCAACTACTAATTTACATTAAGTTTTTAATTGTGTTTAAAGTGCTTTGTCCTATCAGAGTTTAGCCTCTTAAATGTAGTATGTGCTAGACACTTAAAGTTTTGTTTGTTACAGCCCTTTCTTAGCTATCCTGCTTTGTATGCAAGGATGTTTTCTAATTAAAGGATGAGAACAAAACTATCAGCCATTGAAAACTATACTTAAATTTGGATACTTTTGTACATACTAAATTATATTTTTTAAAAAATAGAAACACCATATTTCTTTCCCATGGCTTGTCTTTCCAAATAATGTTGTTTTTAAGTTTGTCCCTATTAGACCTATTCTCCTCTACCCTGTTTTGTTTGATACATGCCACTTATGATACCATAAAAGGAGAAAGAAGGCAGGTGCCAATTATTCACTCAGGTAAAGGAGAGAGAAAAGGCACCAAAACTTTTTATTTTTATTTATTTTTTTTGAGACGGAGTATCACTCTGTTGCCCAGGCTGGAGTACAGTGACGCAATCTCGGCTCACTGCAACCTCTGCCTCCCCAGTTCAAGCAATTCTCCTGCCTCAGCCTCCCGAGTAGCTGGGATTACAGGTACCTGCCATCATGCCCAGTTAATTTTTGTATTTTCAGTAGAGACGGGGTTTCACCATGTTGACCACTCTGGTCTCGAACTCCTGACCTCTGGTGATCCGTCCTCCTCGGCCTCCCATAGTGCTGGGATTACAGGTGTGAGCCACCGTGCCTGACCCAAAGCTTGATTTTCTAATTTCTAGAGTTCACACTACTTCTATCATTACAAAAATCTCAAATTCTATGCACCTAGTGACTAGAATGAATAATTAAGGCCTCTAGGAATTTGGAAGGAGAACAGATTGAAGTTGTCTGGAAAGTTTTTTATGGAGGACACAGGACCTGACCTGGGAGTTGAAGACTGGGTAGGACGTTCATTAATGGGGAACAGGAGGGAAGTCTTTTGGAAGAGTTAATGCGAGCAAAGGCACAAGGGTGTGCACAGGGATGTTTCATCAAGAGGAGTATAAAGGATTTGTGGGAGATGAGACGGGGTTAGTAAATTGGGGCCAGGCAATGGAGTGCCTTAAAGAATACAATAAGTAGTTCAAGTTTAATCCTGTAAGCAAGTTTCCTTTAAAATATGTTTGAGAGCGATAAAATCAGACTTGCAGAGTAAACATATGCGTGTGTGTGTGTGTATTTAGCCAAAACCAAAAGCTTGTCAATAACTATATTATGTGAAACTTTTTTTCTATAAAAACAGCATGCTGTCTCCCATTGTCTCTCTATATATGAAAACTTGCTGCCAGGAAGTTTTCATCTATGCAGGGTTAACTTTTCCCGTTACTTTTCCTAGTGACACTTAGTTTTCACTAGGTTCTGTGGCTTACGTGTTCTGCCCCTCACAGGTACCCCTATAGAAAGAATACTCCAAAAACACCAAGGGAGTTGCCAAGCGAGAAAGCCAGGCAGGGTGGGAAACTGAAAATCTCCACTGATTCTCCAGAGAAGCGCTAAGGAACAATCCTTTCATTTCAAAGCATCAGAAGGGCCAGGAGCTCAATTCATCCTTCCCATTTCCATAGGATGAAACATAATTTGTTCCCTTTAAGATACTATGTGATGAATTATAGCAGAAGAGATGGAAGGAGAAAAGAATGGGAATACAATAGTTAACACTTCTGTTATATTTATTATTTACCAGAAGAAAATAATAAAGCAAACGTTTAAATTTTTTTTGAACTTCTGCTTCTGGAAACATGACTCTAAATTTCACCTAAGTCACTCAAATTGATTGCAAGTAGAAAATATTGCCTCTGAATATTATATTTTATCTCCTTCCACCTTCCTCTTCATCCCCTACTTCTTCATGGCCCAAACATTCTGCCTTTTACAAATACCCTTATCAGACGGTAGCATTGTTCCCAGTTCTGCCACGTGGATCCTAAAGTATTGCTGCTGACATAGTCTCCATGCTGTAATCCAAGAGCCACCATCCCCATTTCTTGTTCTTCTAGATGACTCTGTTGCCTCTTACGCCAGTTCTTTTGGCAGTTGCACCTGCGATTTAAGCATTTGAAGAAACATAGGAAATTAATCCTGGAAATGTAAGAGCTTTACAGCAAAAATTACAAAATGTACATGCCTTAAAAGATACAGAATAGATTTGAAATTCCAGCCAAAGCACCCCCAAAGTCAAGATAAAACAACAGTCCTAACCACCATTTATTGGACATTTACTAATGCCAAGGACTGTTCCAAGGGCTTTGAGCACACGGCAAAGTACATCATGGAAATAAGAAGGCAGGTGCCCAAGTTGGCCTGCGTTCAAAGACTGGCACTAGCAGGTACTAGTTATGTGGTGTTGGGCATCAGTTTTCTCAGCTGTAAAATGATAATAATATCTAATTCACAAGGCTATTACACAAGTGAGTAATCCATGTTAACGCCTTTTTTTTTTTTTTTTTTTTTTTTGAGATGGAGTCTCAGTCTGTCTCCCAGGCTGGAGCGCAGTGGCACCATCTTGGCTCACTGCAACCTCCACCTCCTGGGTTCAAGCGATTCTCCTGCCTCAGCCTCCCAAGTTGCTGGGATTACAGGCATGTGCCACCATGCTCAGCTAATTTTTGTATTTTTAGTAGAGACAGGGTTTCACCATGTTGGCCAGGATGGTCTCAAACTCCTGGCCTCAAGTGATTCACCTGCCTTGGACTCCCAAAGTGCTGAGATTACAGGCATGAGTGCCCAGCCCAACACTTTTTTTTTCTCTCTAAGACAGAGTCTTGCTCTGTTGCCAGGCTGGAGTGCAGTGGCACGATCTCGGCTCACTGCAACCTCCGCCTCCTGGGTTCAAGCAATTCTCCTGCCTCAGCCTCCTGAGTAGCTAGGACTACAGGCGAGCGCCACCACACCCAGCTAATTTTTGTACTATTAGTAGAGACGGGGTTTCAACAACCTACCACTAATTTTTAAAACACTATCTCATTACATCCTACAAAAGCCTTGTAAGGAGGGAAATGGCTCAGAGAAGAGAGTAACTTGCCTAAGATCACACAGCTAGAAAGTGGCAGAGCAAGATTTGAGCCAGGTCTGCCTGATTTCAGTGCTCATTATTATATACTGTCTGTAAAAATATCACTATAAGAATATAAAATATATGTTCTTTTTAAAAAAAGTCTTTCCTCTTTGAAGCACACTCCTAATCTGATGGTCAGAAATGTTTAAACATGAAATATAAGCCTGGCAAGGTGGCATGTACCTGTAATCCTGGCTACTCAGGAGATTGAGATGGGAGAATTACTTGAGACCAGAAGTTCAAGACCAGCTTGAACAACAAAGTGAGACCCATAAGGCAACCTCTGCCTCCTAGGTTCAAGTGATTCTCCTGACTCAGCCTCCCAAGTAGCTGGGATTACAGATGCGTGCCACCATACCCAGCTAATTCTTGTATTTTTAGTAGAGACGGGGTTTTACCATGTTAGCCAAGCTTGTCGTGAACTCCTGACCTCAGGTGATCTGCCCACCTTGGCCTCCCAAAGTGCTGGGATTACAGGTGTAAGCCACAGTACCCAGCCACCTGATTTTCTTAAAAGAGTTTTATAACAAGGCTAGGTGCAGTGACTGATGCCTGTAATTCCAGCACTTTGGAGGCCGAGGTGGGTGGTTCACCTGAGGTCAGGAGTTCAAGACAAGCCTGGCCAACATGGTGAAACCCTGTCTTTACTACAAATATAAAATTTAGCTGGGCATGGTGGCACATGCCTGTAATTCCAGCTACTCAGGAGGCTGAGGCAGGAGAATTGCTTGAACCTGGGAGGCGGAGGTTGCCTTGAGCTGGGATCCCGCCACTGCATTCCAGCCTGGGCGACAGAGACACCATCTCAAAAAAAAAAAAAAATTATATATATATATATATGTGTGTAAAGCATCCCCCAGGGCAAAAAAAAAAAATTATGAAACAACAATAGAAGTCTAACACTGCAAACCCACTTCATACTTCTGCCTCATAGGAAAACATTAAGGACAAGGCAAGTTTTTAAAGGGTTTCAATTGTCATTGTATCTTAAGAAAGTAACTCATCTATCATGTATGTACCTTCCAGAGAACACTGAAGATGCCCAGTGTCCCCTGGGCATTTGTTTAACAATGACTAGGAATGTTTCTCCCTGTATTGCTAATGTCCACCTGCCAGTGTGATGAACCATTTTGGTCATCTGCTATGGCTCCTCTTGCAGCCAGTTCTTGGCCCACAATCTTTGGCTAGGAGTGTTTTTCCAGCATCGTGCCCACCAGAAAGGACCTTTGATGTGTGGCTGCCTACCAGCCTTCAAGCCAAGAGGACGTCCATGGCTTATGACCCTGTACCTCCCTTGTGCCAAGCTTTGAGAAGAGAGGGGTGTGACTGCACCCAGCAGGGCTCTCCCACGGAGAACACCAGTAGTTAAGAGAAACCATGAGTCAGGTATTTAAAATAACTGTAAAGCTGCAATAAATAGTTAAAACAGTGTGTTCTTTGTATTATGGAATGGAAAAAGAAGCATTTTATGTAAGTTATTCTCTGTATTTGTTTATATATGCATGGAAGAGTTCCAAAATAATATTTTAAATTTTAAAAAAATTAAATTATTTAGAGAGATGGGGATCTCACTAATGCCCAGGCTGGAGTGCAGTGGTGCAATAACTCATGCAGCCAGACCCTCTTGGCTTCAAGTGATCCTCTTGCCTTTTCCTCCCAAAGTACTGGTATTACAGGCGTGAGCCACCATGCCCAGCCCAGAATAATATTTGAAAAAGAAAATGTGGCACTGA
This sequence comes from Macaca thibetana thibetana, assembly GCF_024542745.1. Lineage (NCBI taxonomy): Eukaryota > Metazoa > Chordata > Mammalia > Primates > Cercopithecidae > Macaca > Macaca thibetana. The sequence continues at coordinate 123,488,052 of NC_065579.1, forward strand.
CCCAGCATAGGAAACCCAGACACATATTTACTTATTTAAAATATGACCAAGCTGGTAGTTCAGATCACTGGGGAAAAGAGGAATGAGTCCGAAATGATCACTGGTTAACTATTTGGAAAAGAAATAATAAAACAGCCTTTTTGCTTTCTACTGACTTTAAAAATTAACCCTTTAATCGATCCATAATATGAAATATTTTTTTAAAAACCGAAAACTATAAAAGTTGCATGAAAAGGCAGGCACACATTTTAATCATTTTCAAAGAAGCCATTTCTAAGCAGAATACAAAAGATAGAAATCATAAAAATAGCTAGCCATGATGTTATAAAAATGTAAAACTTACAAACAGAAGAGGATCAACTTGTGTTATTGTTAGAGAGCCTTTTCCCCCTTCGCTTGTTAGTTTTTAAAGAAAGTATGTCTAGTGTGCTTGTGTGTGTGTAGCCTTACACAGGGCGCACATATGCATACACTCAGAGGCTGGGAGGCAGGGTGGGTGGGAAGGTTGGTTTCAGCACAGGCTATTTAATTTGGTCTGCCTGTATTAAGTTCCTGCTCTGGACCAACACCTCAGTGGGTGTCCAGGATAGAGATGAGCAAGACCTGCTTTGAAGAACTCAGAATCCCGTAGGAGAGTACACTGTGGCCAGAAGGGCTGTCAACCTGAAGCACAATGTAGGAGGTGCCATAAAAGAAGTGTGGACAAAGGGTAATGGAAATACACAGGCAGAGTACTCCTGATGTTTTGTTGTAAGAAGTAGCATTTGAGTCAAGCCTTGGAAATTGGACAGATTCTAACAGATAGAGATAGAAGAAAAGGTAATTAGAGGCAAAGGGTGGTACAGAGGCAGGAAAGCAAGGTCCTTCAGGGAAGATAGCAGCAGACATGGTTTACCATAGATATCAGAGTCATGGTTGTCAAATGTGGTCCCGGAATAAGCAGCAGCAACAGCATTACCAGGGAATTTGTCAGAAATGCAAATTCTTAGACCCCATCCAAGACCTACTAAATCAGAGACTCTGTCAGTGGACTCAGTAATCTGTATTTGGCCCTTTGGGTGATTTTGATCCATAATAACATTTGAGAATCACTATATAGACTTTAGAAAAGTATATAAAAGACCTTTTTTCCCCACTACGCTTTAAAGGCAAGCAATTCTGGTTTACGTAATTCCTGGATTATACATGCTCTTGATGAGCTTGAAATGTTACATTCCTTTTTTCCTATGGAGGCTCCCTTTATAAGGATTGTAACATTTCCAAAGCTATGATCTATGTTTGGCCTTGGCTCTTATAGATCATCCTGGTTTCTTTATTGGAGGTCCCAAAAATGGGGGAGAAGGGGTCGAAGGGAAAAAAGGAGTTGAAGATAACCCTGGAGTTTTAGACCTGAATGCGTGACAGAATGCAGATAAGACAGACAACTGGGAACTAGAAACCACCAAAAGGCCTAAAAATGAGCAGCTTGGTCTGGGGACAGATTGAATGTGCTAAGAAAACCCTGAGTGATCTAAAGGGAAAGGGAAATTTGGGGGTTGTTCTAGATTATGTGACAAGAGAAAGAGAAGAAAATTTCCCATTATGTGATGGGAAAGAGGAGAAAATTACAAAAGGATAGAATATAGAGAACCTGGTTAAAGAGAAAGAAGATTTTATAAATGTGGCAAAGAAGAAATGGCCAGCAATGAAGATGAATGCTCAAGGGTTTGTAAACTTCAATTCTGTAACCATAACAACTCCTAATGTGTCGTGGAGTCTGTTGATTAACTAAGGCCGCTCATGACATTTTTATACTGAAGTCTTTCTGGAGGAAAGTTTAGCAATAGCTTTAGCCAACTGGATGGGAGCAGTCCAGATATACGTGAGTAAGCCTGAAGTGAAATTGAGTGAATGTTAAAATAGTAATCTTGCGTGATTGGCACAGAAGCTTGGATATGATACAAAATGCAGCTGGCCTCAGTGAATTAGACAGTTGCTGCAAATGGGATTTTATCTCAGTGAAAAGTACAAATACTCATTTGAGATGATAGGAGTGAGCAGACCACAACATTTTTGAAGATGAAAGAATATTGCACATTTGTCAGGGAGGGATAGGCCTACACCAGCCTAATGTCTTTGTGCTATCATACTGACTCAGCTTTATTAACTCAGAGGGAAATGATTTAGTCATTATCTAATAAATTCAGTTTGTTAGATAAGACAAAGAATCTTAAAAACATAGCTAAAAACAACAAGAGCAAACTAAAAAAATTCTACAGAAGCCAAATAAATCATGTAAATGAGGGAAGCATGCCAGGTGCAAAGCAGTAAGGGCAAAAGAGAAAAACTAGAGGGTCCATGAGCATTCTCAAGGGTGAAACCAATGCACAGAAACAGCTGATTGTTTCCATGCCAGTGCGGTGTGGCCAGATCTGATGCTCCAAGTGGTGCTAGATATCTGGATTTTTTTGCATGTGGCATCCAAAAAACTTACACAATAATACCCAAGTCAAATAAAATGGGCCTGCAGATCTGACCTCATGCTTTACCAGTTTTCAATACCTGGCCCAGGGAGTAAATTTCTTTTAAACCGAATTGAATGGGTAATTTCTCAGAGGAGGAAGCATTTGAGCAAAGCAAGTATATGGATTTTCCTTTATTTTTTGCCAGCAACTTCATTTCAGGTATCCTAGGCCAGAAGCATGGGGTAGGGAGAGAATAAGCATTAATTTTTTAAAAAAGACTTTTTAATTTTATTTTTTTGAGATAGAATCTCGCTCTGTTGCCCAGGCTGGAGTGCAGTGGCACCATCTCAGCTCACTGCAACCTCCAGCCCCTGGGTTCTAGTGATTCTTGTACCTCAGCCTCCTGAGTAGCTGGGATTACAGGCGAGCGCCACCACGCCCGAATATTTTTGTATTTTTAGTAGAGACAGGGTTTCACCACATCGGCCAGGTTGGTCTCAAACTCCTGGCCTCAAGTGATCGACCTCCTAAAGTACTGGGATTACAGGCATGAGCCACCACATCCAGCCTAAAAAACAATTTTAAAATACATGTGCTCTATCAAGTACAAAAATCATATTTCCAAATCTAGAAGGAAAATAACTACTTTTATTTTTGACAGAGGGTCTCACTCTGTTGCCCAGGCTGTAGTGCAGTGGCACAAACATGGCTCACTGCAGCCTTGACTTCCTGAGCTCAAGTGATCCTCCTGCTTCAGCCTCCTGTGTAGCTGGTACCACAGGTGCATGCCATCACACCAGGCTAACTTTTAAAAATTTTTTGTAGAAACAGGATCTCACTTTGTTTTGTTGCTCATGTTGGTCTTGAATTCCTGGGCTCAAGCAATCCTCCTGCCTTGGCCTCCCAAAGTGTTGAGATTACAGGTATGAACTACCGTTCCCAGCCAGTAACTACAATAAAAAAAATTTTTTTCTGTCGGGCATGGTGGCTGAGGCCTGTAATCCCAGCACTTTGGGAGGCCGAAGCAGAAGGATCACTTGAGCTCAAGAGTTTGAGACCAGCCTGGGCAACATAGTGAGATCTCATCTCTACAAATTAAAAAAAAAAAAAAAAATTAGCCAGGAATGGTGGCATGCATGTGTGGTCCCAGCTACTCAGGAGTCTGAGGTGGGAGGATCACTTGAGCCCTGGCGGTTGAGGCTACAGGGAGCCGTAATTGAGCTACTGCACTCCAGCCTGGGTGATAGAGAGAGACCCTGTCTCATAAACAAAAACACACACACAAAAAACTTTGCTAAGAAAAAAGTTTGTTTCTGAACAATGTTCTCATTAGGAACATCACACACACACACACACACACACACACACACACACCCCTCCACAAGATTTCAAAAGTGTGTTTTAATTTTAACCTCAGTTTTGAAAACCCAGGGATTTGGAGGGCATCTGTCCCAAACCCCCAAAACCCTTCATTTCATTTCACCTCTATCAAGTGAACATTGTCTTGTCTCATTTGATTGGGTAAAACCATCCCTTTCTGCTGGGATTTTGTGACATTACCATTTACAGTGTTTATTGTATTTTGAGTCTTAAGATGTATATTTTGGGATATTTCGACAGCTCTGAAATCAGAATGCATCTTAAATTTGATGGTGTTTTACAATAGCTGGCTGGAGACCCAAGTGTGAACACATCATAGCTATCCATGCTATTATTACCTCCATTGAGTCATGTGCCCTGTTGATACGACACACACAGATGTATTGCCTCTTAAAATAGCTTTTAAAGAAAGATAAGTAAGCAAATGTGGTAAAGTGAGATGGTATGCAGGAATTCTTTGTACTACTTTTGACCTTCTGTAAGTCTAAAATGACCTCAAAATAAAAAGAAAACAATTAAAATATCTTTTAAAAGATTATACTATGTTTTGGCTTTAAAGCAGAAATTTATAGTACATGCAGAAAGGCACAGAAACAGAGTACTGGGAAGCAAATTGATACTAGTGAAGCAAATTTTCATTACTGCAATGAGGCACTTTCATATTTTTCTTGCTGCGCATTTTCCAGGACCAAATAGATGAAGTTGTGTGATATTTTGTAACTGAGACACAGGCAAACAGATGCCTGTCACAGGCCAAGCCAGGCAACTGAAGGCAGGAGAAATTGCCCGTCCTTCAGAATAAATGAAGCCATTTCAAAGCCTAGGGAGATATGCAAGATTGTCATTCAAAAAACATGTCAGAGTTCACTTTGCAGCATGTTTTTCTTAGACTAAATTTTTTAAACCACCACCACCAAATACACTGAAAATTGGTAGCAGTTGTGAATTAAAATACGAAAAATGCAGGGCTTGGTAGGGTGTTTTATTCTTGCAATTATCACCATGAATTTATTTCAGTGTCTTTTGTTGTAGACCCTAGACCCAAAACTGTAGTGTTCTCAGTTCAGTAAAAGGCAGAGGAGCTGAAAAATTAAACCTACACTGTAGGCTGTGTGTGAGGTCGAGACTGAACCTGACTTACTCACCACTATATCCCCAGTCCTTCTCACCTGCCTGACATAGATATTTGTTAGATTAACAAATAACTGAATGGATAGAATGGAATTGACCCAGGGAAAATGGATTTGCTCAGCAGAGCACTCAGAAGTCAGGGAGTTGGTTCAGATGCTCTTTTGAACTTCATTCCCTCTTCTACTCTGAATTTACATGCCACCTTTAACACAGATTTTTTTAAAAGACATCTCATCGTTCTTTTCAGACTGTTCTTTTCTGAACGTACAGCCACCAAGGTGGCTTGAATATTCTTTGCCAATGACTAGTTACTGGAAAAGTGGTAGAACTAGTTTCTCTCAAACAACACCCCAATTCACTCCCAGGGGAGTTCTGGCTGTCTAGAGAAGAGCAGGTGCAGAAAGTCTTGATGCTGTGCCCAAGGGCAGGCAAAGAACCATTGTCTGACCTCATGTGACCTCCGGCGATCTCAACCTGGCCACTGCTCCAGGAAGAATCAGAGCCTCTCTAAACCATAGATGAAAGTCAGCTTTGATTCAGAAGAATGGGCTATTGATAATTCTCCATTCCAGGAGTTGGGAATAAGGACCATACATATGTATATATGTGAAAGACTAGCAATTATTTCAGAATATCAAGCTCTTTAAAGCAGAAAAAGAGCAAGCATGCATAAAAATTCAACATGTCTTTAAAAAACACAAATCTGTGTAATAAAATAATATACTGACTATTCTGTCAACATAATCTCATGGCTATATTACACAAGATTTTAAAATAATATAGTTCATTATCAATCTCCCGTGGCCACCGAACACATCTTTCAACCTCAATAAATGCCATCATCATAATGACCAAAACATTTTTATTTCTGCAACTTAAGTTGCAAGGAAAATAACCTTTCCACTCAGCAGTAATTGTGAATCATGGTAAATATTAAACTGAAACAGTGATTTTAAAACCCCATGAATTCACGGTGATACCAACCTGAAGTTCATCATTTATCTGCCTAAAAAGCGAGCACTACAAATGTAATTTCAGACAGTCTCTCTTCATCTACTAAAAAGAACTGTTTCTATGCATTTTAGAAGCATTCAATTATCTACTATTGGCCCAATTTGGCCTTTTTTTTTCTTTTTTGAGACAGAGTCTTGCTCTGTCACCAGGCTGGAGTGCAGTGGCACAATTTCGGCTCACTGCAACCTCCACCTCCCAGGTTCAAGCAATTCTCCTGCGTCAGCCTCCCGAGTAGCTGGGACTACAGGTGCCTGCCACCAAGCCCAGATAATTTTTGTATTTTTAGTAGAGATGGGGTTTCACCACGTTGGCCAGGATGATCTCAATCTCTTGACCTCGTGATCCACCTGCTTAGGCCTCCCAAAGTGCTGAAATTACAGGCGTGAGCCAATGCACCCGGCCTGGCCTCATTCTTATTTATTCCTCACTATAGCTTCCTGGGGATCTCTGAGTGTCAGCTCCATTGTGGCTGGAATGGTGTTCTTTTGAATATGCACTTGAAGAGGTCAGAAGAATGAGGTGAATTAAAGCTTGACTCTGGACTCAGAACCGGCTTTCAATGTCAGTTCTACCACTTCCTAGCTGTATCTCCTCCACATGTTATTAAATTCTCTAAGTTTCAGTATCCTTTTTATTAAATGGGGAGAATAACAGTACTTAGACCTTATAGGGTTGGTAAGATGATTACATGAGTTAATTCATATAACGACTCCAGCCTGTAGTAAATGCTCCCTAAATATTAGCTGCTAATATTATTGTTACAGAAGTCATATAGGCGTACCTAGATATGGAGTGCTACAGGTATACATCCTTAGAGGTAACAGTAATTTAGTTCTATTGGTAATGCTCATTGGCGTCCCCCCGTTGGTCTCAATTAGTGAGTATCCCCTTACGTTAAAACAAATAGGGAATAAAGTTGGGATGCATTTTCTATGGAGGGTGCTCAGTCACCGTTTCTCCCTCCGTCTACTTACAGGTTTAAGATAGGCGACATTGCTGTGACGAATGTCGTTTAGCAGCTGATCTCTGGGAGTGATTTCCACCAATGGGGGTGGCCTGTTTCTCGGCACTGGCTTGAGTGTTTTGATGACATCTTTGAGGTTGGTTTTCTCGGGTGGTTCTCTGGCTTCCGGCATCCGAGATTTGCGCTGGATTCTCTTCAGCTTCACCACCCGGAAGGAGTCAGGGTCTGTCCTGTACTGCGGCGCCTGTGATGGCTTTTTCATCATTTCACTGTGTTGACTGAAGGGGACGTTTTGGGAGTTGGGAGGCCGAGGTGGCGGTGGCTGGAAGAACTCCTGCATTCTGGAATCTGGCATGGGTCCTCCCAACATCTCCCACATCCCAGGGGGCAGCCCCAACCCATTCTCTAACATGGCTATCAGCTTCTTCTGTTCCTTGAGTTGCTGCTGTTTTTGCTCCTCCTGTCGTTTCTGCCTTTGTTTATCCTGATTCCTGGTGAGCAGATTAGTGACCACCATTCTGGGACCCGGAAGCTCAAAATGGTAGCCCATCTTCAGGAGAGTGCTGTTTGCCTTCAAAAGCCTGGCTATTTCCATTTCAGCATGGTGACCCAACATGTGCCTCTGATTGTGAAACCGAAGCTCAGTTAGCGTCTCATTAAACTGGAGACACCTCATGATGGCCACAATCCCTTTACCTGTGATGAAATTGGACTCGATGTTGAGAGTGGTGATGCTTCTATTTTCACGCAACATGTTAGCCAAGGCAAATGCTACATTCTCATCTGCACCCACATTGGCTAAACTGAATGTTCTGATGTGCTTGTTTTTCTTCATTGCATTGACAAAGTCCAGTAACATTTCTTTGGGGATGTTTTCAATGTTGTTCAGGTTGAGTTCCTTCATGTCAGGATCATTTTTTCTAACTCTCCTCAAGCTCCCATCCAGGTCTGTCTGGTTTCCTGAAGGCCTTGCACTTACCTTCAAAAAGCTGGTATCTAGAGCTAACTTCTTAGGATCTAATTTTGATATTTTTTTCTCACTTTGTTCTTGGGCCTCTGGTCTGTCTCTCTGTTCTTTGAATGCTTTGTCAGTTACCTGCTGGCAGTTGTTCTCACAATTTCTAATTTGTTCCTTTGCTTTGCCTTCCTCTTCTCTGCTTGTTTTTTCACTGTCTTCACCATCATCTTCTCCTTCATCACCATCTTCTTCTTCTTCTTCATCTTCTTCATCTGTTTCTTGGACATTGCTGCTGCCCTTTGATTCTCTTTTATTCGCAACTATTTCATTATTGAGCTTTTCTTTTAAATACTGGGCCATATTTTTATTACGTTTGTCTATTTCTTCATGCTCTTCTTGAGTCTTTTCCTACAAGAGAGGTTTATGAGGATTAGAATACATAGCAGAGAAGAAATACGAAGTAGAGCATCAGCTACTGGAGATAAGAAAAATACTTGTTTAAATGAGCTGGTTGCTATTTTAAATAATGCTTATTTAAAGAGCTGATTGCTAAAAATGGGTGGTTATCCCATCCCATAAATAACAATATTAAAATGAAACCTTATTAATTTTGTTTTAATATTCTGTTTTTTAATGGTGTTTAATTTCAGAAGCAGTTAAAAATTGTTTTGAAAACCTGATAGAATTGTTCATCGATACATTGAAGCCTGGATTTTTTTATGCCAAATAGGCATCTAGTACTCAACAGTCCTGAGTCAGGGCAATAATTTCCTTATTATTCTAATATATTTATAATATATTGGAATAATGAAATTATTGCCCTAAAATTAACATTCCTACAATGTCTACTAATCTAGTGTAGAATGTACATGAACTTCCTCTGAGAACATAACATAATGTATGGAAAATTAGATCAGTTTGATATTTTGGAATATATGTATATTTAAAAACCTCAATTTTAATTTTGAATATATATATATGTATATTTAAAACCTCAATTTTGATTGTATTTTTTCAGTTCTTTGAAAACTGCCATGGCTACTCTGTCTGGGACAAGTTTACTATCTCGGTTTCTTTTGAAAGAAAGTGCCTAGGAACCAGAGCCAGCTGTAAGATGGAACAGGATTATGCAGACATTGAGAAATAATTGCTTAGTCTGGGAAATAAAATGGACCTTTTATCAATAATGTGTATTAGATTCTTGCACATCAATTATAATGATTTTCTATGCAATATGTGTGCCTCATAGGTATCATTTTGAAAGCCAGTACAGCAAGTTGAGACACAGGTTCATCTGAGCAAAAATTTCATGCTCATAACTAGGTCGGAAGAGACAGTGACAAGTCACATTAACCACCTGAAGTCTTCACCACTGCATTTCTCATCTTGACCAGAAGGGGGAGCCAACTATCAAGCTGTTTAAGTTATACCAGAGGAAGAAAAAACATGTTGCAAGTACTCATTTTTACCCCCGACACTGAATTGGCTTTTAATCCATTGACCTCCAGTTGTAAAAAATCTGCAAATTGTATCATGAACTCTAACCTGATCAATCCAGCTGTTTCTTTTCTTAATCTTAGTACATGTTGAAACTCTCCTGACTGTAAAACCAATGGACAACTTTCCTTAATTACAGCCAGCGTAGTAATTTAACAAGATGTGTCTTTGTCAACAGGCATAACCTAAAGAGACTTTACCTAGGAGGCATCTCTGTACTCTTTTCGTTAAGTCATTTTCAAGTGGAACATTAAAAAAACAATTATACTCATGCACAGTAAGTTTGAAGAGTCAACAATTCTAGGTTTCAGATTTTAGAAAGTGAAGAACTAGCTTCAAAAACCACTTAATAGCCATCTATTTCTAAATGTCGTCACTGACAGCCAATACATAGTAATAAGATAAGACATTTTCTGGTTATTCGACTTGGTTTAACTGCAGGGTGTGTGGCCAGACTTCAGGAGGACTGAAATGTTTGACACTGTGTGCAGAACACTGCATATGTTTGGATGTGCCAGAGAGACAGAGGCTACAGAACTGTCATTAGTTTCTCAAAGGGGCCTGCAATAAAAAAAGAGAGAGTTAAGGACAACTGCCTGGGTTATGAGTTAAGAAACCAAGTATCGTGGCAATAGAACACAGGCTTTCTGACACAGCAAACCTGACAGCAATTTTTAAAAAGAGACATTTGCAAGAAATCACCCAATTTTCCCCTTGGAAATATAAATGTAAGTGTTTCAGAAAGTTCCAGTCTGGAGTAGGATTAAATATTATGGTTTAATCTAGATATTGGCAGAAACAAAGCAGAACGAAACCCTGGAGTCCTGAGAAATCACAGTTACAAAAGGGACACCTAACAGCCCAGCCCAGGCAGCCATTTCTCTGTTGTACACAAATCTCTGGTTACCTCGGATTTCACAAAGGTGACAGGAACTCGTTCGTCTTCCAACATGCGCCTGGATGCCTTTTCCCAATACATATAATCAACAAGAGATTTATGATTGAAGTTTCCTGTCGGTGGCTTGTCAGTTTGATCTTTCTGAATCATTCCCACGGGAAGGCTGGGGTCAGGGGCCATGACTTCCATTTCCGACTGCAGTTCTTTGAGTTCTTCAGCGGACAAGTTGGCCAAGATTTCATCTTCATTAATCTCCTCATCGAGAAGTTCTTCTTGATCTGAATTTCTGCTGTGCTCCGACATTATTTTTTCTAAATATTATTTTACTAGAAAAGAATAATCAAAGATGATTTTTAAAAAGAAAGAAAAAAAAGCCTCAAGAAGGTCCCCAAGTTAACAAGTGTCCCAAGTTAACACACCCTTGAGATATATTTTTTTTTTCCCCAGGAACCTCAGTGGTTTGCTGAGCAGCTAGGAGTGATCACAGCTAAGCTCTTGCCCGGATCTATATTAAGCAGGGCTTGGCGGGTTGGGGTCAATTTATGGAACTACTATGCTGCTCTCTTTTCGGCAACTTGAGTCAGCTGTGCAAATCCATCTGACATTTCAGTACAGCTGCTATGTTTGCCAGAGACTAGCAGAGACCACAGAATCTCTGCAGGAATAAAATTAATTATCTTCCTATATGCCATCATGTTGCCACACACAAATTCATGCAGCTCGTACCTATATACCCCAATACTCCAGGGGATTCCACTTGTTTTTTTTTTTTTTAATTAAAGCAACTTACAATATTTCAGAAGGGAAATCCAACCGGCAACCTGAATTCTTTTTGATGTGAAGAATTCACTTGAAGGTAGAAATCAAACTCTTAGGGTCTGCCTCTTCACTACAAGTTGACTGTGGAAGCAAATAAAGTAGTGTACGGTGGAGCAGAGGTCTTGCTATGTCATTCATCCTCTGTGTAAGCCGAACCTTTGCAAGATGTCCTATTTGCATCTAGATCCTGTGATCTAACAGATGGGGACAACCAGCACTTGAATTTCCACTAAAAGTGAGTTTAATATTTTAAATTATTTGCTTTTCTTATTAAGTATCCATTAAGCCAATATCAATGAAAATGGATCTAAAGTGAAATGTTAAAAAAAAAAAAAAATCCAGACCACTAATATACTAAAAGAAACCATGAGAAGATTTTTTTTCAAACCCTGACGGGGCAATATGCAACATTTGTCCAAATTACAAATGTCCATTTCCTTTGACCCAGCAACTCCACTTTGAGAAATGTATCCTCAGATACACTACATGGGTAAAATGGCATGTGTGCAAGTTTACACAATATGGCAAAGTACAAAAGAGTGTGTTTTGCATGCTATTTGTGTGACAAAGGGTACAAGAATATATGATACACAAGTTTTATTATAAATATCTTTAAGACATGGTCTAGCTTTGTCACCCAGGCTGGAGTGCGGTGCTGCGATCTCAACTCACCGCAACCTCTGCCTCCCAGGCTCAAGCCTCCTGAGTAGCTGGGACCACAGGTAGGCACCACTACACCCAGCTAATTTTTGTATTTTTTGTAGAGACGGGGTTTTGCCATGTTGCACAGGCTGGTCTTGAATTTCTGAGTTCACGCAGTCCATCTGCCTCAGCCTCCCAAAGTTCTGGGATTACAGGCATGAGCCACTGTGCCTGGCCCGTAAATATATTCTTATTCAGAAATACACATTCATTGTACAAGAGTTAGGAAAACATAGGAAGGCAGAGAATAAAATTTTCCCCTTACCTCACTGTGAAGCTACCACTATCAACATTTCGGTTTTTTCATTCCAGTCCTTTCTTTAAAGCATACAAACTCTATCATTTTTTCTCATCTGTTTTTTTGACTGACAAAGACAGGATTCTTTTTTTCTAGGCAACTGTGTACTCTACTACTAAATACTTTTTTATTGCCATTTGTTAGGATTCTTTATATGGATGCACCATAATTTATATAACCAATCCTCAATTGTTGGATGTTTAGAATGTTTTCAATTCTCACAAGCACAAATAGTTCTTTAATAAATATCCCTATAGCTAAATCGTTTATAAACACACAAGTTTATTTCCTTAGAGTAAATTGAACAAATTCCAAAAAGTGAAATTGCTAGGTCAAAGAAAATGAAGAAATTAAATACTTTTTATATGTAAATTAAAGTAATAGCAAAAACCACAATTACTTTTGCACCAACCTACTAGGACCCATCTCCAATCTATGTATATTAAATATTTACAGATACTATACATGTTGACTGGGCGCTGTGGCTCATGTCTGTATTCCCAGCACTTTGGGAGGTCGAGGCGGGAAGATCACCTGAGGTCAAGAGTTCAAGATCAGCCTGGCCAATATAGCAAAACTCTATCTCGACTAAAAATACAAAAATTAGCCAGGCATGGTGGCGGGCACCTGTAGTCCCAGCTACCCAGGAGGCTGAGGCGGAGGTTGCAGTGAGCCGAGATCACACAACTGCACCCCAGCCTGAGTGGCAGAGCAAGACTCCATCTCAAAATAAATAAATAAAAACAAACAAACAGATATACGTGTTACCATTCCAACATTTCATATATATGTAAGTTTGAAACTTGAGATATCCCTTTCCTTTCTCCAAAAGTATCCAAGGATTTTAGTTTCTTGTGTATCTGTCCAAGGATATTTTATTGATAAAATTTGTGAAAAAGGAAAAAAAAATCAAGTGTGAGTTTGAAATGGAAGTTAAAATATTTTCTTTCTACCCCAGTGTTTTATCTTGAGCACTCCAGGTTGAAAGGCTTTTCATACATAATTAATGCCCTGGAAAGGTATTTCCAATCTACTTGAATGAGAATTTTCGAAGGACACAGGTATGTACTGGCAACTTATCCTTGGCCTCTCCCCTATCAGGTCTTTTTTTTTTGAGACTGAGTCTCACTCTACTGCCTGGGCTGGAGTGCAGTGGTATGATCTCAGTTCACTTCAACCTCTCCCTGCTGGGTTCAAGTGATTCTTGTGCCTCAGCCTGCCCAGTAGCTGAGACTACAGGCGTGTACCACCACACTTGGTGAATTTTTGTATTTTTAGTAGAGACTGGGGTTTCACCTTGTTGGCCAGGCTGGTCTTAAACTCCTGACCTCAGGTGATCTGTCCACCTCGGCCTTCCAAACTGCTGGGATTACAGGCATGAGCCACCATGCCTGGCCAGGTCTTCCTTTTAGTCCCTGTAAAAGGGGGAAGAGTTGGCCTTGGTGGGCATGGAGGTAGACCACTTTGTAGACCACTGATTTGTGGACCATCATTTCATAGATTTTTCTTTGCAGAACAATGATCTAAAGAGACGCAGCAAAAAAAAAAAACAAAAAACAAAAAACAAAAAACAAAAACATTTTGTTCAGGGAGGCTTGGGAAATGTTATATTCTGCATTTGTGTTTTAGATACTTGTAAAGCACAATTAACTTTGAGAAACTCTGAGAAATCCTACACTAAAGAAACCAATTTTTTAACCCAACCCTCCCCAACCTTAAAATAATTCATACTTCAGGAAATACAGAGCTAAATATTAAAGAGGAGGCTCTGGAATCAGTATACCTGGATTTCAGTGTCAGCTGCATTTCTAAGTCACGTGATACTGAGCAACTTAGCCCATATCTGATAATAGTGTCTACCATATGCAATTATTGAGAAAATTAATGAGGTTTTATACATATATATGAGGTTTTATTTATATCTATATCTATAGATGTATATAGAGTAGGATGGTACATGGCACAGACTAACCATCAATAAATGTTCAACAGTATTATTCTCATAACTCATGGATAACTGCAGAAATACTTAAAGAAAAACAAAGGCAATGATAAAACGCAGTATGTTTACATAAGGTAGTACATTTACATGTACTACATTTTAAAAGCCATTTTTAAGATAGAAACCATTATATTAACGGCAATAAACAAAAGAGCTTTCAAAAATCTTGTTGCTTTTACAGAAAGAAACTGAGAGACTTCTAGGTGGAATTGTGTATAAAGAAAATAGAAAACTACTATTTGCATATAAATATGAAACTCCCCCAAGCAATAAGCTTTTAGATTCAAATTCTCTTCTGATGAATTCCACTCATTTTAATGTGATCAAAATGCTTTTGATGATCAAGCTGATTTAGGAATTTCTGTAAGGAGTGCTCCTTCATCTGACTTGCATCTTGCTGAATGAGCGTAGGAAGTGGATAAATCTCTCCCAGCTGCTTCTACTGTGCATTTTATCCATATGCTGACAGGGAGGGTTTACTGGTGTAATTAGCCTCATTTGACACAGAGATGATTTAGTTGTACTTTTTCTTAATGATGTTCCACTGCTGCCACCTAAACAGCTTCTCATATCAGAATCCAGCTATGATACCAAAAGAATGTAGCTAGCTGTAGGATAATTGACAGAACGTTGGAGCCAGATAGGGCATCACAGATTATCTGGTTTTGAATCAGAGTCCTCAGGGGAAGTTATTAAGTATATTGTCTCTCTGGACCCCACCCAGAAGTGACTCAGGTCTGGGCTCAGGAATCTGTATGTTCTGAAAGCTCTCCAGGTGATTCTGATGTGTAAATAAGTGTGAGGGTCACAGAGCTACTGCAAGCCACTCCTTTTACAGATCACGCTCAGCGAATTTAAAACACATTGCACTCATTCATTTATTCAGCAGTATTTGCCCAGTGCCTGGTTGTGCCGTGTGCTGTGTTAGGCACTAGAAATACAAGAATGGTTGAGACAAAGTCACTTTCCAGTGATGAAGAGAAGTAAATAATTGCTGGTTGCATTAAATACTGTGAAAGGAGATGAACACTGCATTTTAGAGAATCACAGGGGAGACCTACCTTGGTTAGGAAAGTCAGGAAAAGCCTCTCTGAGATAGTAACACCTAATGGATGAAATCAACCATAGGATAGGAGGGAACAGCAATCTATGCAGAGGGAACCAAGTGCAAAGTCCTTTAGATAGGCAAGATCTTGGGCTGTTCTAGGCAGTGACCCAAGGTGATACTCACATGACTGGACTCTGTTGTGCAAGGAGGAGATGAGGACAGGGACCCAGGCAGGGGCTAGATCAGATAAGTCTTTATGACCTGGAGTGAGTTGGATTTCATTCTAAGTGTCATTGGAAACCACTGGAGGGTTTGAAGAACAGGAGTAACAGGTGATTTACATTTCTAAAAGATCACTTTTGCTGCTGGCTGGAAAATGGACTGGAAGAGTTAGGGAACAGGCAACAAAATCAGGAAATAAGTGAAGACCCCAGTCTCCTGACAGCCCTTAACACTCAAGGTTATTTCAGTGTTTAGATGATCTCAGAGGCCCTGGGTGTCTTGTTTTGTCATTACAAATAAGGCTTATAGTGTGCTGAGGAAGCGCCAGCATTTCTTTCTACAGCTCTGATCTTCAGTGATTACAGTGTTTTGCTGCATCCCCATACCCCCTGCTTCACACACCCATCCCCTGCAAGGAGTATACTAAATTTTGATAATAGAGAAAAAGCTCATGCCAAATAATAATTTCTGGCTAAATCTACAACTAAGAAATTCTAATATTTTAAAATAGACTAGAAAAAAGAGTTACATGCATGTTAACTGATCTCTGGTGAAAGATTAACATTAGTTCATGGTTATGTAGAAAAATTTTATATATATAGATACGTACATACATGCTTGAAAATGCATAAAATAGTCCTGGAAGGATACACAAGAATGGTTATATTCCTGAAGTAAGGTTACCTGGAGTGGGGAGAGGAAGAGCGGGGCTAGAAGACAGGTTTAAGAGGGAGAGTTTCCACTGAATACACCCTTTTTTTTTTTGAGACAGGGTCTCACATTGTCACCCAGGCTGGAGTGCAATGGCACCAACATGGTTCACTGCAGCCTTGACGTCCCGGACTCAAGTGATCCTCCTGCATCAGCGCCACAGGTAGCTCAGACTACAGGCACAAGCCACCATTCCAGGTTAACTTGTTTTTTTCTTAATAGAGATGTGTTTTCGCCATGTTGCCCAGGCTGGTCTCAAACTCCTGAGCTCAAGCAATCCGTCTGCCTCAACATAGCAAAGTGCTAGAATTACAGGCATGAGCCACCATGCCTGGCCTGAGTACTCTTGTATTTTGTAAAAACAACAACTATCTCTTTTGTTGTACCAGCCTACAGATTTCCTGATTTTTTGCTTAAGTTGAATTAGGACTTTTTGTGACTTGCAGCTTGAAGAAGTCCTAATATACTCTCCCACTTAAGTCCCTTCAGTGATTTTCTATAGCCTAAGGATGAATCCTAATTTCCTGACATGGCCTCAAGATCTAGACTCTGCTTCCTTTCCCAGTTGTGTTTCTCCGTCCTTATCTCATGCTGTTTCAAACACAACCAACTTGAGGACCCCAAGGGGTGAAACTCCCTGTCATGCTCAAGTTTTGTGCAGCTTGTTCCAGTTCTGAAGTTACCTCCTCCAGGAAGCCCTCCCTGACCTTGAAAACTGGGCTTGGTATTGCTCTGATGTCCTTGCCTAGAGCTGGGCACTTGCCCCCATGGTGTTGTCATTGCCATTTCACTGACCAATCCTTCCTCTAGGGACTGTAACTCTGTGAAAACCAGGTTGACTTTGTTTATCATATCATCAGTAATGCCTAGCATAGTATTTAGTGATATAAATTTTTTTTGCAGCTAATCTCTTAATTTTTTAACCACAGAAACATCCAAACTGTGCAAAATAGTGGGCATTTCAAAACATCTGAAATCTGCTTCATTTGGTCATCATATCTGAAAACCTGAAATAATAACTTGAAGTCAATAAAGCAAGATGCTTCAAAGATAAGACTTGGGAGTCAGACTGGATCCAAATCCTTTTTGTGCCATTGACTGGGAAACCTAGGAAGTTCCTTCTCCCAACTGTGCCTCGTTGGCTCTGTGTGAGCAGTGGAAAAGCAGTTTAATTCAGTGGTTAAACACAGAGGCTTCGGATTCAGGATGTCTGGTTTCAGATACCAACTCTGCCCTGTCCTAACTGTGCCATTTGGGACAAGTCAACCTCTCCCTTCTCGGTTACTTCATCTGTAAATATGAGATAATAAACGTACCTACTTTATAGGATTTTTGAAAAAAACTAAGTGACAATCCATAGTAAACTCTTAGTAAACATTATTATACTTTCACAAGTAAATTGTGTCACTCTTTTCTGCCTAGAAAGTGCCTGACATCTAACAAATATTTGTCCATGACTGAAAAATGAATGACTTTTCAATTTTACTCTTTCTAAAACAGCACATATAATACATGCACAAAAACGTTTAAAGGTTAATACATTTATGAAAAATTCTGGTAAGAGGAAGCACTTCTTTCCTGTATCCATTTATTTTTCCATTCTACATTCATTCAGGATGTGAAGGCTGTGGATAAGCCATCCCATCTCTCCTCAGCTTCAAACCACTGGCTATAAATTGACACAACTATAAATGGTTTCCAAATGTCACTAAATAAATCAGTTCTGTCCTGTTTGTGGCATGCTATTCTCTTGTGCAATTCCATCTGGATCACCAAGGTTCTGCCCACTGGCTGCAAATTGCCTGAAGATTTTGTGAGTGTGATATGAATGCCTAGCTCTCTCCTCAAATTTCCCTGACCCATAGCTGCAACGCCTCAGGATGGGCTCTGAAATGTATGAGGCAAGCGCTTCTCTAAAGTTAAGACACCCAGCCTGCCTTGCCTCCACCAGCTCCCAGGATAGCTTGAATTACAAGAGGTTATGTATTACTTTACCTTAATTGTTTTGTGAGCCATCTAAAAAATTCTTAAATTAAATTGGTTTTATTTGGTTTAGTTTCAAAGGTTGATCAATTCTATATATTTCTGAAGTGTGTAAGGATGTTGCTTCAGTGCTACTAATATAGCTATTATACTAAATAGTACTGCTAATACCATTACTGCTATCACCACCACCACTACTGGTACTATTATTATTACAACCTCTGCTACTGAAACTGTAACTGCTACCACAACTATTGCTGCTGCTGCTGCTACAATTATTAATATCATTATGACATTCCTTCTGCTGCTACTACTCCTGGTGCTATGAATTTTACAGTTTCACTGCTAACATTTATTGATCACTCAACATTGCTAAGCTTGTGATAAGTGCTTTATATATGACATATCAATTTCTTCACACAACAACCTTGAAATATGGATACTTTTTTTTTTTTTTTTTAGATAGAGTCTCAGTCACCCAGGTTGGAGTGCAATGGTGCAGTCTTGGCTCACTGCAACCTCTGCTTCCCAGGTTCAAGCGATTCTCCTGCCCCAGCCTCCCGAGTAGCTGGGATTACAGGCGCCCACCATCATGCTCGGCTAATTTTTGTATTTTTGTAGAGACAGGGTCATATTGGCCAGGCTGGTATCGAACTCCTGACCTCTGGTGATCCGCCCACCTCAGCCTCCCAAAGTGCTGGGATTACAGGCGCGAGCCACTGTGCATGGCTGAAAGATGGATATTTTTGTTAACCTTCTTTCATACATACTAAAACTGAGGCACAGGCATTTGAACTGAAGATGGCCTCTAAAAGTCAAGGCTCTTAATCAGCATCCTCTATTGCTTCCTCAGTTTAGCAGACATGGCACTCATGTACCTAAAAGGCTGGAATTACAAAGCACAGAAAGCAATTGCTCTTCTGGGTACAAATAAAAAATGGTGAAGACTGGCAGAATTTGAGTAACCAGCAGCAGAAATGCTACTGTTATCAGACACCTGTTGAGAATGTTGAGACATTGGCTGTAAATATTATTATTGGATCAAATCAGTCTGGAGAATGTTGGGTTAAAGAAAGCTAGAAAGGTCGGGCGTGGTGGCCCACACCTGTCTTCCCAGCAATTTAGGAGGCCAAGACAGGCAGACTGCTTGAGCCTAGGAGTTCGAGACCAGTTCTGGCAACATAGCAAAACCCCCTCTCCACAAAAAAAAATTAGCCAGGTGTGGTGGGACATGCCTGTAGACCCAGCTACCTGGGAGGTTGAGGCGGGAGGATCACCTGAGCCTGGTGGGTGGGGTTGCAGTGAGCTGTGATGGAGCCACTGCACACCAGCCTGGGTGACAAACTGAGACCCTGTCACACACACACACACACACATACACAAAAGAAAGCTAGAGAGCTTACTTAACCAAAAAGACTTAAACATGCCAATAAATATTATGAAATTTCTAAACCAAGGAAAATAGCCTTTTTTGAACTGATGACCACAAAAAGCTTTATTCTATGGGACATATTATGACTAATATTTTATTAAATGAACACATTTTGTGAATGTTGATCTAAGTCAAATGAAATCAAGAAAACAATATATATTATGTGCTTGCATAGAAAAAAAGATTGGAAGGAAATACCCTAAAATGTTACATCTCCAGCTGGAGGAATTACCAACTATTTTTATTTTGTGATCAAACCATTTTTGTATTTCCATAGAATAAATGCTGCTTACATTTTAAAACACAGAAAATAACTGCAAATACTCTTTAAGTTGATGTCAGAATAACTGCTTTAATTTTCCTACTAACTTGGGCTATGAGCAGCCTACTAAAACAGGTGAAAAATAAATGGGGATCTGATCAGATTCGCAGAACAAAATACTGTAACCCTTAACTCTCTGGCATCTTTTAAAACAACCCTGATATGGTTTGGCTGTGTCCCCACCCAAATCTCATCTCGAATTGTAATCTCCATGTGTCTAAGGAGGGTCCTGGTGGAAGGTGATTGAATCATGGGGCAAACTTACCCCTTGCTGTTCTTGTGACAGTGAGTGAGTTCTCAAGAGATCTGGTGTGAAAGTGCATGGCACTTCCCCCCGCCCCCCACCCTGCTCTGCCATGGTAAGATGTGCTTCCATTCCCTTCACCTTCCACCATGATTGTAAGTTTCCTGAGGACTCCCAGGCATGCTTCCTATACAGCCTGGGAAACTGTGTCAATTAAACCTCTTTTCTTCATAAATTATCTAGTCTCACGTAGCTCTTTATAGCAGTGTGAGAACTAATAAAAACCCATTTGTATTTTTCTTTGACATTAGTAAAAACTGCAGGCAAACATCAAGTCTTTCTTTTTGAATATCTCAAAGATAAGACATTTCCCAACTACTTTGACAAGAGTCCACCTTACTGAAGACAAAGATACGAAAATGTTTTTAAACTAGCAAATCTATGATTTCCTGAATGTTGTCCCCAACACATTTTACCACACAAATTTATTTCTTTAATCAAGCTGTGGAATTAATGGGAATTTACAATTAATTAAAAGCCAGGGTGGTTACATCACAGTGTGAATATACTTAAAGCCACCCATTGAACTGTACTCTTAAAAATGATTTAGTACTTTAATTTTGTGTGCATATATATATATATATGTATATGTGTATATACGTGTGTGTGTGTGTTTGAGATGGATTCTCACTCTGTCTCCCAGGCTGGAGTGCAGTGGTGCAATCTCGGCTCACTGCAACTTCTGCCTCCCGAGTTCAAGAGATTCTCCTACCTCAGCCTCCCTGGGAGCTGGAATTACAGGCGCGTGCCACCACACCCAACTAATTTTTGTATTTTTATTAGAGACAGGGTTTCTCCATGTTGGCCAGCCTGGTCATGAACTCCTAACCTCCGCCTGCTCCCAAAGGGAATATAGGCATGAGCCGCTGCACTTGGCCTGTTTTATGTATATTTTTAAAGCATATTTTCTTAAACGCAAGAGTAAATAAATATATTTAGGTTAAATATTTTATTTTTAATGATCCTCACAACTGTAGGAATTTAAAATGTATTCATAGCATTGTTCATGGGACAATGCTGAAAACGACCTAAATGCCCAACAATGGGGTCTGATCTCATTTCTACAACCTAATGTCACAAAACCTAGTTTAAAAATTGACATATAGCTATGGAATGGTGTCTGTAATTTATTAAGTGAAAAATGCTTGCTATTAAGTGGCATATTTTGTTATAAAATTTTAAAAACTTTATAAAAACATATTCCATGTATGTATATGTTATATATAAGCACAGAAAAAAATCGGACAGAATCTGTATCAATATGAAACAGTGATCTTTGTTTTCTTCTTAAATATTCCCAAGTCATTTGACTATTTTGCTATTGTAGATAGGATTTTATGATCAGAAAAACCTTCAACTATATTTCAAGTGTGTTGATAAAGAGGTAATATCTTTATGGGGGCCATTTTATGTTATTAAAATGTAGGACATTCTGTACTGGCATTAGCACAGTAGGAAGGATAGAAGACTCCTCTGTTTTCTTCCCTTTAAAGGAAAGAAAACTTAAGAAGAGAGAGAAAAAAATTTTAAGAAAATGACAAAAGTAGGTGGGTCAGGGAGTCGAATTACGTGGGGAGATAATCCTATAATTAACAAAATCAGTATTTTGAATATTGTTTCACTTTAGAATAAACCAACTTATAGACTTAGAGGAACTTTAATCATTTTTAATATGTTAAGATAAACTATAATTTTAATCTAAGAATTATAATAGGTAAATATGAAAAAATAAATCTAAGATATTAGAATTAAACAATATAGTCATTGAAATAAACCATGCAAAGAATGAAAAATGAGTGCATTTTTGAATTGGGACACAGAACTGAGATGTCCAGAATGCAGAGGGGAGTCGAAAGGATAAAAGGCTGATTGAGGCGTAGAGAATGATTCTAAGGCTCCCACATGTTTGAAGTAAGAATTCCAGAATAAGACAGTGGAGGCAATTTTGAAGAAGCAATATGTAAGAGAATTACTGCTAATTTTCCAGAACTGAAGACAGACCTAAGTCCTTAGAGTGAAAGTATTTTATGAATACTGAGCAAAATAAAATTGAAAACATCTTAAACCAACAGCAGTTTAAAAAAATTTGCACCTGGCCATACTTAGACAACCTGTAGTAAAACTACAGAATTTCAGAGAAACCACCAGAGAGAAAAGACGTTATCTACAGAATAACAAAAATCTAAGTGACAACAGCTTTTCGGGGATTTAAGGGGAGGTCTTATCCCTAATAATAGATGCAAACATTCAGTAGAGTAATATAAACACATGTCTGGGCAAGAGAAGCTCCAAGTTCAGGACAGTGGCCTCTCTGGGCAGAGAAAAAGGAGAGTCAAAGGAAGAGGGAATCAAGGGCCCAGCTATAACTGCAATATTTGATTTCCTTAAAAACAAATGTTTGAGGCCGGGCATGGTGGCTCATGCCGGTAATCCCAACGCTTTGGGAAGCCAAGGCAGATGGATCACTTAAGGTCAGGAGTTCGAGACCAGCCTGGCCAACACGACAAAACCCTGTCTCTACTAAAAATACAAAAATTAGCCAGGTGTGATGGTGGGCGCCTGTAATCCTAGCTACTCAGGAAACTGAGGCAGGAGAATCACTTGAACCTGGGAGATGTAGGTTGCAGTGAGTCGAGATCGCACCACCGCACTCCAGCCTGGTTGACAGAGTGAGACTCCATCTGAAAAAAAAAAAAAAGAAAAGAAAATTGAGCACTGTTAGTGAGAATATAAAATGGTACAGCCACTATGGAAAACAGCATGGCAATTCTCAAAAAGTTAAAAATAAAATTATCTCATGGTCTGACAACTCCACTGCTAGGTATACGTCCAAAAGAATTGAAAGCGGGGTCTCACACATGCACACTTACATTCACAGCAACATTATTTACAATAACCAAGAGGTGGAAACCACCCAAATGTCTGTCAACAGATAAAGGGAAACAAAAAATGTGCTACATCCGTGTAATGGAATATTATTCAGACTTAAAAAGAAAGTAAATTCTGTCACATGCTACAACACAGATGCAGCTCGAGGACATTAAGTAAAATAAGTCTGTCACAAAAAGACAACTATTCTATGATTTCACTTATATGAGGGACCCAGAGTAGTGAAATTCATAGAGACAGGAAGTAGAATGGAGGTTACCAGGGCTTGGGCAGGAAGGGAATTGGAAGTTGTTGTTTAGTGAGGACAGAGTTTTGCCAGATGAGAAAGTTCTGGAGATCCATTGCACAACCACGTGAATGTACTTAACACAACTTAAAAAAATGATTAAGATGGTAAATTTTATGTTATGTGGGGTTTTTTTAATCATAATTTTTGAAATATCAAAAAAATATGAATATCAAAAAATATTTACAGCAAATAATTAGATTGACAAGGCTGCATGATATGACTACTAGTATTTATTATATACCCTTCTAGCCATTTTTTTCTGAATTATTTCACCAAAAAAGTCATTTTAAAAAAAATCGATGGTATTAAGTCCATGAACAAAAGAATAAATAAATTATGTCATAGGGATACAAAGGAAGACTGACTACTCAGCAATAAAAACAGATTTTTGCTATAAAAATTAAAACAGACTGAGTCATAGAAGCTAGACAGAAGTATACATGCAGTAAGATTCCATTTCTGTGAAAATCAAGAGCAGGCAAAGTGAGACTGGGCACAATGGCTCACGCCTAAAATCCCAGCACTTTGTGAGGCTGAGGCAGGAGAATGGCTTGAGCCCAGGAGTTCAAGACCAGGCTAGGCAACATAGACTCCATCTCTGCAAAAAACAGAAAAATTGGCCTGGTGCAGTGACGCGTGCCTTGTAGTCTCAGCTACATGGGAGGCTGAGGCAGGAGGATTGCTCAAGCCCGGGAGGTTGAAGCTGCAGTAAGCCATTATCATGAAAAAAAGAGCAGGCAAAGTGAAGCCATGGAATTAGAAATTAAGAGTAGTTGCTTATGAGGAGTGTGGATTGGATTGACTAGAAAGTTGGCACCAGGGAACATTCTGGGATGGTAGCTACATCTTATTGGGGTGTTGGTTACATAAGTGAATACATTTCTCAAAAATAATCTGTTTTTACACTCAAGATGTGGGCATTTTGTTCAGTGTAAATTTTGCCTCAATGTATACATATATTCTAAAACAAAAGGTGAAGCAAAAAAAAATTATACAGGCTATTTACAAGTGGAAAAAAGAACTGCAACATTGGTGACACCAAACACTTGAGGACACAAGGCAAAGGGCACTTCAGTTGATTGAAATGCAAGGAGAAATTTAGATAGCACAATTCTGTTACTCAAGAAGCATTCAGGACATTGGAGAAAAGGCCAGAGCTTCCAGAAACTTTAGAAGAGTAACCTGAAACCATATGCAGTTATTCAAGAATTTTATCAAATCTCACTAAGGTACAAACAAGCCTCCTCTTTGGTCCCTTTCCAAAGCAATGGCTGAAGAATATGGTCACTGGAAACAAGTTAATTCTCTCTTTAAAATAACTTGGCTTTAAGTATATATCATACATGTTCATCATAGAAAAACAGAAAATATAGATAAGTAGAAAAAAATAAATTGAAACCACAAGTTAACAGGTAAACATTCTTAACATGTTGCATGTTTTTCCTCCATGCCCTTTTTATTTAAATGCTGTAATTTTTTCCTAAGATCATTTCCAATCTTCTTGATCATGTGAGCGAATCTCACTTTGCAGAAACCTGTGGCTATCTTTGTTAGGGACGATCTAACAATCAGATTGTGTAACTACTCATATTTGCTTCCTAGGCTATGGTATAATCTTTTTCTTCCCACAAGAAAACATCTGTAGGTTTTTTTTTTTTTTTTTTTTTCCTTTTTTTGAGGCAGGGTCTCACTCTGTCACCCAGGCTGGAGTGCAATGCACAATCGTAGCCCACTGCTATGATTGGGCTGAAGCAATCTTCCCACATCAGCCTCCCGAGTAGCTGGAACTACAGGCAAGTGCCAATACGCTGGCTATTTTTATTTTTTATTTTTTGTAGAGTTGAGGTCTTGCTATATTGCCCAGGCTGGTCTCAAGCTCCTGGGCCCAAGTGATCCTCCCGCCTTGGCCTCCCAAAGTACTAGGATTACAGATATGAGCCCCACACTTAGATGGTATGATCTTAAAATACATTTTACATTTTCTCTTTTTCTAAAGATGAATCAACTGTCATCTAAGAGAAATTAAATTTGACTTAGAATGTTTTCTGTAATTCTAAGGGAGGAGTATTTCTCCATGAATATTTCTTTCCTATGAATATAAAATCACTGATACCTATACTTGTATATGAAACATGACCACAAATTGCTGTAGAACATGATTTCAAAAAAATGAATATACCAGAATTTACAAATCGAAATGTGCCTATTCCCTTCTATAGTCTTTAGACGTGCACTTACCCAAATGGTTCTGCCAATTTATCCAACCAGCTACACAATGCCTCTCTGAGAGCTGCCTTTAGACTACGGAGGATTCTGTTAAATATTCTCAATCAGGCTGTTCTTCTTTAGAATACAAGCTATGTAAGATCAGAAGCTGTGTCTGCCTTAATTTACTTTGTTATCCCCAGTGCCTAGAAAAGATGAAGAGGGAGTCGAAACTGATGTGTTGAGTGAATGAATGAATAAATGGTAATAAATTTTCATTTACTAAGGTCAAGTTGCTATTGAAATAATTTGTAGTCTCCCAAGATGATTATTCTTCTCCCTTCCTCCCCTATCCTCTCCCTCTTTCCATTGTGATTGGGGGTTCATCAATAAGGTTTAGGGTGATATGTAGCAGGTTTGGGAAGTTAGGCAGTGTCTAATTGTAAAGCCTTGTGACACCTGATAAAGGGGTTTATACTCCATTCTAAATGCAACTGAAAGCTACTGAAGAGAATTCCAAGGGAATGAAATGAGTTTTAAAGTTATTTATTAATTTATTTTTGAGACAGGGTCTTACACTCTGTCACCCAGGCTGTAGTGTGCTGGTATAAACATGGCTCATTACAGCCTCAACCTCGCATGCTCAAGCGATCCTCCTGCCTCAGCCTCCTGTGTAGCTGGGAACACAGGTGTGCACCACCATGCCTGGCTGATTTGTGTGTTTAAAAAATCCCTGTCACTGCATGAAGAGAATGGATTTTGTGAGGACAAAAGCGGAAGGAGGGAGACATTTAGGAAGTTACTGTGAAAATCCAGAAGACAGAGGTAGTAACATATACTAGAGAGGTCACAACAGCACAGGTGAAAAGTGGATTGCTTCTGGATGTATTTTAGTGGTAGGACACACAGGGCTCCAGGAATCTAGTTAGCAGGATCCAATCGGAGGGTGACTTTTACATGCCTTACTGAGACAAATAAATTCCTACTATCTCAGCCTTCAAATTTCAGTTTAAAACTCAAATTCCAGCAAATGGACATCTGATTGGCTTAGCTAGGACACCATGACTGGCTGCTCCACAAACACTCCTATCTAATGGGAAAGATCTTAGAGAATCATCTGGTGCTCTAAAAACTAGAGGGTGGGGTGCTGTTCTTAGGATGTATGGTAAACACACCTGATAGCAATAAGTTAAGCATACCCTGAGAATGACCCTGTATGGCAGACACACCTGAATGCATGCTCTGAGCTAGAGAATCTGGAAGTGGCCGACCTGGAGGTTTGTTCCTTGTCTATGAGGAACATCTGAGCCCCTGCCCAGTCCGATGGAATATTGGCTGTACAGGGGATCAAGGCCCTAAGTTTTGGGACAAATGTAAGTTTCCAGGTGTAGGTTGCTAGGGAAAGGATGCTAAGTAAAAATGCTATATAAACTGCGTGCCTTTTGTAAGTGGTTGAGGTTATTCTGCCCAGTCTGCTGCCACTAGATTGTGTGGTTCTCCCATCCAGCCCATCACCATTGGACTCTCTCCCCTGTATGTAACCCCCCAATAAAACCCCATGTCTCTTTTGCTGGCTCTGGGACTTGTCTTCAGTCTCTGGAACCTAATGCCATCCCCAGTGGAGTACATACAGGTTCAACATAACACAGGAGAAGAAGGAATAGTTGCTGGATTTACAAAAATACAACATGTCTCCTACATGCATGCTAAATTTATAATCACCTTATAGATTTTTTGTAGAAAAATATCACAGCATATCACGTTATTGAACACATTAATCCTAGCTTATAAAACATTAAAGCATACAAGCAAAACAATATAAAAATTCAGATATTAAAACCTAATATTTTCTTCCATGCCTAAACTCTTCCCAAAATTAATTTCAAATTGACAAACTTTTCCATATTAATTTAAAAGTTCAAGTCCTTTACATTGCACTTTTTTCCAGAACTCAGGTGAAAGCTCCAAGCTCAAAGATAAAAGTCACATTTTCTCTCTCTCTTTCCTTCCTTCCTTCCCTCCCTCCTTCCCTTCTTTCCTTCCTTCCTTCCTCTCTTTCTTTCTTTCTTTTTGATGGAGTCTCACTCTGTCGCCCAGGTTGGAGTGCAGTGGCACGATTTTGGTTCACTGCAACCTCTACCTCCTGGGTTCAAGCTATTTTCGTGCTTTAGCCTCCAGAGTAGCTGGGATTAGAGGCATGCACCACCATGCCTGGCTAATTTTGTATTTTTAGTAGACACCGGGGTTTCACCATTTTGGCCAGGCTGGTCCCAAACTCCTGGCCTCAAGTGATCCACCGGCCTTAGCCTCCCAAAGTGCTGGGATTACAGATGTGAGCCACTGCACCCGGCCAAAAGTCACATTTTCTTTAGAGTATCCCAGGAGTTGCCTTCTCCATCTCTTTTTCTTTGTGTTCTGTACTTGCTTAGCTGGCATAATACATGGCACTTTATATTCTGCCAGTGAATGCAAAGTAGAGGCAGCCATAAAGTAGTAGACAAACCACTTAGTTGGGCACAAGAAGCCTAAAGCCTGTCTCTCACAAGATGTGATTCCACAAACAAATCACCCTCTCAAAATGGAGCTTCCCCCTCTGTTAAATGTTGTCGAATATGTATATCCAACAGGTTGTTGTTGGAATCAACAGAGAGTGTCTGTGAAAGCACTTAGAAAATTGTGAAGAACTGTCCAAATGCAAGGTATTATTATTAATTTAGACTATTTCAGGATCAGGACTCCTGATCTCTTTACCTATAAGGTTATCTGTCTTACCCTCCCTTGTTTATACATTTGGACTAGAATATCATTGGTGCCATATTTTCCTGGCTGACCCCAATCTAAATTTCGAGAAGCAGCTTTTAGCACCTCCTCCAAGAAGCCTTTTCTATTCTTTCCCTGTGTGAGGTATTTTCTCTTTAAACTCTCAATAACCTGTGCTACCCTTATTAAAACACGTCATGTTGTACTATTTCTTAGATAAAAGGACTTCTCTTATTAACTCGATTTCCTCATGCGTTAGTTCTTCCATTTCATGATTTTGTTGTCTTCCTTTTACAATGTTAGTTTTCTCACTTGTTTGATGGTTTCTATGTGTGCCCACCTTTGCATTTGAGATGAACTGTTAGCCTATTGTGAATGCTAATTATCTCCTTACTGAAGAATGACTACAGTGATTTTTAGTAAGGGCTCTACAGGTGCTATGATTTGCATGTGTCCTCTAAAGTTCATGTGTTGGAAACTTAATTCCCAGTGTAAGAGTGTTGAGAGATGGCACCTTTGAGAGGTGATAAGGTCATGAGGGCTCTGCTCTCATGAATGGGTTCATGTTGTTATTGTGGGAATGGATTTGTCATCTTGAGAGTGGATTTGTTCTAAAAGTGAGTTTAGCTCTATCTTGATCTCTCTTGCCATGTGATGCCTTCTGCCATGTTATAATGCAACAAGGAGGTCCTCACCAGATGTAGCCCCTCAAGATTGGACTTCCCAACCTCCAGAACCATGAGCCAATAAATTTCTATTTATTATAAATCAGTCAGTCCCAAGTATTCTTTTATAACAGCACAAAACAGACTAAGTCAGCAGGATATGCCAGTAGTTAGTTTTCTGAATGGTAATGTCTTCAGTTGACATTTTTTTCCTTTTCTACATTATGTAGAAGGGAGGAGAAATGACATTCTAATAGATGAAAGATAACTATTAGTAAAATGATCTAAAGTTTACTTGGTTATTCCTAGCATTCTTTTAACAAAAGATTTACCAATGTCTCAAGCATCAGAAAACTTCATAAAGACAAAGACTATATCTGTTCTTTATGTATTCACACTATTCGGTGCACATAGAAGATAATAAAATATTTTGGCTAAGTGAATGAATTAGCCACTTAGGAAGAAACGGAAGATATGAGTAGTAAAAATAACCTGATAAATTTACAAGGTCAATAGGAACACAGAAAAAAGCCACGACTCATGTGTCCCCTTATCTACCCTGAAGAAAATGGCCCTTCTCAGAGTTTCTACCAAGCAACGGAACATACACAAAAGGATTTCACCTCCCACTCAGGACACAGATCTCATCACCTTGCAATTGTTCACAGCCTGGAAAGCAACCAGAGTGTCAATTTACATAGTGAGGCTGCTGGAGGTTGTATGACATCTTTTAAACAACTTGAGCCAAAAATAACCAATCATAGTGCAAAACAGCCAACCATACTGTAGCTGGTCTTCAAACTCCAAAAGTCACAATTAATTCACCTTGTAAACTCTTGTTATTGTAAATAAAAATCATGGTACTAGAGGTGACAAAATGCCACATATGTTCAGAATTGAGTTAGAGCCCATTCTTTTTCCTCCAGTTTTTAAGGCATAGCCAATATGCAGGATTATTTCAGAGCTAATTAGTTTCACTGGTTCATATTTAATTTCTCAGCAAACCATTTCACTGGGCCATAAACACTTTTTAGCAACGCAGTTCCTACTATCTTCAGAATTTCATATTTGAAAACATCTCTTTTCTTCCAGGAGTTTAGACATTTAACCCACTCAGAAAGGAGAAAGAATCACAAAACTATGGAGAGAATTAGAATGAGAGATTTATTTGTGGCCACCCCGCCATCTTTTTTTTTTTTTTTTTTTAAACATCACTCTCTCCCTAATCCTGTGACGAACATCATTTCTTAGGTATTTCACATACTTTCTGGGTTCTATTTTTAAATTAATGAAAGTGCATGATGCTAAGTGCTTCAAAACAAATTTCACACCATTGATTTCTACTGTGGTTTTTTCCTGATAAACATCACTAAGTGATCGATTTAATCATTGTTTATCATCTTTGTTTGCCAAACATTCCCTGACTTTGCTCAGCAAACGTTTCCATGTAACACAAACTGGCCCCCCTTTAAAAAATAGTTCTAGGTATGATGGAGACTTCTAAAATTGAAAAAAAATATTTATCTGTCTCTGTCCAAGGCCATCCACTGAAATGTAATCTGGGGATTACAGAGGGTCAGATGTTGCCTTTATAATAACAAACACCCAGCAACTAGAGGAATAAAAATGAGAGGCTCAAGGAAAGAGGCAAGGCTATGGGGACACAGTATTTGAATGTTAGTGCAGGAAATAATTTGGGAGGAGATATTCTACTACAGTTTTTACTAAAATAATTTTGGAGGCTATTTATGTGTAATAGCATGTATGATTTCTATGATTGTGATCTTTCTTTTTTCCAAAATGTATGTTTCAAAAATGAAGATAGCATTCCAAAGTTTCATGAAAAAAACAATTACTCGAATATTTTATTTAAAGTAAATCTATCTCTTGCATTTATTCTAATAGATTTTCCATCTTTCTTGGCATTAGATTGTACATAAAAAAGTCACACTTCTCTTATATACATGTGTGTGTGTGTATATATATGTATATATATACACACATATATAATTTGTTTATTAGTCAGTTATTTAAATTAAAATACAATTTTAATTAGTGCAAAATTAGTTCTTGTCATTAGGTAAGATAAATAAACAGTGTAACTACCCAATTGCTACCAAGCCATCTGAATACCCTGCCAAGGCCATGTCAGAGCATGACCCAGCAGAAAATTACAACTACTACCACTGGCTGAGGCTCATGTTACAGATCAGGAATGATAAATACCTGGCACTTCTATTACCACTCTCTTACATCATGCTCATGTCTGACATTACTAACCAATCATAATACTCTCTCTATGCCCAGGAGCAACCTTCGAATCCTTCACAGAACCTCACAGTAGGCAGCCACTATCAATCAAGTCAGTGTTTGAGATGAAACCTATATTCAAATGCAATTAAAACTATTTATTAAGATATTAGGTTTTCATAAAAACCTAGAAGAAAACCTAGGCTATACCATTCAGGACATAGCATGAGCAAGGACTTCATGTCTAAAACACCAAAAGCAATGGCAACAAAAGCCAAAATTGACAAATGTGATCTAATTAAACTAAAGAGTTTCTGCACAGCAAAAGAAACGACCATCAGAGTAAAAAGGCAACCTACAGAATGGGAGAAAATTTTTGCAATCTACTCATCTGACAAAGGGCTAATATCCAGAACCTACAAAGAACTCAAACAAATTTACAAGAAAAAAACAAACAACACCATCAAAAAGTGGGCAAAGGATATGAACAGACACTTCTCAAAAGAAGACATTTATGCAGCCAACAGACACATGAAAAAATACTCATCATCATTAGCCATCAGAGAAATGCAAATCAAAACCACAATGAGATGCCATCTCACACCAGTTAGAATGGCAATCATTAAAAAGTCAGGAAACAACAGATGCTGGAGAGGATGTGGAGAAATAGGAAGGCTTTTACACTGTTGGTGGGAGTGTAAACTAGTTCAACCATTGTGGAAAACAGTGTGGCGATTCCTCAAGGATCAAGAACTAGAAATACCATTTGACCCAGCCATCCCATTACTGGGGATATACCCAAAGGATTATAAATCATGCGGCTATAAAGATACATGCACACGTATGTTTATTGCGGCACTATTCACAATAGCAAAGACTTAGAACCAACCCAAATGTCCATCAATGACAGACTGGATTAAGAAAATGTGGCACATATATACCATGGAATACTATGCAGCCATAAAAAAGGATGAGTTCGTGTCCTTTGCAGGGACATGGATGCTGCTGGAAACCATCATTCTCAGCAATCTATCACAAGAACAGAAAACCAAACACCACATATTCTCACTCATAGGTGGGAATTGAACAATGAGATCACTTGGACACAGGAAGGGGAACATCACACACCAGGGCCTGTTGTGGGGTGGGGGGAGGGGGGAGGGATAGCATTAGGAGATATACCTAATGTAAATGATGAGTTAATGGGTGCAGCACACCAACATGGCACATGTATACATATGTAACAAACCTGCACGTTATGCACATGTACCCTAGAACTTAAAGTATATAAAAAAAAAAGATAATAGGTTTTGTTCTTTGCAACTATTATTAGGGCCTTGGGATACCATTCACTCCTTTTCCCTTTTAAAGTTCTGATCCAGAGAGTATATACACAGAGATCAATAGCAAAATCCAAAGGCAAAGTGCAAGTTTATTCACTGTTAGGTGAGACCACTGCACCCTATGGCAAAGCCTCGGACCTGGCTCAGGCTCAAGGACAAAGTGGGAGTCCTTCTTCTTTCTCTCATAGAATCTACATCATGGAACATGAGCATTTGGGATCTGTCTGTTGGCTAGGGGTGGAGGAAAGAGAAGTGGGGAAGGAGAGATGGGCAAGGGAAGAGAACAGTCAAAGGTGAGGGAAAGAATGAGCAGGGCAGGGCAGGCCCTAAAAGAGGCCTTGAATTAGCTTACTGATTTTACCACATCTCCTTACAAATAATAGGACACTTCTTGAGAGTTTACTATGCCGAAGGCACAAGGCACAGTGCTAGGTTTGATGTCATCATCTTACTTGGTAATCCCAAAACTCCTCTGAGGAAGTTTATCAGTTAAACATTGTACAGGTGGCGTAAGAATCAGAATCCCCCTGGGAAATGGGTGTTACCTTCAAGGCAGAGGTGGGGGCAGGGATAAGGGTAACTGACTAGGTGACACAGGGGTTGGGGCATGGAGAGGTTCTTACCCCCTCTAGACCTGAGGGCAGGAGGCAGGAGGTCTGTGGAATCCAGAGAAAGAGCTGCAGCTACAGCAGAGGGCCATCTGGCCAGAGGTGTGGCTTTGGGTAGAGGACTACAGCTACTGTCCCATAGCTGAGAAGGCGGGAGCTAGAGCGATCTATTCTCCAACCTCTCTCTCTCTCCTGCTTCCAGCTAGTCCTCCCATTGATTGGAAACCAGAGGGCAATGGCCCTTTGATGTGGTTCAAGGCAGCTTCCCCTTGCAATGTAGCACAAGGGCACAGGCAGAACTGGATCTGGAGGTGCAAGCAGAATATCCAGCACAGGCGGGTGGCAGAAAACCCAAACATCAGTGACTTACCCATACAGGTTTCTATTGAAAAGAGAAGTTATAGCTGCTCAGCAGGGCAGTTGTTAAAAACCCAGCCTCCTGTGAGCTCTCCGCTCATGCTGGAAAGACCTCCTCCAGCCCTGGGTACCACACTCACACTCCAGGCAGCAAAAAGGAGGAGGGGCAAAGAGCAAAAGCCACGTTCCACCTGAGTCTATCAGGAAAACAATTAGTGTCCCCAGGATATTTTTACTTATATCTCATTGGCCAGAGCCAGGTCACGGGTCCTTTTCTGGGTGCAAAGGGAGCCTGGAGAGGGAAGTATTTTTAACTGAGCTACGGTCACCAGATAAAATACATAATAGCCAGTTAAATTTGAATTTTGAATAAATAATAAATCGTTAGTAAATGGGACATACTTTTACTAAAAAATTATTCATAGTTTATTTAAAATAAAATTTAACTGGAAAGCCTGTATTTTTATTTCTAAATCTGGCAACCCTAACCTGGGCACATTGCCACCCAAACAAAATTGAGGGTTTTACTATGGAAGAAGGATGGTACAAATATTGGGTATGGAATGAGCTGCAGCTGCCACAGATGAGTACTCTTATTATTCCCATTTTACACTTTCAGAAGCTAAGGCTTAGAGATAGGGAGGAATTGAACCAGGTTATATAGCTAATAAGTGCTGAAACTGGAATTAGATCCTAGTTAGGTTAAAGCCAGTGCTTTTTAGCATGTATATTATCAGCCTCTGTGACTTAAGAGGCTTCAGAAAAGCAAAACAGAGGTCAAGAGCTCTTTAACACAGTGACTGCCCCATCAGTGACATGTGGCCTAATAGAGGCCATATTGTCACCATGAAAGTCAGATTGTTGCCAATCAGATTAGCAACTACACCTCTTAGAGCAGTGGCTCTCCACTGAGGGGAGGCAAGTTTGGGGCCGGCCCCCCCACCCCACAGAGGGGCACTTGGCAATAGCTAGGGATATTTTCAGTTGTCACAACTGGGGGGAGTGCTATTGGCATCTAAAATGTTAAGGCCAGGGATGGTGCTAAATATTCTGTAGTGCAAAAGACACTCCCTCACAACAAAGAAGCATCTGATACAAAATGCTGCAATTCTAGAGGAAATGAGTAGAAAGTGTAGAAGAGCATCCCCCAGTACATATCCCCAGTACAAAGCAGGCTTGGACAAAGGCCCATATGTGAGAAGATTTCCCCTGCCATCTATATCTTTTTTAAAAAATTTCAACCATTTTATTTAAAATTGTGCCAATAAAAATGCAGGTGATGCATTCTTCTCATTTTTGCAATATGAGGGAACAAACAGGTTTACAAAGTTGCCCACATTACTTTAACATCTTCTTTATTATTACACATCTTACTGTAATGTATTTATTCTTATAGTTCCCACTTGTTTGTAAGCTTCTCAGGGGTGAGAAACAATGTCCTCAATTTGTTTCACTGGTACAATGCCTGGTATATGGTATGCACATATATTTTTAAGCAAAAATTAATTTGGTACCTGTACTCTAAACCTGAAATTAGTGAAATTAGTTCTTAATCTTTTAAAAATAATACTAAAAACCAAAAATTCTCTTTTTCTTGGATATAACCCTGAGATCAATTTGGTTGTTTATTACAACAGTAAGCAGTTTGCATAATACCTGTTTGTATACAGGCCTCGTTGCTTATTTCCCTAACATCTGTATCCGAGAGTACAACTGATCACATGCTATTTTCTTGCTTAGATTTGGACATTTAATATTTCCTACAGCACAGAAACAAAAATAAAGACTATGCCAGGGAATGATATCCTACAGCCAGAGAGACCAGGGCCCTCGCAAGGGACATTAGAGTTCAAAATTATGAAAACAATTATGACTGCCATTATAGAACTATTTGTTTAAAACAAATAGCAGTATGCGCCCAAGGAATTTAACATCATTTACAGTCATGCGATCCTTAATGACAGGGGTATATTCTGAGAAATGTGTCCTTAAGAGATTTCATTGTGTGAACATCCTAGATTGCCCTTATGCACTCTATGATGTTCTTAGATGTTATATACTTAGACTATAAAGTAGCGCCTATTGCTCCTAGGCTACAAACCTGTATAGCATATGCCTGTCTTAAACACTGTAGGCAATTGCAACACAATGGTAAGCACTTGTGTATCTAAACATAGAACTTGCACAGTAAAAATGCAGTATTATAATCTTATGGGAACCACCATCCATGTGCGGTCCGTCATTGACTGAAACATTGTTATGCAGCCCAGGACTATACTTCTTTACTAAAGCCAATCATAAGTAAAAGTAAAGGCTTGGCGTGGTGGCTTACACCTGTCATTCCAGCACATCGGGAGGTCAAGGCAGGAAGATAGCTTGAGTTCGGGAGTTCAAGGCTACAGTGAACTATAATCATGCTGCTGCACTCTAGCCTAGGTGACAGAGCAAGATCCTGTCTCTAAAAAAGTAAAAATAAAAGTTAGAAAGTAGAAGTATCCCTGACCATCTCTGGGGATATGAAAAAAAGAAAAATAAAGAAAAAAATAGTAGTAAATATGATGCTTAAAATCATATTTGTAAAGCTAAATAGAGATTCTGTATAGATTATTTTGTGTGTGTATGGGTGTGTTTTAGACAGGGTATCACTTTGTCACCCAGGCTGTAGTGCAGTGGTGTGAACGTGGTTCACTGAAGCCTCATCCACATGGGCTCAAGTCATCCTCCCACCTCAGCCTCCCGAGTAGCTTGGACTGTGGGTGCACACCACTATGCCCGGATGTTTTTTTGTATTTTTTTGTAGAGATGGGGTTTCACCATGTTGCCCATACTGGTCTCAAACTACTGGGGCTTATGCCATCCTCCTGCCTCAACCTCCCAAAGTGCTGGGATTATAGGCATGAGCCACCACACCTGGCCTATTTAGATTATTTTGGATCAACTGCACTACTATTGTCTTCTCACTACATTGGATACAAATTTAGAAGACCAGAGTGCACACAAATTTAATCTTCCCATATTGGCTTTTTTTTTTTTGATTCAAGAACAGCCTGTGTCAGAAAATGACTATTGATAAATGTTCATCGATTTAAATTTGCATGTAGGCTCCTTTTCACAGATTATCTTCAAAGGAATAGTAGTTGCTTTACTGATATCACTAATGAATGCATGAGAGCAGAGAGCTAGATTTGAGCCATAGTTCTACTTGTTACAAATATATTGATCAGAATCTAGCCGGGCGCGGTGGCTCACGCCTGTAATCCCAGCACTTTGGGAGGCCGAGGCGGGCGGATCACAAGGTCAGGAGATGGAGACCACGGTGAAACCCCGTCTCTACTAAAAATACAAAAAATTAGCCGAGCGCGGTTGTGGGCGCCTGTAGTCCCAGCTACTCGGGAGGCTGAGGCAGGAGAATGGCGTGAACCCGGGAGGCGGAGCTTGCAGTGAGCTGAGATCCGGCCACTGCACTCCAGCCTGGGCGACAGAGCGAGACTCCGTCTCAAAAAAAAAAAAAAAAAAAAAAAAAAAAAAAAAAAAAAAAAAACAACAGAATCTAGTTTGGAACTATTTTCTTTCTTCTCCAATGTTTATCTGATTATCTTGCTGGTCTATGCACGGTGTCTTTTGATACTCCCCAACACAGATGCTAGGCTAAAGATGTTGATATCCCTTGAGATTCTTGCCAGATCTCTAGCCCAAACCTTACCCTGTTGAAACTGTGCCAGATCTACACTGGATGTCAAGCCAACAGCTTTTGAAGAGTCGACTGCACTGTCATTGCTAGTCTAGCATTATTTATATATCAAATCTATAAATTACCATTTGATGATCAAGGTGCTTATGTTAGCTGGAACCAGAATTTTAAGTTTATTAAAGATGTGCGTTCCATGAAGCTTTTCCAAATGGGACTTTAGCCAAAGGATATTGGTTACTTAAGTAACCAAAGGGGACCATTAAGAAACTGGATTCATTTCCAAAGTGATCCAATGGCATAATCCCAGGGAGAGGAACCAGCAAATGTAAATCATCTGCTCTGTTAGGAACTGTGAATATGTTTTCCCTGTCTACTTTTCATGACAACAACTCTTCATTACCATTTTAAGGATGCGGGAAATGCCCTTGAACATGTAACCTAATAAAGCATCAGTTTTTTATATACAAAATGGGAGAAATAATAGTACTTACCTCATGAGTATGTTGTGAGGATTAAATGGGATAACACATGCAGAACTAAAGTACATGATAGCAATGTAAATACTGTTAGGTCTTGTTGATTTTGTTTTTTGTTTGTGAGACGGAGTTTTGCTCTGTTGGGGTACAGTGGCGTGATCTCAGCTCACTGCAACCTCCACCTCCTGGGTTCAACTGATTCTCCTGCCTCAGCCTCCCAAGTAGCTGGGACTACAGGCATGAGCCAACACACCTGGCTAATTTTTGTATTTTTAGTAGAGCCGGGGTTTCACCGTGTTGGCCAGGCTGGTCTTGAACTCCTGACCTCAAGTGATCCATGTGTCTTGGCCTCCCAGATTGCTGGGATTACAGGTGTGAGCCACCCCGCCTGGTAGGTCTTGTTATTAATTTCTACTAATAAGGCCACAGTGTGAGAAAGTGACTCCAGAGCCTTTCTTCTTTCCAGGATTCCACATAACCTTCAAATAACTATAGTAACAATTTTTTTCAGTGCAATCTTTTAACTACAGTAACATACAGAAGCAATTAACTACAGTAATAATTTTTTCATGCAATCTTAGGCCTGTCTCAGATGGACAATACACATTGACTTTTTTTTAATCTCCCAATTTGAACTATTTAATTTCCAGAACTCACCTCCAGCCCCCAAAACAGAAGGAAAGAAAAAAAACAAAAAACAACCTTGCAGACCAAGCAACATGTACATGCTCTTCCCTAATCTTAAATCATTCTTTCCTTCAGATTTTAAGAAAATCACGATCATTTTAGTCTGATGTGCTTAGATGACAGCAGCACAGAACTCTATTAGAGGAAGGATGATCCTTAGTTAGGCTTCCCAGACAGGAAACCTATATTTGGCTGGTGACCTGCAATGTGACCACTACCAACTGCTCACTGCTGACTCTGCTCTTGGAAAGCTACTGCCCGCTATTGCCTGACACTTGGTAGCGATTACAAAAGTAGCACAATCATGCATGGCCTAAAACTGTTTCAGTATAAAACATGTACCACAGTAGTCCTGTAACATTATAATGGAGCTGAAATATTGCTAACACCTAGTGATATCATAACTGTTATATCACAGTACAACCCTTTATCCTTGTTTGTGGTGATGCTGGTTTAAACAAACCTACTGCGCTGCTGATCATATAAAAGTGTAGCATACACAATTTTGTACAGTACATAATACTGGATAATAATAAATGACTATGTTACTAGTTTATGTAAGCATAGTAATTACTATAGTAATAGTATAGTAATTACATAGTAATAGTAAATTACTATGCTTTTTATCATTATGTTAGAGTACATGCCTTCTACTTATTTTTTAAAAAGTTAACTGTACAACAGCCTGAGGCAGGTCCTTCAAGAGGTGTTCCAGAAGGCACTGTTGTCATAGGAGATGGCAGCTCCATGTGTGTTACTGCCCTTGAAGACCTTCCAGTGGGACAAGATGTGGAGGTGGAAGACAGTGATACTGATCATCCTGACCTTGTGTAATCCTAGGCTAATGTGTGTGTTGTGTCTCTGTGTCCATGTCTTTGTTTTAAAAAGTTTAAAGAGTAATAGAAAAATAAAAACATTTAAAGATATGAAATATTAAAAAAAAAATTGGCCAGGCGTGGTGGCTCACACCTGTAATCCCAACACTTTGGGAAGCCAAGGCAGGCAGATCACCTGAGGTCAGGAGTTTGAGACCAGCCTGGACAACATGGTGAAACCCCATCTTTACTAAAAATACAAAAAAATTAGCCATGCATGGTGGCAGGCACCTGTAATCCCAGCTACTCGGGGGGCTGGGGCAGGAGAATCACTTGAACCTGGGAGGCAGAGGTTGCAGTGAGCCGAGATCGTGCCAATGCACTCCAGCCTGGGTGACAAGAGCAAAACTCTGTCTATAATGTGTTTTAAGCTAAATGTTATTGTAAGAGTTAAAAAGTTAAAAATAAAATGTTTTAAAATAAGTTACAATAAGCTTATTGAAGAAAACTATTTAAAATAAATTTTGTATAGTCTAAGTGTACAGTATTTATAAAGTCTCCAGCAATGTTCAATAATGTTCTAGGTCTTCACATTCTTTCATGACTCACAGACTTACCCACAGCAACTTCTAGTCCTATAAGATCCTTTATGATAAATTCCCTATACAGGTGTTCAGTTCCTATATTTTATTTTTTTCATTGTTTGTATTTTTTACTGTACATTTTATGTTTAGATACAAAACTACTCAGCATTGTGTTACCTTTACCTATAGCATTCAGGACAGTAACATGCTGTACAGGTTGGTAGCCTAGAAGCAACAGGCTGTACCACATAGCCTTGTTGTGTAGTAGGCTATCCTACTTAGGTTTGTATAAGTACACTCTTTTTTTTAAGACGAGATCTTGCTCTGTTGCCCAGGCTGGAGTGCAGGGGTGATACCATGGCTCACTGTAGCCTTAACCTCCCACTACACTCTATGATGCTCACAAAATCACCTAATTTCTCAGAATGTATTCCTATTCTACTCATGACTGTACATCTCCTTTTTTCATATTTAACAAGATAACAGCAACCTCGAGCATGTGCACACACACGCACAGAGTCAGAGTTCCCTTCCTTGACTCCACCTTGGTTTCCCACGCCCAGATGTCTATTGTGTCCCTAATCATATCACTTTGTGCTATGTTACAAGTACCTATCTATGTGACTTAGTCCCTGACCAAGCTGTAAAATCCTAGGAGATGGAGCCCATGTCTGAGACTGTGGTATTCCCACTGCCTAGCACATTATAGGTAATCAATAGACATTTAATAAGCAAACAAACAACATGTGGCAAACCAAGGAAATAAGAATGAATACATGATGCATTTGGACACACGTGTATGGGCATGGCAGTGCTGGAGACAAAAGGAGAGTTTTGAATGGGGTGGACTGTGGTCCTTGGACATTAAGTATTAAGCAGTAAGGTGGGCTAGAATATGGAGACTTTAAGTATTCAGGCCTGGTGATCTAGACGTAAAGAACAATTTTTTCCAATTTAAAAATTGCAGTAAAATATATGTTACATAAAATTTGACATTTTAACCATTTTTAAGTATATAATTGTGGGCATCAATTGCACTCACAATGTAATCCAACCATCACCACTATCTTTTTCCAAAACTTTTTCATCACTCCAGAGCAGTAATTCCCTATTCTCCCTCTTCCTTGAGTCCCTAGTAACCTATAATCCACTTTCTGTCTCCATTAATTTGCTTTTTGTTTTTATTCCTTTGGAGACAGGGTTTTGCGCTGTCTCCTAGTCTGGAGTGCAGTAACACAATCACAGCTCACTGCAGCCTTGACCTCCTGGTCTCAAGTGATCCTCCTGCCTTAACCTCTCAAGTATCTGGCTACAGGAATGTGCCATCATGCCCAGCTAATTTTTAAAATTTTTTGCAGAGATGGGATCCCACCATGTTTCCCAGACCTGTCTTGAACTCCTGCGCTAAAGCCATCCTTCCTCCTCAGCCTCCCAAAGTGCTAGGATTAAAGGTGTTTGCCACCATGCCTGGCTGAATTTGCCTGTTTTAGATGTTTCATGTAAGTGAATCCTACAGCATTTTTTCTTATGTATTTGTCTTATTTCATTTTGCAAAACATTTTCAAGGTTCATCTATGCTGTGGCATTTTTCAGTAGAGAAGTGATTTAGAGCCAGCAACATCTCGGAAAGACAGTGTTAGAAGATGTATAGGGGTGAGGTGTTGTGCACCTCTTCCCAGTTGCTTCAGCACCTTGCTGGCTTGTTTACTCTTGTGGAGAGCCCTTATTATTTTCTAGGGGCTGGAAACCTAAACATATTACAAGTGTATCACCAAATTTTGATCAATATCTTACATTTGCTATGACTGAGGGCACGCATGGTTTATAGCAAAACCTGTTGGATGTTGATATCTGTTATAATGACATGGCAAACATAGGA
Source organism: Macaca thibetana thibetana (assembly GCF_024542745.1). Taxonomy (NCBI): domain Eukaryota; kingdom Metazoa; phylum Chordata; class Mammalia; order Primates; family Cercopithecidae; genus Macaca; species Macaca thibetana. Next base: position 123,529,679 of record NC_065579.1, read on the forward strand.
TACAATTGCTGGGAGAAAGGAGAGGAATCATAAACATCAAATTGGAAAACAAGCCAAGAGAGGGATAACTGTGGCTGCTTTTAGAGGTGAGCATCATTGTGCTGCAGCACCGGCCACGTGGTAATTATATCTGGTTTGTCACAAATGCATAGAGCTTTTGATACAGTTTAGTGGTTGCCAAAAATGCTAGAATTGGAGAGCACGCTACATATACAAAATGTTTAAGAACAAATATACCTAGAGTCATAACATGCTCACATTTAATTTGTAAAGAGTCAACTCTATATGCTAGAGAGAGAGAGAGAAACAGAGAAAGAGAAAGAAAAATAAGTAAATTGTGCAAGTGATCCTGGTTGCCATTTCACTCAATGAGCTTATGTCCCAGAGTTGATGTGACCTGGGAAATACACATGAGTTTTCATAGTTTCCATTGTGTGATGTTGCACGACAGCATGAGTCTAGGGTTTAAAAAGACATACTTTTCATATAACATGTTCTAAGAGAGTCTACTTCATCTGGGGCTCAAATAAAGAAGAATCAATGTATTCCAAAGTCAGTTGTATTGAACTTAATGAAAGAGGGCATATCACTTTTTAATGTAGCACATCTCTATTAGATTTTCTGGCACAATTTTGACCAGACACAATTTTCACCTTATGAACTGACTTTAGAACCTCACCTCTCCTCTGATTCTATATTCATCTTTATTGTAGAAGACAATGGAAAAGCAACAGCATCCTTCAAGTTTTCTTGGATATAATCTGCAGTGCTATTGAGATTTAGGAGTTGCAAACAGCAGAAATCAACTAGAGCTAGCTGAAGTGTAAAGAAAAGATACTGGTTGAGGGGATTTTATAAAAATCTGTATCTGTACATGCAGGTGTGAGGATGCAAAGGAAGCAATGAATGACTTCCAAGATCATAGATTTTCCTCTGAGTCTCGAGCTGAAATTGCATACGAATCACCTGGAGACCTTGTTAAACAGGCACATCATTATTCAATAGGTCTAGGATTGTAGATCATGTAACAAGCCCCCAGGTGCTGTTGATGCCACTGACCCTGACAGTAATTTGAGTAGCAAGATTCAAATGTTGCTATTTTGATAACAACCCAGTCTCTGAAACTTTCACTTCCCAATTTCAGATATCCAAGAGGGGACATGGTTGCCCTAGCTTGGGTCAGGCATCTGCCACTCCTGGATCCATCCACGACATCCAGGAGTATCAGGTCAAGAAAGAGCAAAATCACTACCATCACCACTAGCATGTAATGAATGTTAACCACTGGTCTGTCCCTGTGCTATGCATCTCATACATATTATCTCCTTTAATCTGCAAGTTAACACTTTGAAGTGAGGGGAGAAAACAGGTTTAGAGAAGCACGGTGGTTAATGAGTGTAAGAGCTGGTCTTTGGCCACATGGCCTGACTCTGGAGCTCCTGTGCTCTACCAGTTTCAAGATTTGGCCAGGAGAGTGGGATCCTTTGGGTTTGTGGGAGGCCAGTTCCAAGAGGAAGAGGACTCAGTCACCTGGGCAGTTGGCCCCTAGATTAACTATATAGCCACTTTATTAGTATTTGTGAACAAAGGTGGGAACAAGTTAGGTTACTGAACTTCTATGGTTTCCCCAATAAATAATACCCCTTTTTCCACCCAACTTCAGAAAAAGGACAGAGATGTCACATAGGAGTTCAAAGTATATATCGCATGAAGAGCAGCTAAAAGCAAGGACTGTGGGACGGTTTAGAATTCAGCTCCTCGCCAGCATGCCCTGGGCCTTGTCTGTATTCCAGACCTGGTACGTCAGGATCTCCACGTTCCCAGGGTCCCCAGGTGAAGGGTTGGGGTTCACCGACACTACCTGGAATTTCACAAGCAGCTCTCTCAGCATTCTTGTTGGTAGGAACCACCAAGCTCAGTTAACTCCAGGGCTGGGGAGCTGACCAAAATGCGTCCTCTCTCTGCAGCCAGGCTAATTGAAAGAGGCAGAAGAGGATTCCCTGACAAGGAGAAGAGGCGGGGGGAAGCCAGAGAGAGCTCTGCGGTTCTCGTGCCTCACACTGAATATTATTATAGTATCACCTGGGAACGAAAAAAAAAAAATCAATAATTGGGTTTACCCTCAGATAGTATTATTATTTATTTTGAGACAAGGTCTCACTCTGTCACCCAGGCTGGACTGCAGTGGCACAATCATGGCTCACTACAGCCTTAACCTCCTGGTCTCAAGCTATCCTCCCATCTCAGCCTCTGGAATAGCTGGGACTACAGGTATGCACCACCATGACAGGCTAATTTTTCTTTTCTTCTTCAGAGATGGGGTTTCTCCATGTTACCCAGGCTGGTCTCAAAGTTCTGGCCTGAAGCAATCCTCCCTCCTCAGCCCCCCAGAGTTCTGGGATTCCAGGTGTGAGCCACCACACCTGGCCTGAATATTCTTATTTAGTTGGCGCATTGTAGGGTGGGCCAATTACAATATGTCTTTTAAGAAGTCTTCTTAGATGGATATAACGTACACTGGTCTAGCTTCAGTCCTTCTGTGGAGACAGGAGTGGAGAGTGAGTGTGCCTTCTTAACAATTACTCTCCTACTTCAGTGTGGCATGGGGGAAAGAGCAGGGCTTCTCAGGCTTTTATGCACCTAAGCATCAGCTGAGGATCCTGTGCAGGTGCAGGTTGTAATTTGGTAGTCCTGACTGGGACCTGGAACACTGCCTTTCTAAGCAGCGCCTGGGGGTGCTTGCAGCTGGTCCTTGTACCACACTCTGAGCAGCAGGGAGCTACATCAGGGGTTCTCGGCATGCATGAGAGTCACCAGAGACACCTGTTCATGTGCAGGGCCCCGGGATTCCTAGCTCAGAAATTCTGATCCTGTGGGTTTGGGGAAGGGGCCAGGAATCTTCATTTTTAACAGCCATTTCTGGGGCAGGTGACTGAGTAGCTGGAGAGCTCCATGTTGACAAACACTGGGCTAGAGAAATATAATAAAACCTGAGAATTGCTATTAAGAAAACAGAGAGAAAGAGAGAGAACATCTGATTAATATTCTGTTCTCAACAGTCAATATCCTGATCTAGTAGAGCTATCTTTACTTCAATGTCATTATTCAGGGTAATTTTGAATAAGACTTTACCTCCCCAAGTCCTTCCCCTCAAGAAACTCCGCTGAGTACAGAGTTTTAAAACAACCAGATTTTTTAAAACAACCAGAACCTGTTAGTCTCTCTCGATAGAGACAGATAGATAGATAGACAGACAGACAGACAGACAGACAGACAGACAGACAAAACAGAGATTTATTCTCTCAGCATTTTGGGGCCAGAAGTTCAAAATCAAGATGTGGGCAGGGTCGATCCCTTCTAGAAGCTAAAAAGAAAAACATGCTCCATGCCTCTTTCCTAGTTTCCGGTGGCTTCTGACAATCCTTGCATCCTTGGCTTGTGGATGTGTTACTCCAATAGCTGCATCCATAGTCAAATGACTCATCTTCCCTCTGTGTCTGTGTCTGTTAATGCATAATTTTAGTTCAGAATTCTAAATTGTCTTCAGATTTGGGCAACTTTTCCTCTTCGTTTGGTGTGTGTTATAGTTGATTTGTGTCCCCGCAAAAGATCTGTTGGATTCCCAACCCCAGTATCTTAGAACGTGACCTTATTTGGAAAATAGGTTTTTATAGATATAATCACATTTAAATGAAATCATTAGGATGAGCCCTAAACCAACTAGTTTGTGCCTTTTTTTCTTTTTCTTTTTCTTTTTTTTTTGGGGGGATACTGAGTCTTGCTCGGTCGCCCGGGCTGGAGTACAGTGGCGCCATCTTGGCTCACTGCAACCTCAGCTTCCTGGGTTCAAGTGATTCTCCTGCTTCCGCCTCCTGAGTAGCTGGGACTACAGGTGCGTGCCACCACTCCTGGCTAATTTTTTGTAATTTTAGTAGAGACAGGGTTTCTCCCTGTTGGCCAGGCTGGTCTCAAGCTCCTGACCTCAGGTGATTCACCCGCCTTGGCCTCCCAAAGTGTTGGGATTATGAGCGTGAGCCACTGCAGTCAGCCAGGTTGTATCTTCATATGGCTGTGTCTTTACAAAAAAAAAAAAAAAATTGCCAGCAAAACACCAGGAGCTGGCACAGAGAAGCATGGAGCAGACTCTCCCTCACGTTTTCAGAAGAACCAACCCTGCCAATACTTTGATCTCAGACCCTAGAACTGTGAGATAATAAATTTCTGTGGTTTAAGTCACCCAGTTTATGGTTCTTTGTTTACAGCCCTAGCAAACTGATGCAGTATGTATACACTACACAATTCCCTAAGCACTTGCTGGAAAGGGAAATAGCTTTTAAATCCTATATGGAACACATATATAGATAACACATGGGCCCTGATTTCTAAGAGCTTGCAGTGTAGGAGAGAAGTCTACTAGGAAAGGAACTCACACACACATCCCAGTAATCCTGAAATTGGTAGAACATGTAAAGTGGTAGGCTGTGCTCTGGGGAGAATCTATTTATTTGAGAGGGAGCTAGGAAAGTTTCACTGGATGGATAGGCAGGATATGAATCAGAAATTGATTCTCAAAAAACTTAAAACAGAATTACCATTCAATGAAGCAGTCCTGTTACTGGGTATATACCCAAAAGAAAATAAATTGCTCTACAAAAAAGACACATGCGCTTGTCTGTTCATCACAATAACTTGTCTGTTATTGTCTATTCACCGTAACAAAGACATGGAATCAGCCTAGGTGCCCTTCAACAGTGGATTGGATAAAGAAAATGAGGTACATATACACCATGGAATACTATGCAGCCATAAAAAAGATCAAAATCAAGTCCTTTGCAGCAACATGGATGCAGCTAGAGGTCATTATCCTAAGCAAATTAATGCAGGAAGAGAAAACCAAGTACTTCATGTTGTTACCCAGAAATGGGAGCTAAACATTGGGTACACATGGACATAAAGATGGCAACAATAGATACTGGGGATTATTAGAGGATGGAAGGAGGGAGGGAGGAAGCGGTTGAAGTGTTGAATAACTGTTGGATACTATGCTCACTACATGGGTGGCAGGATCAATCTTCCCCCAAAACTCAGCATCACACAATATACCCATGTAACAAACTTGCACATGTACTCCATGTTTCTAAAATAAAAGTTGAGGCCGGGCGTGGTGGCTCATGCCTGTAATCCCAGCACTTTGGGAGGCTGAGACGGGTGGATCACTTGAGGCCGGGAGTTTGAGACCAGTTGACTAACATGGTGAGACCCCTTTTTCTACTAAAAATACAAAAATTGGCCGAGTGTGGTGGTGCACACCTGTAATCCCAGCTACTCAGGAGGCTGAGGCAGGAGAATCGCTTGAACCCGGGAAGCAGAGGTTGCAGTGTGCTGAGATCACACTATTGCACTTCAGCTTGGGTAATGGAGTGAGACTCTGTCTCAAAAAAACAAATAACCATCCCCCATCCTCCAAAAAAAAAAAAAATTTCTCAATTTTTTTTCTTAAATAGTAGCTAAAGTTCAGGCTAGCCTTGAAACATTTTCTCCCTCTTCATCTGCATGGAGCAACGTTATTAGAAGAAATAAATGCTGACAATACATTCAATTCACTGAACTCCAAGGAATTGAACCTTGCTAATGTTTCAGCTTCAGTTAGGCAGCATGATCACTAGTATTTTTAAAGAACAAGTTTCACATGTTCTCAATCATTTTCATTGCTCTGTGAATGGAAGCAAATCGTTGGGGTTCAGAATATTGCTCTGCCAACAAAACAATTTATGTTGCCAGGAGCTGGAGATCCTAAAAAACAACAAATAACATTTGCAGGCCAAACAACACAGGTCACCTAAATAATTTTGTGTATTTTATTCCAAGTCAGGCTTGTCATTTCTCATACCAAAGCATCTCAGCAAAGGCCAGAAAGGGGATTTGGGAAAGCCAAATGAAGCTCACGCTGTCCCTTTGCTTTTAAGCCTAGATAGATACCAAGCCAGTTTTCAATATTTCTTTGGCCCTTGTTACTCTATTAGAGCCATTTACTATTTCTGATCTGTGCTCAGCACAGAAATGGCAGGCCTGATCCAGCAGATCCATAACATTTTGAAATTGTGAGCTCTGTTTATTAAAAAGGTCTGGTCGCCTGGGTGATGAGGTGAGGAAGATAGACTGTCAGATAAAATAAAGATATGCATGGGACATTACGAATCCTAACAATGATTTGGTGATGTGCGCCTGTGGTTCCAGCTACTATCCCAAACTCAAATTTAACTGGGAATTTTATTTATTTATTTTTATTTTTTCTAAGAATTAAAGCAAACAATCTATTTTGAAGTAACTCAGATAGGTTTCATTTGTTACATCTAGTTATCTTGAAACACAGTAATCTTGGCCAGGTGGGGTGGCTCACACCTATAATCCCAGCATTTTGGGAGGCCAAGGAGGGTGGATCACATGGGGTCAGAAGTTTGAGCCCAGCCTGGCCAACACGGTGAAGCCCTGTCTCTACTAAAAATACAAAAATTAATTAGGCGTGGTGATGGGTGCCTGTAATCCCAGCTACTCGGGAGGCTGAGGCAGGAGAATTGCTTGAACCCAGGAGGTGGAGGTTGCAGTGGTCCGAGATCGTGCCACTGCACCACTCCAGCCTGGGCGATAGAACCAGACTTGGTCTCAGGAAAAAAAAAAAAAAAAAAAAAGAAACACAGTAACCTTGACATAATGGTTGAAGAAAAGGGAGAAGCAATGTAAGCATAAATGCCTGAACATTTTACTATCTTTCATCAATAAACATTACTAGAATGTCATGCATTTGAATCCATCCTTTTTCTGAGGAGAACCCTCATTCTATCTTCTGCTTCCTGATATTGAAGCTGGATCTTATTACAAGGGTAGGATGCACTATGGAAAGCATGCCTGATTTTTTTGTTTGTTAGTTTGTTTTTTTGAGATTGAGTTTCACTCTTGTTGCCCAGGCTGGAGTGCAGTGGTGCGATCTCTGCTCACTGCAAACTCTGCCTCCTGGGTTCAAGAAATTCTCCTGCCTCAGCCTCCCAAGTAGCTGGGATTACAGGCATGTGCCACCACGCCCGACTAATTTTGTATTTTTAGTAGAGATGGGGTTTCCCCATGTTGGTCAGGCTGGTCTCGAACTCCCGACCTCAGGAGATCTGCCCACCTCGGCCTCCCATAGTGCTGGGATTACAGGCATGAGCCATCACGCCCGGCCTGTGCCTAAATGTTTTAAACTACGGAAGGAAAGCTACTTCGTCAGTTAAATCTCTGGATTATGCAGACTGACCACTGTGTTATTACATATAACATGGTGAAAAACACTATTATATATGGCTTATTGATAGGTCCACCTCAGTAATGTAGCTAAGCCTTAGATAGTCTGTTAACCACAAAGGCAGGATTTGATGTCAGGTCAAAAATCAGATCCAACTATGACTTTGTGGTTGATGGTTCAGAGAACGCTCTACAACAAAGGGAATGGAGAATGCAGTAAGACAATATCTTTCTAACATTTAATTCAGGGAAAAAGTCATCGCCAGCACAGCTTCACATTAACTGGGCATTTTAAATTTGTATCTGCTCACCTGGCAAATCTAAATACAGCACTGGTAAAATTATACCCTGGAATAGAAAAACTGTAGCCTGAGTCACATGATGAAGGAGAGGTTTGTGTGAGAGAGAAGGGGGAAAGAATGAGCTTTAGAATCATTCTGATTTGGGCTTGATTTCGACTTGATCATGTGACCTTGGGCAGTATGTATGAGCAGTTCCTCCAGGCTTCCTTTCTCCCTCCCATCTGTAAAACGGGCGTCTATTTTACAGATGGGAGAAAGATGTCGCCTCTGGTTATTTAAGATGAAGGGTTAACTCAGTGCAGTGCAGTTCTGAGTCATATTGGCGTCTGAAGCCAAATGAAAAAATCAGTGATACTAAGCTCGTATTTATATAAAATTTTGACTTTTTTCGATTTTTTTATTTTTAAGACAAGGTCTGGCTCTATCACCCAGGTTGGAGTGCAGTGGCATGATTTTGGCTGACTGCAGCCTCAACCTCTCAGGCTCAAGTGATCCTCCCACCAGCATCCTGAGTAGCTGGGATCATATGCGTACATCACCATGCCCAGCTAAATTTTGTGTTTTTTTGTAGAGATGGGGTTTCACCATGTTGCCCAGGCTGATCTCAAACTCCTAGACTCAAGCAATTCACTCACCTCAGCCTCCCAAAGTGCTGGGATTACAGGTGTGAGCTACTGTGCTGGGTTAACATTTTTTTAATCATGGGAAAAAAAATTGCATGAAGTTGGAGTTTTTCAAAAGATTGCATTGAAATATTATTTATCTTGTCAACCAGGTTTTTGGGTGCACTCTCAAAATTTGCACGTGAGCAGGTACCTCACTCATTTAACCCTAAGCCTGGCCTTAGCACTCAATGACTGTTAAGTATTATTAATATTTAATGTTTGTGTTTAATTTAATTAATATTTAAATTAAACAATGTTAAATGTTATTAACTCTCTTATATTCCATTTCTTTGTAGTATCCCATTAGAAACAATAAGGACAACAAACACTTATAAGGGCTCACTTTGTCCCAGGCACTGTGCTAAGCTCCTGAAGTACATCATTTTATTGAATCCTTAAAATTCTATGAGATTGTTACAATTATTTCCATTTTATAAAAAGTGGTATTTTTAAAAATTTAAGCTACTTCCCCGAGAAGAAATAGCTAGTAAGTGGAGTTGTTGGGCATTAGAAATTAAGTTTTGTTTGTTTCTTTCTGCAGGGCTGCCGAAACTTGTTTGTATACCTCGTGTTGAGTTGAAGTGTGAATTCAGACTGAGCAACTCCTGCCTGCATTAACCCAGACAGGCCTCTAGATGTCCTCATTGACCAAGCTCCAGAATGCTAGGCCAGAGAAAACTACTTTTAGAAAAGGTTTTCTCAGATACTTGTGTAACATGGGAGTGCATATTTATGAGAAATATAGCAGCGTTGAGTGTCCGTGTGAGATGGTGATCATGACTCTAAAAATAGATCCGCTTGCTTATGTGATTTTCTCTGTGAATATTCAGCTCCTTGGCTACAGGTTGATTGCCGGATTTTGACACAGTTCTAAAGGACTGAGATTTTGATTGGCTGCAAATAGATTTGATGGATGGATGGATTCTTGACCAATGTTATGTAGATATGATGGAACCCAAATGTTTGTTTTAAGAACCTTTAAAACTGTGCCCAGTTAGCCAAAATTGTAACACATTTCTAAATAAACAAAGACAAAGAAGAAAGAAAAGGTTTTCTCAGGCGTGTTCTTCTAGGGGAGTTTCTATATATTCTATGCATGATTACAAACCACACTGGGCCTATCCTAGAAGGTTTTCAGTCTGAAAAAAGGCTCTGGGATTGAGCAGGGCCTACTTCTCTGTGGATGGGAAGGATATGACACCGATTTGCTTAGCCTACAATCAAGGGTTTGGGGTTTCTCAAACATCTATTATTGTCCTACTTGCTTCTGAGCAGGGGGGTGGCAAGCAGGTTTCCCAGGTGTCTTGTATCTACAGGACATGTCCTGTTTTAATTATTTTGTTTGGTGTCCTATATGGATTTTTTTCCAGGATGCCTTAAATGTCCTATATTCAGCTTTTTAAAAAATTAAATTACAAAAATTTGGTGGTTAGAGCTATTTTTCAAATTTAACTGGCCTCCTGTATTTGCATTTGTTAAATCTGACCATCCTACTGGCTGGCTTGTTTGCATTTGTATGAACATAGAAAAGGTAGGGACCTGTCTTTGAGGCAGCAGCAGGGCTGTCCTAGGATGTCGCAAGTGCTTGTCCTAGTCCTGACCATGCAGAAGAGCTGTAGCTGAACTGTTAGGCAAACACCTTGATCAGTCTGATTCCTCAGGTGAGACCTGCATGCAACCTCCCTGAACAATGGACTCCAGAGTGGAACAAATTCATGCTTTTCAAAGTTTCTCTTTTATACATTTGTGAATTGGGATCCAGGCCTGGGTACCTTCTAGCTATGTAACTTGGGCAAACTACTTAACCTTTCTGAGCTTCTGTTTGGAATTAATAATTACAAACTTGCTGTGAAGATTAAATAAAAAAAAAAAGTGGTGGGTATGGTGGCTCAAGCCTGTAATCACAACACTTTGGGAGGCCGAGGTGGGAGGATCACTTAAGGCCAGGAGTTTGAGACAAACCTGGCCAACGTGATGAGACCCCATCACTACTAAAAATACAAAAATTAGCCAGGTATGGTGGTGCATGCCTGTAATCCCAGCTACTCGGGAGGCTGAGGTGGGAGAATCACTTGAACCCGAGAGGCAGAGGTTGCGGTGAGCCGAGATCGTGCTACTGCACTCCAGCCTGGGCAACAGAGCAAGCCTCCGTCTCAAAAAAATAAATAAAATAAAATAAACATAAATAAATAAATAAATAGGAAAAAAAGTGTTCCCAGTACCTACAACAGTGCCTGAGACATGAATCAGCCCTCAACGATGAGTTAGTTTAGTGCTGTCATTTCAGTGTTTAAACTAAGGCAGTGCAAATCCTCCAAACATTATCTTAATATTCAACATCTTCTGCCTTTTCTCCCTCAGAAAATAGTTTATATTATGAATACATTCTAGAGACTTGATGTTATGCTGAGCTGGTTACGTGCCTTATCTTGTTCAGCCCACACAATGTCCTTGTGAGATATGTACTAGAGAGGAAACTGAGGCCCAGGGAAGTCAGGAAACTTCCCATAGTTCATATAACCAGCCAGTACCAAGGCCAGGAAATATTCAAAGCACAGCAGTCTGTCTCCAGGTCTGCATGACTTCAAAGCCTACATATTTAACCACTACTTTATAAAGATGGGGGTGTCTGCTTAGACACCCACTATCAAGTCCCTGGGAGGCTTCTTCTATGATAATTGAAGGGCTTCTGGAAATGCCCTTCGCAGTATTGGACTGTCAGTATTCTTTCTTTTTTTCTTTTCTTTTTTTTTTTTTAAGATGGAATCTTGCTCTGTTGCCCAGGCTGGAGTACAGTGGCGCGATCTCGGCTCACTGCAAGCTCCGCCTCCCGGATTCATGCCATTCTCCTGCCTCAGCCTCCCAAGTAGCTGGGACTACAGGCATCCAACACCATGCCCAGCTAATTTTGTGTATTTTTTTTTTTTTTTTTTTTAGTAGAGACGGGGTTTCACCGTGTTAGCCAGGATGGTCTCTATCTCCTGACCTCGTGATCCGCCCACCTTGGCCTCCCAAAGTGCTGGGATCACAGGCATGAGCCACTGTGCCCGACCAATTGTCAGTATCTTGATGAGATCTTTCTCATCATTGCTTTCCAATCCTTAATCTTCTCTTTTTTCTTTTTGGAGACAGGGTTTTACTTTGTCACCGAGGCTGGAGTGCAATGGCGTGATCATAGCTCACTGTAAACTTGAACCCCTGGTCACTAGTGATCCTCCCATCTCAGCCTCCGGAGTAGTTTAGACTACAGGGGCATGCCACCACACCCAACTCCTTTTCATTATTTTGTAGAGACAGGACCTTGCTATAGTGCCCAGGCTGGTCTCAAACTCCTGGCCTCAAGTGATCTTCCTGCCTTGGCCTCCCAAAGTGTTGGAATTACAGGCTTGGGCCACTGTACCCAGCCCTGATCTTCTTCTAAGGCCATTTTCTTCTGAAAATGAGGAGGGTCACATAGAGAATGGTTTCTCTGGTGAAGTTCTGTGTGTGTTGGGAAGAAGAGGTTAGCTGCTGTGATGCCCCTCTAGTTAACCACATCTCATGTCTTCCAAGTACATTTCTTAAACAAACACCACTGCTCCTTTCCTCCAGCCTGTCTGCACAGGTAATTCCAACCAAGTCAGTGTTAATGGGCCCCACATCAGGAATATCTTCAAGCCATGCCCTGATCAGGAGTGTTGCAATTGAACAGCTTGAAAATCCATGAAATGCAGGCTACCCTAGACTGTTTTTTCTCCCCCTGGTTATTTTCACCCTGCTGATCTGATTTCCAACCTTCGCTTTGACCTTCCCTCTTTCTTCCTCCCCAGGCCTACTTTGGTTGTTTCTTCCCTTCCCTTTTCATTTTCATTGATTTCCATTTAAGAGAGGTGGTTGTTGAGCAACTGCTTCTTTTGTTTTGTTTTGGAGATGGGGATTTGCTCTGTCACTCAGGCTGGAGTGCAGAGGCATGATCATGGCTTACTGCATCCCTGCCCTCTTAGGCTCAAATGATCTCCCAATTCAGCCTCCCAAACAGCTGACACTACGGGTGCGCATCACATACCTGGCTCAGTTTTTATTTTTTTCCACAGAGGGGGTCTCACTATGTTGCCGGGGCTGGGCTCAAACTTCTGGGCTCAAGCAATTCTCCTACCTTGGCCTCCCCAAGTGCTGGGATTACAGGCATGAGCCACTGCACCTGGTGAGCAATTGCATTTTTATAATGTCATGGTTAATAAAGAACATGATGGCCAGGTGTGGTGGCTCATGCCTGTAATCCCAGCACTTTGGGAGGCTGAGGTGGGCAGATCACAAGGTCAGGAGTTTGAGACCAGTCTGGCCAACATGGTGAAACCCCATCTCTACTAAAAATACAAAAATTAGCTGGGCATGGTGGCGGGTGCCTGTAATCCCAGCTACTAGGGAGGCTGAGGCAGAAGAATTGCTTGAACCCAGGAGGCAGAAGTTGCATTGAGCAGACATTGTGCCATTGCACTCCAGCCTGGGCAACAGAGCAAGACTCTGTCTCAATAAAATAAAATAAAATAAAATAAAATAAAATGAAATAAAATAAAATAAAGTAACATGAGATGTGGAGTCAAACAGATGTAGGTTTGAATTTTAGCTTTACCACTTACTGTTTGGTCATGGAACCAAAGGAATATTAAACTTTCTGAACCTCCCTTTTCATATCCTCATCTGGGGATAAGACCATTTTTCTTGCACAGTTGTAGGGAGAATGAGGCGGTAATGTATGCCCGTAACCCACTGTTTATGGTGAGAGGCCAAAAATGGCAGCTCGCTTTCTTCTTACCTTGGTAGATTTCTTTAATCCTGGCATAATCTGTCTTCATATTCTTTTAGTTTCTAAAACTGGCCAAGCTTATCCTGGCTTTACAGCCTTGGCGAACGTTATATGTCATTCTCTTAAACCCTAGAGAGCTTCTATTCTGTTTGCTTAATTGTATCTTCTCTTACCAATCCTCAAGTCTAAGTTTAAACATCACTTTTCCGAAGGGGCCCATTGTGTCCCTCCGGTGTCAGCTATAGCTCCCACCCCTCTCACCACGCTTGGCTTTCATAGGATTGCCATGTTAGCTTACTGAGAGAGGTTACTTCTTTTTCTCCCCTATTGGCCTGTAAGCTTCAGGAAAGCAGGGCCCATTGTGTCCCCACTGACTAGTACAGTGACTGACTGCCACATAGTTGGCATCCTAATATTTGTTGGACACATGGTTTTTCTTTTTTTTTTTTTTCCTTTTTTTTTTTTTCTTTTGAGACAGAGTCTCGCTCTGTCACTGGGGCTGGAGTGCAGTGGCATAATCTTGGCTCACTGCAAACTCTGCCTCCTGGGTTCAAGTGATTCTCCTGCCTCAGCCTTCCGAGTAGCTGGGATTACAGGTGCATGCCACTGCGCCCGCCTAATTTTTGTATTTTTAGTAGAGATGGGGTTTCACCATGTTGGCCAGGCTGGTCTTGAACCTCTGACCTCAAGTGATCCACCCACCTTGGCCTCCCAAAGTGCTGGAATTACAGGCATGAGCCACCACACCTAGGTACAGTATATTTAATGATCCTGGTTCCCTCCAAATCATTAGAAGTCAAAACATATTTCCAGATGCCCCACAGGGTGTGGTACAGTCCCAGTTGAAAAATCATGGATCTTTTAAACCTTAGGTACTTCACATGAATGTTATAACCATTCAAGAAGAGAAAATTACATGAAACTCGGAAGCTAGGTGAACTCCCATCCCCCTCCTAGTCCCAGCATACTATTCTTGCCAAGGCTTCTGATATTCAAAAGCAAAAGGAAATAGAATGTGTTTGTGCCTGTTTTAATGTTAAGAAGACCAATCAGTTAAGTATTGCCAAAATGGATCTTTCGCATACTTCCTATTTTCTTTTGCAGAGGTGACAGATTCTCCCTGAATCATCAAAGGCAGAAAAGGATGAAAGTGGTGTAAAGACACTCTGATGGTGGGCTCAGACTCCAATCTGAGATTAATCTCAGATGCACTCCTTCCAAAGAGAATCCAGGTGAAGCCCACAGGTCCATACATCTGATAGGGCTGAATTTTGAAAGGGCTTCTCAAGGGCATTGGAGAAGAGCATTTCATAATTCACATTATCACACTGCCCCTGAACAATTCAAAATGGGGAAGGATCAATAGATACTTACAGTGCCACTGATCAATACTTAGTTTATTATGGTTATCTGTGATTTTAACAAGTATATTCACGAGTATAAGACATTTTATTGACTACAAAACAATTTAAGAAATGTACTTGATCCACTAGAAATAAATACTGTACTTGATCCACTAGCAATCAATAATTCAGCCCAGTGGACAACACCTGAGACTGGGTAGTTTCCTAGGTAAGGGTTATTTTGACCTGTGCTTGGACTGACTTAGCCCTTCTACCACTAGTAAATGAAAGAAAATTATGACTGTTATCTTTAAGAAGTAACAATGAGCAAGAAGAACTGGGCTTAGCATGTATTCATTCGATTTTCATTAATCCATTTAAAAAGTTATGTTGACTACTTTCACTCTTCCTATGGAGAAGTTGTTCCTGGATAGCATTCATGGAATGAGGAATTCATAGTTTAGTATTTGGAGTTTGCCAACTCAGGATTTACTTCCTGCTTTTCTCCTAATAGTGGTAAATTACATGACCTTTCTAATTCTCAGATTCTTTCTCTGTAAAATGGAGATTAGCTAGCACTATATACCCCATTAGGCTGTTGTGGGGATTAAATGAGAAAATACATATAAAGCACTTTTAAACACCAGCCTGGAGTACATTGAACTAGAATTCAACAAATACCAACTTGTTTTTGCAGCAGGACATACTTTCTTTTTTCTACTCCAAAGTGGCACAAGGATGGGGGTGGAAGGCATGGAGAGTAGTAGAAAAGACCCAGGGAGGTCCAGAGGAGGGGCACATGAAAAGACAGAAACAGGGCATGGTGGCTCACACATGTAATCCCAGCACTCTGGGAGTCTGAGGAGGGCAGATCAGTTGAGGTCAGGAGTTCAACACCAGCATGGCCAACATGGTGAAAACTCATCTCTACTAAAAATACAAAAGTTAGCCATGTATGGTGGTGCACACCTGCAATCTCAGCTACTTAGGAGGCTGAGGCAGGAGAATTGCTTGAACCCGGGAGGCAGAGGTTGTAGTGAGCTGAGAGCATGCCACTGCACTCCAGCCTTTGCCACAGAGCAAGACTCCATCTTAAAAAAAAAAAAAAAAAAAAGAAGAAGAAGAACAAGAAGAAAAGAAAAGAGAGAAACAGGACATAAGAGGCTCACTAAACTTTTGAGCTGAAAAAGGAGTTAAGTTTTTCATTACCTTCTGGGCTTTGTGTACATGTCAAAAGATTTTCTCTTTGGAAATGGACTGTGTCTCCATGCCCTGTGAGATAACAGAGGACAACTATTGGCTTGTCTTGACAAGCATGGATGAAGCACCTCCCTTGACATAACACCAAGTCAGTGCTTAGTAAAGGGTGGTCTGTTACGTGGGGCAAGGTTAGTATAGAAATTGAGAGCTGGTGTTGAGAAACTTTGATTGCAATTTGACAGAGTAGTTTTATGTCTGTTGAATCTAATAATAAATAGGGATGTGTATTTTATGTTTTTTCAATTGTCTAATTTATCTTTTTCTGAATTAGCTTTTCTCCTCTAGTAATTTGCTTTCCATTTTACTTTATAAAACTATAGGTACACAATGGATTGGAAATTTTAAAAATTGGTCTTTCACTACTGATAGTTAGAGAAGCACTACTTTAGGAAATAATCTAAACTTGCCTATTGTACTGAAGAAAGTCATTCTTCCAGTTCTGGAAGCTCTTTAAGGACTCTCACATTTGTGGAAACTCTTTAGTCTGAGCCTTTGTTCCTAAGAACAGAACAAACTAATAGTTTAAAACAATTCTGGAATCTTTATTTCTTATAATATTTAAGCTTTTGTGAATACAAGGAAGAATTTTGAAAAATTTTCTCAAATGTTGAAAAATAGACAAATACCAAGGAAGGTGAGGCAATTTAAAAAATCCACCTTGCTAAATAAACATACATCTTTATGAGGTAGTTCAGTATGTCTTGATACAGAGGCCTAAGATATATTAGGCAAAAAACAAAACAAACAAAAAAACTAAGTTGTAAAACTGTACTTGTAATATGCTGGACTTTTAAAAAGTTGCTATATGCATAAAAAAAAATCCAAACAAATATACAGTAAATTAACTATCATATCTGAGAGTTAGTCTAATGGGCACGATTATGTTTTTGTTATGTACTATTTTGGTTTTGCATTTAAAATGTTTACCATGAGTATATGGTATTTTGTAATAAAAAAGAGGAAACTTACATGTTGAATAATGTACTCTTGTCACTTTTTGGCTTTTAATAAATAATGTAGTTTAATTGGTTTAACACCAATGTGGTTGAGAAATGTTTTTCAAAAGAGACGAAGAAATCCATGCAATAGGATTGCTGAGCTTCCATTTCTTTCTTCCTTTTTTTTTTCCCCTCTTGAGACAAGGTCTGGCTCTATTGCCCAGGCTGGAATGCCGTGACACGATTCTGGCTCGCTGCAACCTCCGCCTCCTAGGCTCAAGCCATCCTCACAGCTCAGTCTCCCAAGTAGCTGAGATTATAGGCACACATCACTACAACTGGCTAATATTTGTATTTTCATAGAGATGGGGTTTCACCATGTTGCCCAGGCTGGTCTTGAACTCTTGAGCTCAAGCAATCCTCCCACCTCGGCCTCCCAAAGTGCTGGGATTACAGGTGTGAGCCACCATGCCTGGCCCTGAGCTTCCATTTCTATACCATCTTTTCCTCTTTGGGAGCCAAGTGATACTTGCCCTTTCAAGGCATACTTGCAATTGTAATCATACCATTTCTGGAACAGAAAAATGTTATTTTATGCAAGATACATGTATGGAAATATTAAGGTCTCCCTATATTTCATTTCCACTCCCTTCTCTGCATTATGTAGGATTAAAGGATGTCAGAGAACTAATTTCTTGAATTTAGAAGACCTGTTTGCCAGTTTGTGAAATGAGTATAAATTACCTGCTACAAATAAACAACATTCCCAAGATGAAAAAACCTAAAAATTCTCATCAGTCATCCTCGGTGAGACAAACTACTGTATTTCATCAATTCTAAGGCAACTTTATTGTAAGACACAGCATTATTTTTAATGTACTATTAAGAAAAAACTGCCAATTCAAGTAGAATATGCCATCAATCAAAAGATGAACCCTGTTTTCAAATGTAAATATTTAAAAATGTACAACCTGGAATAAAATATGGTAATACTATAACTAAAAATCCGAAATCTTGCCCAGTATGATTACTCGAAGTAGAACACTGCAACCTGCTTCACATGAAGCCCTGACATAAACGGAAGAATACGTAAACATTTTCAGTAGCACACCTTTCGTTTATTGACCTATGTAAAAAAATAATAGGTCTTGAAAAGTCAGAACAATAAAAGAATATGCAAAAGGGTTATTTCTGTTTCTAGAAGGCTATACAAATATGCAAAAAAGGAATAAGTTATTTTTTTGCTTGTTTTTCCAAAAATTTTCCCTAAACTTCATTTCTAATTATACAAATGACTAAGGACCAGTTTAACAAATCATTTTTATGTATATATTACATGCTTTGGAATATAGATAGAAAATGTTCCAAAAAGTTGTTCAGAAACTTTTCTATTCACAATATGAACAAGAAACTTGTATAAAAGAGGGAGGAAAGGAGCACCTTTTATGGAATTTTGAAACAAAGATGACAAAAAAGATCAAACTGGAATATGGAAATAATTTGCTTTAAAAAACAAACAAACAAAACCCTACAATAAACCATAGCTAATTTGTTCTTCCCAGGAAAGTATGAGGTAGTTTTAGCCTCATAATTAAATCCACTGCAGCTTGGAGTTTTTTGTCGTTGTCGCTGTTGTTGTTTTTTAACGTTAACTTTGTTTTTGTCACTTGGTGACTTGGAACTACTTGTGGAATTCAGACTTGTTTAATTTTCTAATGTTCACCATTTTAAGGCACGCAATTCATCTAAAATGACGTGGCTTTTTTTTTTTTCTGTTGTTTTGGATGCCTTCTGTATCATCTTAAAATACTTTTTCAAACTGATAATTATAAAAACTTTCCATATTAAGTCTGCCACTTCAAATGACAGCCGAGTTGGAGAATTACCAGCCAGAACAATAGCTCATCATGCAATTAGTGGAGAAAGGAAAAAGGAGCTCAATGATATTGTACCTTAAAACATTCTCCAAGCAGACTTTGTCAATTATTCAGTGGGCTGCTTCATTTTCCCCAATCTGCTACCATAAGTTATATTACAGGATGCTATGGTAATAAGTTTTTCCAGAACCCATTTTATGGTACTTATGAAAAACACCGCTCTTTATAATATCCTAAAAAACATTTACACTCATTCAGAACTTCATGAAAATCCAGCTTCAAGTAATCTTCCAATACTGTCTAAATTGTCCATGTCTGTGTAGAAAGAGCATGTTATTCTTTGTCAGCTCGCGAATTCAAACTCTGTGAGGTGAGCAGTGACTCCGGAGCTTCTGGTTCCCCTTTTCTCATCCTGCTGAATTGTGCTCTGAGATTTCCCCTGTCTTTATTGCCATGGGACATCCTGAACGCCCTTTCATGGTTTTGAGGTTTGCCTTTAACATCTTTTATTCCCTTAAAAAGTGCTTGCTATTGATGAAGGCTTCACACTGAGTCCTCTCTTGGCAGTACTTCAACACGTGGGCAGACCCTGCAGTTAGGTTAGTGCCTAGAGTTTGAAAGGCCAAATCCTCCTTCAGGGGCTTTGTGGGGCTTCGTGTGTGATTCACTGATTCACTTCCAGGGCAACTAAGTCTTCTCTTCAACCTTTGATGTCTTTAGGTTTCTAAAACGAACATCCTCTCGGAAGACGAATACGATTTGCAAGGCACACTAGTGTGAGAACGCAGTGCTTGGTCAAGAGGTCCAACTGCAGTTCAGACTAATGTTCCAGGCTTTGAATCTTCATGCCAAAAGAGTCTCTGCTCACTACTCTCCAGGTTGTCTTCCAGCCGGTTTCCATCTGTACCATCCAGTTGACTGATTTCTGTGTATTGTCTATTAAAGAAAACCAGAAAAGTTACTACTTGTGGCCATATTTTTGTCCCCACAGCACAAAGACTACTACATTTAAAGAAGTTAGTAGGAAGCACTATTAAGAAAAAATTCCCAAAATGTAGAGATAAGGCAAAGGAGAAGGATGACTGCATGTTCTTTCAATGTCAAACCGGAGCATTGTTTAACAGGCCCATAAAAAGGATTATTTAATTCTCTGGAAAGACATACCTTTGTTTAACTTGTATTTACCATTGATCAGGACCCAGATTGTATTAAGTTACATGTTAACTTGTAGACTTTTGTCTCAAAGCAATACAAATAACTTGTCTAGTAAAAAAGATTATGGTTACAGTTTTATTGCCCTATAGGATATTAACTGGTTTTGTATCTCATTTGGTAGTCTTTTCCAACATTCTCTCTTTCAGTGTCTTGAATTCTCTTTGAACCAGCTTTATCATTCTGCTAGTTCACTTATCAATGAGTTCAATAAATCTTTGGCCCATGCCCATTTTTATTTGTGTGACAGTTATATTTTTAACGTTTTAAAAATTATATTGTGACAATCACATTTTAAGTATTCTTCAAATTAAGGGAATATGCTAGATGCTTTCCTCAGGGACAAAATAATACATTCAGAAGGTGGCAGGGGCACGTAGGGACATACATGATATCCCTAGGGCTTATGGGTCAGGCATAATTGGAAGTGATCCAGGAAACAGCATCACATTAAAAAATCATAGGCATATTTAGATGGCAATTCCAAGTGAGAGCATCCTATCATACAAACCATTCTGATAAGCAAAACTGCATTATTGTCACGGTAGGTTAAGAGAGATTAGATGGTTAGTTGATTTCTTTTATATTTTACATTCCAAAGTATTTTAGTAAAGGTGATTTTTTTTTTAAAGTCTTTGGAAGAAGAGCTTTGGAAATAAAGGTTTTTAGTGTTTTCATGTAACATAAAAAACAAAGGCAGATTTCATAATTTCACACATCAGTCAGTGCAAGCAAAACTCCTGCTATGCAAGAAGCAACACACAGATTAAAGGTACTGTACTTACTACAGCTGGCTACACTTAGCAAAAGAGAATTTACAACTGATCTCATTTCTGGAGACACAACCATTCTTGGGGATAGAAGCCCTTGGTTTTGCCTAGTAATAGAGTTAGATAGGAAAGGAGAAAGGGAATGGAAAATAGGAGGTGAAAGAAAAAAAGTTATTTGGAAATACAGTTTGCAGCAGTAGAGCCAAGAATTTCACTGTATTATGTACTAGGTAGCTTCAACATTTCTACTTTGGAAAGTTTATGCTAATGACAATTATGCCAATTGTACTAGAAAAAAAATTTATTGGTAAAAATTAGTACCTTTCTATAATTTTAAGACCTGGATACTCTAGGGCAAAGGATCTTTAAATAATATACACTTTATTTTAAAAAACAACAAAACACTAACATATTGCTATGCATTTCAAATCTTTGGCTTAAGGGAAAAATCTAGTTTTTCATTTTTATCTTAAAACCTAATTCCCTCTTATTTTAAAAATCATGTTTTCATAAAAACAATGTACAGAATTTTAGAGCAAATTTCTAAAGCTTTATGAATGATTGTTACTATCCTTGCCTTGTTAATAGGTTAAGTTAAATTGATCAGACTGTATCCTAAAAAGAACCCTAAATAAACAAATGGATGGGAATAAGCACTTCCGTATCTCTGTGGCCATAAGAGCAAAGTGGCACATCTTTCTGGAAAGCAAGAGCTTTAAAAAATACACTTTTCAATTTAATCCACTAACTCTAGTTATTGGAATGTATCCTATGAAAATAATCTGGGATTCAGACACATATTTTGGACAAAGATGTTAACAGCTGCAATACTGGGCTGGGCGCCATGGTTCACTCCTGTAATCCTAGCACTTTGGGAGGCCAAGGCGGGCAGATCACGAGGTCAGGAGTTCGAGACCAGCCTGGCCAACATGGCAAAACCCCGTCTCTATTAAAAATACAAAAATTAGCCAGACATGGTGGTACGTGCCTGTAATCTCAGCTACTTGGGAGGCTCAGGCAGTAGAATCACTTGAACCTGGGTGGCAGAGGTTGCAGTGAGCTGAGATCACACTACTGCACTCCAACCCGGGCAACACAACAAGGCTCCATCTTGGGAAAGAAAAAAAGTAAAAATGGCTGCCGTACTTTAATAAGAAAAAGAAAAATCTAAAAGCCTCTCAAAAAAAAAAACTTCAAAAAATGAGGAGCTGCTAAGTAAATTAGGGTTCATTTGAGGGGAATATCATCTTAGTCATATAAAATAAGGTTTAAAGAGTTTTAAAACACATGGGAACATGGTTATGTTATGATGTTAAGTTTTTTAAAACACGGAGATGTAGGATTTCATGTACAACATAAGATATAAAACTGTATGTACAATATCATTCCATGTTACGTGGACAGAGAAAAATGGGGAAAATATGCCAAAATGTTAAGAGCTGCTATCTCTGGATAGTGGAATTATGGCTAATTTATTTCCTACTTATTTATCTCTTTATTATAAAATTTCCACCATGAGCTCATATATGCATACGCATACACAAACAAACAATAGGGATTTTTAAATAGCTTCTAATTTCCTGTATGTTATGCCCCCTGTGATCCCCTATCAAGCCATCTTGGGCTGTCTGATACATATGAGCAGACTTTGTAAAAACAGATTTTCTCTAAAAATGCTTAACACTCCCTGAGTCCAATGACAGTAGTGTTAAGGATATTAGAACTGCGTAATGCACCAAAAACTGTATTATCATTTCTGAGTCAACAAAAAGACAAGTAAAATTACACAAACATGAAAATAATTTGCAAATATATTATTAAAAAATGGTTAGAACTAAACTGAAAAGTTCGGTTCAAATTTTAGACCAGTCATGTTGGTTCTTGCTCCTAACTCATTTTCAAACATTATTTACAGAAGTCCAAGCTATGTGACATCTTCTGAAGTATATTTTCATTACAATTCTATTTTGAGTATACCCTTTGTTTAGCTGAGACAATTGGCTTAATATTTCAAGCCAAGAAAAACTCCCACTGAATGTGGAGAAAAAAAAAAAAAAGGCATTTGGGCCTGAATATTTCCAATTTGCTTGTAACAGTGAGTGCCTTAATAAGAAACTGCTAAATTCTCAAATTTACCAGCATAGAAACCTTTATAAGTTGTAGCCTGTATAAGTCTTCTGTGCCTGAAGCAATATGACTTAAAGGAATCAAAATTACACATTCTAAAAAAACAGAAAATGTCCTACTTCTTGGTACCATGGGTGTGGATTATCTTTTGTGGGAAAGTAAAAGGGACAAATGACCTCTTCAAACTTAATTCCTATGGATAACAAGAATTTTTTTAAAAAGTAATTCAGAGTCTGCAATTAAAAAAAAAATCAGTTTTAACAAATTGCTGTTGTACATTTCCTCTAATGTTTACAAAGAACTACTTTTACAGACAAACAGGACAGCTGGCTGTGTCTGTTGCTTCATAACAAACATAGGATCAGATAAAAAGGCAGCAAATGTTTGAAATCCAGCCTACCAACTGTCTGAGGAACCTTGGTACGAACAGCCTTTCCTGGAGTAGAGAGATTATTCCTGCAAGGTTTCAAAAGAGACTTAAATGGACTTATCACTAATAGGATTTCAAGTACCATAATTTTTTAAAAAAGCTTCAGACTCAGAATTCAATGTACAGACTAAAGAACAGAACGCGTTAGATGAGAGGTTAGCAAACTTTTTCTTAAAGGCCAGATATTTTTGGCTTTGGTGTCTGTGCAAGTAGTTCTTTGTAAACATTAGAGGAAATATACAAGAATTCAATGTAATACTGAAGAACAGGGTCAAATTTGAATGAGTTAGATTAGGGGTTAGCAAACTTTTTCTTAAAGGCCAGATATTTTTGGCTTTGGTGTCTGTGCAAGTAGTTCTTTGTAAACATTAGAGGAAATATACAAGAATTCAATGTAATACTGAAGAACAGGGTCAAATTTGAATGAGTTAGATTAGGGGTTAGCAAACTTTTTCTTAAAGGCCAGACACTTTTTGGCTGTGGTGGCCAGATATTTTGGGCTTTGGTGCAGCTACTGAGCTCTGCCCTCATAGTGCAAAAACAGCCACAGAGAACGTGTAAGTGAATGAGTGTGGCTATTCTCCAATGAAACGTTATTTACCAAAACAGGTGGCAGCTGGATTTGGCCCACAGGCCATAGTTTGCCAACCCCTGAACTAGATTATCTGACGTTTGTAAATTAGGATCCTTGAATTCTTTTGAACTGGAACAGGCTCCTAGGATTTTCAAGCACCGCCTCCTCACCTGCTTGGAGAGGGTAAAGGATTATAGACATTGCCATAGCAGCTGGTGTAAGAAGAATGTGCTGGAGTCTCATAATCCGACAGCCCTATGGTTAACTGGGTCCTCCAGTTCCCAGAAGCATTTGTAGAAGACACTGGAAATAAAAATGGAAAAAGATAAAATTAATGGAGATATTAAAAGTGAAAAATCGTTAAAGTCATTCAGATGAACACTGCAATCAGCTTTGTCAGAGCAGAGATTTAAGAGGGTTTGAAGTAACAGAGTTCCTATTCCAATTTAGTGAATTCCTGGCTATGTGACCTTAGGCAAGTAGTTTATCCTCTTTAAGCCTCAGTTTCCTCATGTATAGAGTAGGGATAATAATATTAATATATTCTGTATGGGTATGATACCAGGATTAAAGTAATTATGAAAATCTTTAGCACTATACTTGATACAGAGTAAGCACTCAATAAATGATAACTATTAATATTATTGAGAATAAGATTAATTGAAAGATAAATTTGTCAATTCAAAAAATAATTTAGGTTGGGGTCAGGCGCAGTGGCTCAAGCCTGTAATCCCAGCACTTTGGCAGGCCGAGGCGGGAGGACTACTTGAAGCTAAGAGTTCGAGACCAGTCTGACCAATATGGTGAAACCCTGTCTCTACCAAAAAATACAAAAATTAGCCGGGCATGGTGGTGCATGGCTATAATCCCAGCGACTTAGGAGACTGAGACAGGAGAATTGCTTGAGCCCAGGAAGTGGAAATTGCAGTGAACCAAGATCACGCCACTGTACTCCAGCCTTGGTGACAGAGTGAGACTCTGTCTCAAAATAAATAAATAAATAAAAATAATAAAAATCATTTTAGGTCAGGCTCAGTGGCAAAAGCCTGTAATCCCAACACTTTGGGAAGTCAAGGTGGGAGGATCGCTTGAGCCCCTGAGTTCAAGGCCAGCCTCAGCAACATGGCAAAACCCCATCTCTGCGAAAAATACAAAAATTAGCCTGGCGTGGTGGTGCACACCTGTAGTCCCAGCTACTTGGGAAGCTGACATGGGAGATCACTCAAGCCTGGGAAGTCAAGGCTACAGTGAGCCATGTTTGCACCACTGCACTCCAGCCTGGGCCACCAAGCGAGATCCTATCCCCAAAAAGAAAATAATAATAATACATAAATAATTTTTAAAATAACTGGAAAGACAAGCAAGAAAACAATTCTCATATATTGCGAGAATCTTCCCATTCATGCTATGGTGTTATAAAGGTGAGATGATGATTCTGGGTTTGTCAGAGGCCTTGGAGGAAATGTGTTCCATAAGTTGACGTATTGAGACTTGACTATTCTTCAGCCAAAGATAACACTGGCCACTAGCAAGATCAAGGCTATTTTTTGTCTTAAAAAAGTGTGTGTATGGGGCGTGGGGTCAGGGAGGCGAGGTGGTAACTAGCACAGGAAGGAATTCAGGAAGAAGGGATTTAGTTCTACAGAAGAACTGAACTGGAACAAGACAAGGGCATAATTTGGGAGCAAAGCCCAACAAATGCCTCATCACTGGGTGTTTGTTGTCCTCTCTATAAAACCAGTTCTGCTCCATGCCTAGGATGGACAAGGTAACCACAACGCCATGATGCTCGTCCAAGACTCAGAAACCAGCACTGCTCTTTTCCATCTCTTTTCCTTTTCCTGTTTCTGGCTTCAGACCTACTCCTCTTCTCTCTCATCCCCACAAACTGCCTGTGATCACTATAGGACAAACACATTTCAAAACTCATCTGTGGCCCTGCATGTCATGAGGTTTTGACTAACTGATGTAACACTCTCAGTTTGAGCTTCCAAGCCATTTCTGAACTGTAAATCAGAGGCTCTGAGCCTTGGTGGTTAAGATGTCAGAGCTAGGGGGCTGGGTGTGATGGCTCACGGTTGTAATCCCAGCACTTTGGGATGCGGAGGTGGAAAGATCACTTGCGGCTAGGGGTTGGAGACCAGCCTGGGAAACAGAGCCCAGTCTCTACAAAAAAAATAAAATCAGCCAGGCATGGTGGTGCGTACTTGTAGTCCTAGCTACTTGGGAGGCTGAGGCAGGAGGATCTTGAGCCAAGGAGTTTGAGACTGAGTGAGTTATAATGGTGTCACTGCACTCCAACGTGGTTGACAGACTGAGACTCTGCCTCTTTAAAAAAGAAAAGAAAAAAAAAAAAAAAAAAAAGCTGAGCTAGGATAGATCCCCACCCCACCACTTAGTAGCTTCTGGACTTGGGTTATTTAAACTCTGTAGCCAGAGTTGCCTAAGCTGCAAAATTAGGATAGTAACAATAAGCATAACAATAGCAATCACTATATAGAACTGTTGCATACATTAAATAGGAGACTGCACGTAATGTGCTGAATGTGCATGGCATCTAGTAAGATGCCAACAAATAGTAGTTGTCATTACTAAAACTGAGTCCACCGAGAGAGCCTTCAGGTGGCTGGAAGGGACTACAAACCTAGGACTAATCTAGCAAATAACTGGAAATTTATCTCTCCATGAGAATGATGCCTGCCTGTTGTAATACATTTCTGCAGTTATAAAGTGGAGACAGAAATGAGGGGAAATCCAGAAGGGATT
Source organism: Macaca thibetana thibetana (assembly GCF_024542745.1). NCBI lineage: Eukaryota > Metazoa > Chordata > Mammalia > Primates > Cercopithecidae > Macaca > Macaca thibetana. Next base: position 123,556,007 of record NC_065579.1, read on the forward strand.
TCTGGGAGTACTGATTCCATCCCTGTAGTTCTTTAAAGAGTGATGCCTTTTGGTCTGTGGGGCCACATCTTGCTACTGTCAGCAAAGCTCACACCAGGTCTGAAACAGGAAGCTTCATTTCCATCTCACCTTTACTAAGCTAACAGTCAGGAATGTTGAGGTTCCTCAGTTACACCTGCTTCCCCTGGGTGCCACCCCAGTCCCGTGCTGCAGTGACCATCCACACGCATCTCAGCCCTCCTTGCTTGGTTTTTCCCTTGTAGTACTCTGCCCATCCTGCCCAGGTTTGACCTATGAAACTTTCTCACATCTTGAACTTTAAGAGGAAGAAAGGTGTTTTCTAGGTCAGAGCCATAAATAAGAAATAATTACAGAAGCCCTTTCATATGTTAGATGTGGTAATAGATGGGACATCCCTAGTAGAAGTCCAAAGTCCTGCACAAATAGGAGAAAACTTGAACCCAAATAGAAATCTCCATGGAAACGCCTCTTGTCAACAAGTATATGAAACTTTTTTTTACAGGTGTAGTTTTCACTTGACTATTATGCAATGACTCAGGAATCCTTATACTATGTCTCACTAAGGTGTCATGCTAATAAGGGAGAAGGCGAGACTCGCGACCTATAGGTTTTCTGGCAGTTTGAGAATTTCTCGGAGTTTTAAATCATTTCTCAGAGTTTTAAAATTGCTTAATTTTTAAACATTCTTCTGGCTGCTGACTCTGAGTTCATCGTGACCAGGAACTAGTTCAACACTGGGTCCTCCACATTTTGAATGTGCCTGCTCATTTGCTGAATAAATAAGACCATACACAGAGCCTCCCCTATCTTCTATTTCTCTACTTAAAGTACCTAGCACAACTGGGAGTAGGCAGGAAGTCCTCCACAAATGTTAGCAGAGTTAGGGGCCAAAGTCAATATCAAGGGTAAAAAGGAAACATCTCTAATCAAAATTATCTTTGAAAATCCCTTAAGTCAACCATAACATAGGTATATATGAATAGTGAATTACAATGTGCGTGGCCAGGTACTGTGGATCTTGCATGTAATCCCAATACTTTGGGAGGCCAAGGCAGGAGGGTTGCTTGAGGCCAGGAGTTTGAGACCAGACTGGGCAACATAGCAAGACCCGACCTAAGCCCTGTTTCTACCAAAAAAAAAAAAAAAAAAGCAAATTACTTAGAACAGGGCTTAATCAATGCCAGGTCCTATCAGGATTCTCATGAGCCTTATGCAGGCACCTGAGCATTCAAAACAGTCCTTAGATGATTGAATCTTGGTGGTGAACAACGATGGATGTATAATTCTAAAGTTTTCTGCTTACCTGAGGGTTTATTCTTTAAAAATATCAAACCTCAATGACGTGAACACATTTAAGAGATGTGCCTGTCAATGTAAATCCTAAAAAGATAAAGCAAGTGAAACCCCTAACACATTCCAGCCCGGGCAACAGAGCGAGACTCTGTCTCAAAAAAAAAAAAACCAACAACAAAAAAAAACCTAACACAGGGCAGCACAGAGAGCAAGTGCTCAATCAATATTTGCTGGATTTGAATCTACAGTTTGCTTCATTAGACTCGTGTACCGAGTTCTTTGGAGAGCTGGAAAGAACTGTTTTTAAGTTGGAAATTCTTATTGTGGGGTTCTACCACCGAATGGTTGCCACTCTTTTGACCTTGGGTACTGGTCTCATGATCCGTGAAGCGGTTCTGGGTGGGCAGGAAACATGATGTAAATAAAATCCAGGTGTCGTGTGTTTTTACAGTATTCTCACCTGAAGAGTAGGAGGATGCACGACTGCTTGGAGAACAAGGTACCTGCAGCCCCGCAAACCCCAGGCATCTCTGTGATCCCCTGTCTGAGTCAAAGCTGGTCTGCAGGTTGTGCCCCTGATCCTTCTGCCCAGTGGCCCGCTGGTACCAGCCACGCAGGTGCTCGGCGACTAAGGCCTTGTGGATGTTTTTGGTGATGTGCTCCGATTTTGCGGCAGCCTTTCTTGGCAGCCGGAGAGTTGCATATGGGTTATGGGGTACCCGGTCAACCTCATCTTCGTGAAATGATCTGCTGTAGTCCCTCTGGCGCTCATATCCATAGTGGGCTGAGGACCGGTAGGAAGGGTTGACACTATACTGTCCCTCGGTGTCATTCTCATAGACATAACTACCACTGTAATAAAAGTCACACTCTGCATAGGGCGTGTACCCGGCAATGTAGTAACTGGAAGACGGTGGCTCCTGACTCTTTGAGTAGACACCATTCCTCAAACTATCCTTTTGTGCTAGGTTGGGCATGCTTCCTGAATTTGAAGTAGAAACATTCTGTTTCTTTGACCTCCTCCGACCCCTGGTGCGAGTGTCCAGGGTCTGGGTGGTGTAATAGGGGCCTGTAACTGGTGTCACACAGTAATACTCCGTGCTTGATTGGCTTGTATAAGAAGACCCGTCATCGAGGATTTCTGTGCTGCTGCTTCTTTGGGATTTGGAGAGGGAGAAAAATGGCTTATCGCTGTCCATCTCGGAGAGCAGGTGGGACTGGGACTCCAGGCTTCCACTCCGCTGCCGGCAGTGCTGAGAGGAAGATTCAGGTCTGAAAGAGGAGAAGGCAAATTTGTCAACACCAAGAAGAAAAGGAGGACCCAAATAGGAAAAAAGAATACCATGCTGAATGACTGAACAGCTTGTGAATCGCAATAGGACTTTGAAGGTTGCCAAAGCTGACGGCACAACAGAACCCATTTGTTCACCAAATCTATTGGCTCACACGTAAATTCATTACCATAGTCAAAATGAGAAAACAACCAGGTTCTGTTAGTTCCACAAGCGAAATCCTTCCTTAAGGGTAGGGAAAGACATAGACTGAGGATGCACAGTTTGCATCAGAGCCTGGAAAAAACAAAAACAAAACCAAAAAAAAACCCAACGTGTCTTTGGAGGGTACTGTCTTCCTAGAGGATAGGAAGACATGGTACATTCAAGTGCAGGTCAGGGGTGTCTGGGCTGAGTCATGGCACTGCTATTTCCCAGCTGTATGAGCTCAGTCCAGATATTTAACCTCTCTGAATCTTGCTTACTGTTTTGTAAGATGACGATGAAAACAATATCTAATATCTACCTCACAAAAGGCTTGCTGTAGGGACTAAATAATCCAGTGCATATAAAACATTTAGCACAGCACTCACAAACATTTCCAAATGGTGCTATTGTTACTAACTTCATCCTCACCATTGAATAATGAATGGTAATATGTGACTGGGGAAATTAAGGTACTAAAAATCTAATGTATATTTGAACAAGTCAAATACATTTTCTTTGCCAACATATTTGAAACCATAAGTTAGCAGAAAATGTAAAACCATAAAACAAGGTCCTGCTATAGAAAGTCACTTGAAATGATTAAAAAACACAACAAAGCAAGACAGAACCTCAAAGCAAAAATCAACACAGCTAAAGCAATGAGAATGAAGCTCTCTTACTCCAAGTGGCTGCTGCTGTAGGCGTTTCGGGTAAGAACTGGCGTGGTGGGCATGCTTCGTCCGCCCTGGGGCCGCCTCTCCAGAGTTTTGTAGGGGCTGCTGTGTGTCGACAGCATTTCTCTGTGATGAGAAAAAGAATTCAGGAAATGATGAGTCTCTCAACATCTCTGGCAAACTTGTCATAAGCAGATAGGAAACTTACTAGAAGCCCAAGGAAAGGGAAAATAGGGAGAAAGATAGGAAGGGCGTCTTTGTGGTTCACTAAACCACCAGGGCACTTCCTGGTCTGTTCTAGATGAGTTTTAGGGGAAGCATATATGGTCTGACTTTCTGAGTCACAAATATGTAGGGAAAGAAAGGACTTTTAATAAAGAGTACACTGAATAAAAAGACTCAAAGCGACTAGAGCTGTTTATGTAGGCACTTGAACATTCAAAACAGTCCTTAGATGATCAAATCTTGGTGGTGAACAGGGATGGATGTATAATGCAGTTCACTCCTTTTTTGTAAACAGTCTAGAATACTAAATAGTTATTGGCTTTGTGGGCCAGATGGTGTCTATAGCGACTACTCAACTCTGCCATTGCAGTGCAAAAGCAGCCATGGATAATATGTAAGAGAATGGGTGTGGCCGTGTTCCAAGAAAATGACCTATGGATGCTAAATTTCATATCATTTTTACATGTCATAAAATATTGCTTTTGATCCCCCTACCACCAGCTACCTAAAAATATAAAAACCATTATTAGCTCATGGGCTACACAAAAACAGCAGGACGGATTTGGCCACTGGGCTGTTGTTTGCTGGTCCCTGGACTAAGAGCAACATCCTTAAATCACTATGTCTACTTCCCAGCACAGTGACAACACAATTTGAAGTTATTTTTTTCTTTTTTCTTTTTTTTTGAGATGGAGTCTCGCTCTATCCCCCAGGTTGGAGTGCAGTGGCGCGATCTCAGCTCACCGCAAGCTCTGCCCCCTGGGTTCATGCCATTCTCCTGCCTCAGCCTCCTGAGTAGCTGGGACTATAGGCACCTGCCACCACACTTGGCTAATTTTTTTTGTATTTTTAGTTAAGACAGGGATTCACCATGTTAGCCAGGATGGAAGTTAATTTTTTTTAACTAAAAGTAATTTTGATCAAATTTTACTTACTACAAAAGCAAGTCTAAGTTCATTGGAGAAAACTTTAAAAACACAGATAAAAAGAAAAATTTAAATGTCTATAATCTTTTTTTAGATGGAGTCTCACTCTGTCACCCAGACCTGAGGAGAGTGGCGTGATCTTGGCTCACTGCAACCTCCAGCTCCTGGGTTCAAGTGATCCTCCCACCTCAGCCTCCCAAGTAGCTGGAATTACAGGTGTGCACCACCATGCCTGGCTAATCTTTTGTTTGTTTGTTTTTGTATTTTTAGTAGAGACGGGGTTTCACCATGTTGGCCAGGCTGTTTTCGAACTCCTGACCTCAAGTAATCTGCACCGCTCAGCCTCCCAAAGTGCTGGGATTACAGGCGCTCTGAGCCACCGCCTATATAATCTGATACCTTATATATAGCCAGTCAACACTAACTGTTTACAGATTATTTTTCCTAAGCACATAAACTTATAAGCATGTATCTATATATAAACATATGTATTTATTTTTTAACAAGAAAACATGAGATTTACTATATATTCTTTTTCAACACTCATTTTTTAAAAAGTTAAGTTGTATCTAACATTTTATGTTGCTTAATATTTGTCTACAGTGTTATTTTAATGACTGCATAGCATTTTATTGTATGGATTTACCATAATTATGTACTTTGTTTTCAATTTGCCATTAGTGTAAGCAAGGTTATAATGAGTATCCTACATGTAGTTAGTTGATTCGGTAGTAAAATTCCTAAATGAAATTGCTGGATCAAAGAGCAAGTCCATCGTAAGTGACTGGAGATGTGGGTACAATAATTTTTAAGACAATGATTCCCAGCTATAATTCTTCCTTTTGCTGAAATAGCTTTGTTTTCCCTAACATAAGAAGCTCACTTGTCTCATGTTATCCAACAGGACTTTCTGCAGTGATGAAAATGTTCTGTGTCTGTTCTGACCAATATGATAGCCACTAGCCACATGTGGTTGCTGAGCATTTGAATTGTGGCTAGCATGACTGAGGAACCAAATTTTAAATTTTATTTACTTTTAATTAAACTGGCTAGCACAGCTGTAGCTCCTTGGATCTCTTACCATTTCAGGCAAAAGTTCCTAAATGCGAATCCACAAACTGGGCTGATATGTGATAAAGTTTTCACTGGCCTTTAACAAATTAGAAATACAACAATGTGGCCAGGTGCGGTGGCTCACACCTGTAATCACAGCACTTTGGGAGGCTGACGTGGGCGGATCACGAGGTCAGGAGATCAAGACCATCCTGGCTAATACAGTGAAACATCGTCTCTACTAAAAATACAAAAAAATCAGCCGGGCATGGTGGCGGGTGCCTGTAGTCCCAGCTACTCGGGAGCCAGAGGCAGGAGAATGGCATGAACCTGGGAGGCGGAGCTTGCAGTGAGCTGAGATCGCACCACTGCACTCCAGCCTGGGTGGCTGAGTGAGACTCCATCTCAAAAAATAAAAAAAAAACATAAAATAAAATAAAATAAATAAAATAAAATAAAATAGAAATATAACAATGTGTAGGTTATATTTTCATAAGTCACAATTTATCCAACTTGAATAATCTAATAATCTACCTTGATTTTGAGAATAATTTCCTTTATTTAAATTTTTTTTAATTTTATTTTTGGCCCTTGTAGAGCAAATACTTCCCATCTTTGCTGAGATGCGGTATAACATATTCAGTGAAATCAGATCGCAAGCTTTGGATCCTGCCAAGTTCTAGGCTACCGAGGTTCAAACCTTGATTCCCATGTTTACTAGCTGATGAACCCAAAGAAGTTATTCATGGTCCCTGGCCCTCAGTGTGCTTATCTGTAAAGGGTAATGACAGTAGTAACACTATCAGGGTTGTCATGAAGTTTAAATTCATTAATAAATTGCCTAGGAAAAACATAAACAGTATCTGGGACACAGTAAGTACTCAATAGTGGCCAGGCGCAGTGACTTATGCCTGTAATCCTAGCACTTTGCAAGGCCGAAGTGGGCGGATCACCTGAGGTCAGGAGTTCAAGACCATCCTGGCCAACATGATGAAACTCTATCTCTACTAAAAATACAAAAATTAGCCAGGTGTGGTGGCGGGCGTCTGAGTCCCAGCTACTTGGGAGGCTGAGGGGGGAGAATCGTTTGAACCCGAAAGGCAAAGGTTGCAGTGAGCCAAGATGGCGCCACTGCACTCCAGCCTGGGCGACAGAGCGAGACTCTGTCTTGGGGGAAAAAAAAAAAAAGTAAGTGCTCAATAGAAATGTTATATGAAGTTAATATAACATGAAATTAACATTACATTAAGTGAAATGTTAACTTCATTTGATTAGTATTACTACAACAATGATAGTTAATATATTTTTGATATAAAAATGTCATTTATTTCATGGATTCATGGTGCTATTTGTTTGAATGTTTCTTTTGTTTTCTTTTTCTTTTCTTTTCCTTTTTTTTTTTTTTCTGAGACAGCATCTTGCTCTGTTGCCCAGGCTGGGGTGCAGTGACACGATCATAGTTCACTTCAATCGTGAAATCCTGGGCTCAAGCAATCCTCCTGCCTCAGTCTCCCAAGTAGCTAGGACTAGGTATGCAACACCACATCTGGCTAATTGAAAAAAAAATTTTGGGGCTGGGCACAGTGGCTCATGCCTGTAATCCCAGCACTTTGGGAGACTGAGGTGGTTGGATCACCTGGGGTCAGGAGTTCAAGACCAGCCTGGCCAACATGGTGAGACCCTGTCTCTACTAAAAATATAAAAATTAGCCAGGTGTGGTGGCACGTGCCTGTAATCCCAGTTACTTGGGAGGCTGAGGTGGAAGAATTGCTTGAACCCACGAGGCAGAGGTTGCAGTGAGCTGAGATTACACCACTGCACTCCAGCCTGAGTGACACAAAGAGACTCTGTCTATAAAATTTTTAGAGATGGGGCTTCATTAGGTTGCCCAGACTGGTAGTCTCCAACTCTTGAGCTCAAGTGATCCTCCCAAAGTGCTGGGATTATAGGTATGAGCTGCCACACTCAACCTGTTGGAAAATTTCTTTTTAGGCAAAGCAAACAGCTGGTAACTGTTTGTTTTTTAAGGATTGACCCATACAGCCAAATTCTGGGAACCACTGGCCTGTCATGTTTCTAAAACCTGGTCTCACTGCCCTGATAATGTTTACCTGAGATATCTGGGAAAATGCGTGGATTATGTATTTTACAGATTATGAGTTTAAGTTCCATGTGTATTTGCAGGACTGGAAATCAGTCCTGCTACTTGGTTTGGCAGAGTGGACTTAATTTCCTTAGACCAGTGACTATGAAACTGAACTGTGGACAGTATGTCCAAATCCAGATGATAATTAATGTCCCTATAAGTTAATATAGATCAAATAGACTTTAAAGTCAAGGAAATGGTCAAATGCATTTTAAAAGACTTATTAAAAACATTTTCATTTGCTGTGAACAACAAATAACTGGGTCAGTTTCTATGCCCCAGTTTTATAAGATAACATCTTTTGGAAGGATAAATAAAAACATGTAAAAATGTATCAACCATACATTGCATTTTGGAGGAAAAATTTCCTAGCTGTGAGGCATTAACCTTACTGACGATACGACCTCTCACCTGGACTGCCTGGTATCCACAAACTGTTCATTGATGGACGACTTTCTGAAATGGATTCGCTCAATACCAAGAGACTTGGGGGGAAGAATTCTTGGAGAATGAGGTACTGAACTTGATCGCTGCCCAGCAAGAGTGAAGGCGTCACTGGCTATAATAAGTAAATGGGTGAATGAAAAAATAAGTAGGCCAATTAATAGGTAAATAAATATCTTGCCAACATCTCAAAAAAGAAATTGGAAGATTTAGTGAATAAAATGTTCTTCCAAAGATGATATTTTTAGAAGATCATAACTTTCAAGAAGTTAATTTTTATATTTTATACACCAGAAAAAATGAAATTACTGAACACTCTTCTGGGACCTGAATCATCTTTTGCCAAATTCAACAGGTGTCACTCTGAGTGAGTAAAGCACTCAAGGGGAATGGGTAATACCGCAGCTTTTAAAAAGCTATGTTAAAGAAAACTTCCAGTGTGAACCAAGGGGAAGTTGGCCTGGATCATTTTTGTTCACCTTTACTTTTAAAGTTTTTAGGCCTCTTTGGCCAAAGGCTTATCCTGTCATTGAAAGTAAGGAAACTGACTTACGCTGCATCATTAGAGGCTTGTTATGTTTCCCACTGATATTTACATTTTCTTTTTTTTTTTTTTGAGACGGAGTCTTGCTCTGTCGCCCAGGCTGGAGTGCAGTGGCCAGATCTCAGCTCACTGCAAGCTCCGCCTCCCGGGTTCACGCCATTCTCCTGCCTCAGCCTCCCGAGTAGCTGGGACTACAGGCGCCCGCCACCTCGCCCGGCTAGTTTTTTGTATTTTTTAGTAGAGACGGGGTTTCACCGTGTTAGCCAGGATAGTCTCGATCTCCTGACCTCGTGATCCACCCGTCTCGGCCTCCCACAGTGCTGGGATTACAGGCTTGAGCCACCGCGCCCGGCCGATATTTACATTTTCAAAGAGGGGTGGCAAGCATGACCAAACATCAGCTCACAGGAAGAATTCTGCAGTGGTGAAATTTTATGCACCATAAAACTTGGGGAAGATAAAGCGGTGTGGGGGTAGTTTCCTGGAATTCAAGTCATACCACAGAGATAGCCAACTCAATCATGATTAAGTACAAGAGATGACAAAGAAATACTCTATTAGTTGATAGTAAACCCATTCTATAATGAAATGTATTAAATGGCTGGACACGGTGGCTCATGCCTGTAATCCCAGCACTTTGGGAGGCTGAGGCAGGCGGATCACCTGAGGTCAGGAGTTCGAGACTAGCCTGACCAACATGGTGAAACCCCATCTCTACTAAAAATGCAAAAATTAGCCGGGCGTGGTGGCTAATGCCTGTAATCCCAGCTACTAGGGAGGCTGAGGCAGGAGAATTGCTTGAACCTGGGAGGCGGAGGTTGCAGTGAGCTGAGGTCACGCCATTGTACCACTCCAGCCTAGGCAACAAGAGCGAAACTCCGTCTCAAAAAAAAAAAAAAAAAAAAAAAAAAGAAAGAAAAGAAAAGAAATATATTGAACAAATATAGGCCATTACGATCAATGCAGCCTGCCCCTATGAAACAACAAAATGACAGGTAGCCCAATGTCTAACTGTGCCTTTCTTCCTAAGTAAAATAAACTTTCCTTTATCTAGAATATGAAAGTTTATTTCATATTGTAAAACATACAATGATTTTATTTCATATTGTGATGAACACAGTGATAAAGTGTACAATCTAATATCCTGGTTTTTATATGGGACTCCAGATACATAAGATGTCACCATTGGGAAAAGCTGGGTGAAGGAGTCTTTCTATTAATCATGCAGCTCTCCATGAGTCTATGATTACTTCAAAATAAAAAGTTAAGAAACACTTTAGAGAGCCTTAAAGTCCTTACTGAGAGACTTAGATACTCTTGTGAGGGCATTCTGATTTCCTGAGGTCATGTGATTTTTGTGGTCCTGTTATTAATACTGAGTTAACCTGAGTAGGTGTTAATCATACACTTCCTTTCCCAACCATTTTGCATAAATGTAAGTTAGTTTATTCTACTTCTTCTCAAAAGAAAAACAAATAGGCCTTACTTAACTAAGAGCATTATCTTAATTATTTCAGAATATCTCACATTGTTAAACCAAAAAAGGAAGAGCCACTTACGATCATCAAAGGTGGTGGTGTCAGACAAAGAGCTACTCTCTGAGGGGATTATGTCTTCTGTGAATAAAAATAACTGCCTTTAGTGCAATTGTGCATTTATACAATTAGAGGGGGCTGAGAGAAACAATTTTCAGTGGAGTGTATTTTATTTTCATTTCAATAAATGTAATTAATTACAGTACATTAAGAATAATTAACTACCGTAGCAAGAATGGACTCATATACTAATAAAAATCAGAACATTTTACATATGGTACAAATATTACATTAGATTATTTCTTAAAATGGAACAGACTTCAAGGGAGTGCTGGTTTTAAACTAGTTTTCAGTGTTTCTTCTACACTGGAAGAAAACTTTACCTACATATTTAGTGCTTACGACCAACAAACTGGAAAGAAAAATCATGCCATTCTTATCATAAATGCTAAATGTTAAATAAAACACATCTGAATCCTCATTTGAGAATCTACTCTTAATATAACTTGGCTTTCGACCCCTCCCTGAAAGAAAGGGCTTTTTTTTTTTTTTTTTTCTTGTTTGTTTTTAGGACAGGGTCTCATTCTGTTGCCCAGACTGGAGTGCAATGGTGCGATCATGGCTCACTGCAGCCTCAACCTCCTGCGCTTAAGCAATCCTCCCACCTCAGCCTTCTGAGTAGCTGAAATTATAGGTACACAGCACCACGCTTGGCTAATTTTTTGGATTTTTAGTAAAGATAGGGTATCACCTTTTGTCCAGGCTGGTCTTGAACTTCTGGGCTCAAGCGATCTGCCTGCCTAGGCCTCCGAAAGTACTGGGATTAAAGGTGTGAATCACTATGACTGGCCAAGCTTTTCAACAGGTTTCTCAGCAGTGGCACTACTGACATTTTGAACTGGATAATCCTCTGTCCTGGGGAACTGTCCTGTGCATTATAGGATTTCCAGCCTCCCTGGTTGAGAACCACTGAATTAGGTTTAAGTCTTGGTTTTGCCATTTATCGACTATGAGACTTTGGGCAAATTAATCTGTATCACCTGGCTCAACCCCACAACGGGGATAACAGCAGTATCTATCACGTAGTGCTGGGGTGAGGCGTTAGAATAACAGATGTAAAGCCCCTAGCCCAGCTCCCAGCATTACATGACAAATGCTCAGTAAATGTTAGCTAGACTTAAATCTTTAGTTACCTAGACACTGCGTTCTGGCTGGCAATGGCCATAACACTCTGACTATTGCTGGTATCCATCAACTGTTAAAGAACATGGCCAGGCATGGTAGCTCATGCCTGTAATCTCAGCACTTCGAGAGGCCGAGGTTGGCGGATGACTGGAGGTCAGGAATTTGAGACCAGCCTGGCCAACACAGTGAAACACTGTCTCTACTAAAAATACAAAAATTAGCCAAGCATGGTGGTGCATGCCTGTAACCCCAGCTATTTGGGAGGCTGAGGCAGAAGAACTGCTTGAACCTGGGAGGCAGAGGTTGCAGTGAGCCAAGATCATGCCACTGCACTCCAACCTGGGCAGCAGATAGAGCTCTGTCTCAAAACAAAACAAAACAAAACAAAAAACAATAAAAAAAAAACACCCACAAACATATTCAGTAAAGATAAGTATCTCACATGCATTGATCTGCATTTGCAAATCATTCCATATTCAATTGAGTGCTTTGGCACAAAGTTCTAGGCAAATATAATCCTTCAATGTAAAATTCAAAACCATTATGAAGGGAAGCTCTCCAATCAATCTCTAATGTTAAGCTGTATCAGAGACAAGTGAACTCTCTCTATTAGACACACAGTGGAGCTTGAAGGCAAGGTGCCAGTATAGTCAGCTGTCAGGCATACTTTCACTGTAAAGGAGAACATTTGAATTTTGCACAGTTTGAGGATGAATGGGCCATAGCAAATGGTCATGAAGTTAAGCACAATGCTAATAACCCATATCTGTAGGTCCAGAAATTAACGATCCCCAAGGCCACCTGGATTTCACGTTCAGTCAAAGCTACTCTACATTCTCCAGCTGTAGTGGACTAACACTTGTGTGTTGATGCTGTGCATTCCCTTTCCAAAGGCAACGTCTGCTTTGTAAATCATTTGCTCTACACCCAAGTATATTCTAAACTCACTTACCTTATTTCATCAAATCTAAGATATGTATTTTAAATACCAGTAAAAAATAAATTAATTGAAAAAGTACTGCCAAGTATGATTGTAACACACCATCTAGTGTGTTAAGAACTATCCCAAGGCTGGGCGTGGTGGCTCACACCTGCAATCCCAGCACTTTGGGAGGCTGAGGCGGGAGGATTGCTTGAGCTCAGGAGTTTGAGACCCGCCTGGGCAACACAGTGAATCCCCATGTCTACAAAACATTAGCCGGGCATGGTGGTGTGCGCCTATAGTCCCAGCTACTAGGGAGGCTGAGGTAGGAGGATCACCTGAGCCCAGGAAGTCGAGGCTACAGTGAGGTTTGATGGTAGCACTGCACTCCAGCTTGGGCCACAGAGAGAGATTCTGTCTCAAAAACAAAAACGAAAGCAAACAAACAAAAAAACCAAAACTATCCCAATTTCCTAGACGTTAAAATGTAAAGGAAAAAAACTCTCAGAATCAAAAAAATACAATCATATTTCAATCACCAGGCTGAAAACCATGCCAATAAACATGTAAGGTCAATTGGACTTTAAATCTACCTGGGAGTTCTCAGTTTACTTTTTTTTCTGAAAATGAAAGTCATAAATACATAATGTTGAGAACTTGGAAAATACAGAAGAATATTAAGAAGAAAATTAAGTTACTTGAAATTTCACAACTATTAGTACTTTGAAATAGTTCTTGGCCAGTCTTTGTGTGTGCATATTTCTACAAAATTGAGATCATGTTGTGGTAACAATTTTATATCAGGCTTTTCTGCATTTCATGTTATATCATGACCATTTGCCTATATCTTTATTTTTTAATTTTGTTTACTTTTTTTTTTTTTTTAAGACAGGGTCTTGCCCTGTCACCCATGCTGGAGTGCAGTGGTGCAATCATAGCTCACTGCAGCCTCAACTGCCTGGGCTCAAATGATCCTCCCATTTCAGCCTCCCCTGTGGCTGGGACTACAGGTGTGCACCACCACGCCTGGCTAATTTTTAAAATATTTTTTGAAGAGATGGGGTTTCACCATGCTTCCCAGAGTGGTCTCAAAATCCTTAGCTCAAGTGATCTGCTCACCTCAGCCTCTCAAAGTGCTGGGATTATAGGTGTGGAGCGCTGTGCCCATTCTGCCCATATCTTTAAATAGCCTTCATAAATTACAGAAATTTTCAATCAAGTTTACATACTTATAAAACTGAAATTCCAAACAATTTTTATCCTAAGAAACTTAGTTTTGTCAGGCACAGTGGCTCATGCCTGTAATCCCAGCACTTTGGGAGGCCAAGGAGGGTGGATCACCTGAGATCAGGAGTTTGAGACCAGCCTGATCAAGATGGAGAAACCCTGTCTCTACCGAAAATACAAAATTAGGTGGGTGTGGTGGCGCATGCCTGTAACCCCAGCTACTTGGGAGGCTGAGGCAGGACAATCACTTGAATCCGGGAAGTGGAGGTTGCAGTGAGCCGATATTGCCCCATTGCACTCCAGCATGGGCAACAAGAGTGAAAGTCTGTCTACAAATAAACAAGAAAACTTAGTTTTGATCATCTGGTTCTTCTTCCTATCTCTCACCAAATTAACTGGTAACTGGTTTGGACATGCTAGGTACCATTAAGTATTAAGTAGGGGACTCAAAAAAAAACCTTACTTATTACTAACCTGGTAACACTGCTGCTTTCTGGCTGGGTTTCTTTCCACACCTAATTCGGTATTCGTTTATTGCATTTTCAATCTCCTGAAGCTTTTTCACTGCATCTGTGTAATCTTGCTTTCGCTTTTTCTTCACAGTTTTACAAAGGTCTGGCTCATTGGCAAGTTTCTTTGCAGCTTCCACCAGCTTTTGTTGTATTAGAAAATTACTCTCCAGTTCTTGCAAAGCAGGATCCTGCATTTATACAATGATAGTTTTATTTTTACGGACACATATGACCAACTCTTACATGCATTGTGTAATAAAACTTGCTGTGCACTTTCTTGAATCAGCTGTTCTTTGAGAACACTATCTTCCCAAATTTTACTGCATAGACATCCTTGTCAAACACTTTCCTTTACCTGTCTTAACTTGAACTTCTCATTAGTCCAAACCTCTTCCCTTTTCAAGGAAGGGAATGGCCTTTCATTCATTCAGTTGGTTGGGAGAAGATCACAGTTTTTATGGATATATTCTTAACTCAAAGCTCATGGATGCAGAAGGTTATATTCATATGCATAGTTTTAGAGAAAGATAAATTTGGGGTTGATCTTCTTCCTGGTAATTCCTGGTTGCATGACCCTGGATACACAGCTTCATCTTTTAATGCTTCAGTTTTTTTCATCTGTAAAATGAAGATAACACCTACCTTATGAAAGTAGGATGAGGATTAAATGAGATAATATATGTGCATTGCTTAGCTCAGAGATGGGTACACGGTAAGCACTCAATAAATAGCAAAGATTTCCAAAGAAGAAAACAGATAATTTTCTAAAGCTAAGATGGTCAAATTTCTACAAGAAACATGGGTATGGTCATATTGGCTGATGATATGCAAATGACAAAGTATTATACATTCTATATTGGCTAACAAATATTTTAACTTGATTGTAACTCAGTGCTGTGCATGTATTATCTCATTTAATACTCACTGGATCCCCTGGAGGGAAGTCCAATCATTACCCCCATTTTACAGATGAGGAAAACTGAGGCCTGAGAATTGAGACTTTAGAGAGGCTAAACTATTTGCCAAAGGCTATTATTTAGTTTTAAGTAAACGAACCTAATGCTGGAGTTCTTAATTCTTATAATACTGCCTCTCAATTGAGAAACATCTGGAGTTCACTGAATGCTGTCTCTGATTTGGGGAGTAAAGTAGTGAGAACTCAATTTTGACTGGAGTGGGCATGAAAGAAAGAGTTCAGTTTGGTCTACACGATCCATCTCTGCTGGTGAGATAACATACAGCAGAGACTCAAAAACCAAAGGAAAAAGTCCACTACAGTCAGACAGCTTTCCTGTCTCAGGATTAATTGAAAGGCTCAGAGGCGTTGTTCATACCTCTTCACTTGGCAGCAAGTTGTCATCTAATTTGAAGGCAGTACCCACACGTCTTCTGACCTGAGGAGGCTTCTCGCCTACGTTCAGGGGATACTCCTTTGGCATTTTGCCTGTGAGCTCCTGTAAAACAGGACAGAATCAAGAGCGGATAATTGACACTGGCCAAAGTTGTCAAACACAATTCGATGAGCCCAAAAGAGCAGACTCACAGCCTCCCGTAGACAGATCTTCTTAAGCTCCTCAACTTTTTTCAGAAGTTTTTCTTGTAATAGTTTCTCCTTCTTCTTTAGTTCAAGGATTTTTTCTCTCTTTTGCTCCTCACTAACTTCTGAGTCTTGAGAACCTAGGGAATGAGGGAAGGGCAGGGAAGGTTTATACAAGGGATGTTTCCTTCCTTTCTAAGGGACAAAGGATTTTAAGCTAAAGCTGCTATTAAATGGTAGTTTATTTCTTTTCTCCTTGTTTCTCAACATAATAAAAGGAAACTAGAAAACATTCTCTCATTCTTCTGGGTATCAAACAGAATCTGGTAAGAAAATGTGCCTTTTTGCATCCTGGCTCAGTCATTTTGGGGGTAATGATAAAATGTTTAATGTCCCAGACACACCCAAGGAAAATTTTCATTTTTCTGAGCAGAAGAGAAGGTAAGACGGTCCTTGAAGAGTTGTTTCGAGTGTTCTTTTAGAAAGTAAGCAAGCAAGGAAAAGAAAAATCTGTGTGAAGGAAGGTCATGCTTCAGATACACAAGTTGACAGTGAGATTTAGATGGGACGAATCGTTTTAGTAAAGTTACATATAGTTACTGATAAGAGATTCCAGAATTTTTACAGACGAAGGGCTTAGGGGAAGCTATCACATTTGAGGGGTATGCTTGTAATCATGTTTGCGCAGCATTTTATATTGCATGGAGAATTAGACAATTATCTGTATCAAAAACTAAATGCTGGAAAAAGCAGCTGCTGGGGAATATGTTCTTTCAAGCCACACCAAGGAACTCACCATCCTTGTATCTCATATTACATGCACAACCTATTTATAATTTGACTTTCTACATATTCTTTAAAAACTTAGCCTAAAAATTTTATTCAAAGCTGTTGCATACATGTTTATTGATATGCTTATTTATTTCCAAAAGAATGGATTAAAAGATGAATTTAGAAGTGGTTTATGATGGAAAAAACAAAATAAAGATGGCTTGCACATTCTCTAATCCCAAGATGTTACCTGAGGAGATTAAACTGCCATTGCTTGCCATGATGAACTGACTTTTCGCCTCCAGTGTCACCAGCTTGGAGGCCCTTTGTGTTCCTGTCTCTGTCAAATCCATTGCAATCTCGTCTAAACTCCTGGCTGAAGGAATTTTTGCCTAAGAGGTATACAACAATGAAACAGAATTAACTCAAACATACTTCAAATTAATAAAACAATTAAGTTAACATACAATGAAAATATCAACACAGAGGATAATTTAGAATTTTCACATATTCAAGTGGCATTCTTCAGACCAAAAAATAAAACAAAGCAAAAAGTCCACAAGCCTTAAGCTTTGTAGTTAAAATGTTTTAATAACTATACATGATTTTCTCATGGTGTGGTTCAGTTACTAACTTTAAAATGTCACCGGCACCATCACCACCAGCAGTGTCACCAGTATATACAAACATGCATGGCAACAAGCTGGCCAGTCTTACAACTTATAAAGCAGCTTATATATTGCCCATCATTTAAACATATAAAAAATCTGAAATAGTTGGAAGTTAAACATAAAAAAATCTCAGAGAGCAAAAATATATGTGCTTGCATCTTTTGTGAGAAGGCTTATCTTCTAAACAGAATGCAAAACGGGAATCTGTCCCTATAGAAATGATGCCAGTTACTTACTTTGCTTTGTTTCCTGTCCAGGTAAAACTGATGCTGACTAATTGCCATTACCCAAATGGACTTGATGAGAGAAGAGTTAGCATACCATGTTTGCACAAAGAGGCCACTTTGCCCAAAGGTTCTTCTTGAAACTGAAATCCTGAAAGATTAAAGAAAGCACTCAAATAATTCCCCTCTGGCCCAGCATGATGCAAAATGTACCCTGCGAGCAGCATTGTAACAAGGCATGTTCCTCTTACTTGTCTTCTGTTGCAAAAACTCTTATGCAAATGGCAACCAAGTTTCTGATTTTCTCCTTTTACAACAAAACGATTCAGACCTAAGTAATCTCTTTCTGGATAAACAGCATGTTTAAAAACACATACACGTGAACTTAAAAGCTGATAAAGAATCAGTCAAATTAGAGATTATACAAAAACTTTTAGTTAGAAACTCTAAGGATGTATAGCCATCACAAGTGGTAAGGAACAAATGGGATAAGATTTATTTATTTATTTATTTATTTATTTGAGACGGAGTCTCCCTCTGTCGCCCAGGCTGGAGTGCAGTGGCGCGATCTCGGCTCACTGCAAGCTCCGCCTCCCGGATTCACGCCATTCTCCTGCCTCAGCCTCCCGAGTAGTTGGGGCTACAGGTGCCCAACACCACGCCTGGCTAATTTTTTGTATTTTTAGTAGAGACGGGGTTTCACTGTGTTAGCCAGGATGGTCTTGATCTCCTGACCTTGTGATCCGCCCACCTTGGCCTCCCAAAGTGCTGGGATTACAGGCGTGAGCCACCGCGCCCAGCTGGGATAAGATTTTAAAGATGCAGCAACCAAGTGTGGGATGAGCACCTAATTCAAGGTAAAAGAGCATTTTAGATCTAGGTAGATTTGGCTGGCTCTGACATTATCAGATAATGCACTTAATGATAATGGCTGAAAATATGCAAGTCCAAAACTGTCCAGAGTGCTGCTTGTACACCAGATGGAAAGAGGAAAGGGGAAGGGGAAGGAGGAGGAGGACGAGGAGGAGGAGGAGGAGGAGGAGGAGGAGGAGGGAGAGGGGGAGAGGGAAAGGAGGGTAGAAGGAAGGGAGGGGGAGTGAAAGAGAGAGAGAAACAGAGAGAGAACAGGCAAGAGGCAGACAGACTGTGTGTGTATGATGCGTTACTAATGTTCTTTTGTAGGAATTTTGCTTATCTCTTCGGGTCACCTTTTTATCACAGGTATTTCCTCCCATCCCTCTGGCCTCTAACCATCCATAACCATCTTGGGACTGAAAAGTTCCCACTAAGGACTGATTAGTAATTTCTCTTAAGGCCAGGTGCCATGGTTCAGCACTTTGGGAGGCCAAGGCAGGTGGATCACCTGAGGTCAGGAGTTCGAGACCAGCCTGGTGAAAGCCTGTCTCTACTAAAAACACAAAAATTAGCTTGGTGTGGTGGTGCATGCCTGTACTCCCAGCTACTTGGGAGGCTGAGACATGAACATCACTTGAACCTGGGAGGTGGAGGTTGCAATGAGTCAAGATTGCATGACTGCACTGCAGTCTGGGTGATAGAGTGAGACTCTGTCTTGGCAGGGGGGTGGGGGAGAAGAATTTCTCCTAAGATATTTGAGAACCAACATCCTGACTTCAGTTAATGTTGATTACCTTGGCTTTTTTTTCTTTTTCTTTTAATGACCAAGAACACCAACATTTTAAATGAGCAAAAGATCTGAATAGACATTTCTCTACTAAAGATACATGAATAGCTGAGAAGCACATGAAAAGGTGCTCAGCCATCATTAGTCACGAGGCAAATGCAAATCAAAACCACAAGAAGGTACCACTTCAACCCACTAGGATGGCATAAACTATACATGCACACAAAACTAAAAGTAACAAGTGTCAGTGAGGATGTGTCAGCATTGGAACCACATATACTGCTGCTTGGGATGCAAAATGGTGCAACACTTTGAAAAGCAGCCTTGCTGTTCATCAAAGGGTTAAAGATAGTTACCATTTGACCCAGCAATTCCACTCCTAGGTATATACCCAAGAGAAATGAAAACATATGTTCATATAAAAACGTGTACACAAATGTTGATAGCAGCATTATTTGTACAGTAACTGGGTCACACAGAGAAAAAGTCTTTGATCCTCACCTTCGTGGATCATGAACTTCAACAGCAAATTTTTTCTCACGGAAATATAAGTTCTCCAGCTGTTTCCATTGGAATAACTAAGGAAAACAGAAAAGCCAGGCAGGGTTATTTATTCTTATTTTTACTCAGTCTATAAATCAGCTTAATAATCAAACAATTATAAGTTCCAAGAAGGTACACTGATACGATGAAGTATGAATATGTGATTCAGCCTTTTTACAAATCAACTATGACCTGAAACCATTTTATTCCTTCTTCTGACAGCAATCTTTAACTATTAAGATTCACCTCGCCAATAAATCTTCCTTGAACAATAAAACCAACCATCTGTGGAAGAATATGCACACTATTTTTCCTCTGACTCAACTATATAATAAGGAAACCTGCACAGATTCCAGTAAGCACCAGCCTTATCAAAGACGTTGATTTCATAGTTAAATGGAAAGATATTCAAAGGGATATTTCAATAACATCAGAGACTGAATTTCAAAAGAATGCAAAGTGAAAGTAAAACGGAACCCCCATGCAGGGGTGATTCTCTGAGATACCAGTTTCCTACCTATGAAGAGAGTTCCCCTAAATGCCACGGAAACCTAGCACCAGTAACTGGGGGCAGAGAAGGGGTAGGAGGGAACACCAGAGCCTCTTCTTGGTTTCTGAGCTAGAACCTCCAGTTTTTGAACATAGCTCCCAATGTCTGCACACTCTGATATAGACACTACTGATATTCTATTGCTGTTGTCAGTTTGATTGGGAGAAACAAACTTTACTAGCAACGTGCATTTGAAAACCAAATAATTTGACAGAAAGCGGCTCATTCACAGAATTGAGGACGCCTTGCTGTGTTTTCTGGGCTGCTTCCTAAGCTCTTTATAAGACATTGTACTATCCTGAGCCTTGGTTTGTCCTGTCAACTTAGACTTCATGGTCAAATTCCTCTTCTCTGCCCCCAGACTTGATTAGGGAAATAACAGCACAGAGGTTTCATTATATTATTAGACTTTGGCTGGATTTTAAAATTATGTTCAAAGAATCTTAAAAGATTATTTTTAATAGTCTAAATAATAAGCACTTCTCTGCAATGCACTATCAGCAAAACCATTTCCTGACATACAGGAACCCAGGCTTTTCACAGACATGTAAACCTCATCATGTAAAGGAACAAAATGAGCTGAAGGTTTCTATACATACACTGGCATGGGAAAAAAAGTGTTCAGACTGGACCCCCTAATTTCAAACAGTGAAATAAACCAGTACACCCTAAAAACAGCCCTCCGTGGTCCGCACACATAGCTGTCTATAACCACAACACTCACTCAGGTTCAAAGAGGAATTAATAAAAGTATAAAGCTACATACCCATTTCTTAAAATCTCCACAAACTTGAGGTTTTCATTTCTTTAAATCCAGAGGTTCCAAAAATGGGACAGAAATGTGAGGGAAAACCTCAGGGTTCTTCCAACCTCCCCCTCCCAGACGGCAGCTCCGGTGAGTTCTGAACTGAGTTTCATAAGACACTTAGGTGTAACTCAATTTCACAAACTGAGCCTCCCACGGCTGACACACTACTGACATCAGCACCTCTACCGAGTGACACCTCCCTAATTCTACTCTTTCCTCCCATCAGGGAGAGGAGGGCAAAGTTCTCAGTGGCAGATTTTCCCAGAAAAGAGAGCTTTCTAAAATGGGGGGCAGTTGGGATTTGCCCGATACTTCCTGGGAAGTAAGTTGCTTTGAATCCAAGGACGAATTTCACCGGAGGCTGTTTTAGGAAGACATTTCTACCCTAGTTTACTCACCCTGGACATGAACAGGTTCTACAGGAAGAGTTACAATGCAGCTCAGCTGTGTTTTCCTTTGTGTCCATTCCCACACACATAAAAACCAGGGCTGGACTTGAAACATGATCTCTGAAAGTCACCACCTCCCCCTCTTATCACTTACAAATGTGAAACCCTAGTGCTTTGGACTCCATTCAGCCAGTCCCTGCATTGAAAGCAAATATGCTCCCTGCAAGCAAAAACTCTACTTAAAAGGTGAAGGACTTCGGCTTAGAGAATTTGAAATAATTAGATTGTAACTGGATTTGCACAAGGTTATGGGAACTAGAGTGGGTTTTAAGTATGAAAGGCAGAGAGCAGTTCATTTCCCCACCTGAAATCTTAAAAGTTTGTGCAAAGTATGATTTCATATATGTGCATATAATAGTATAAATGTGGATTGGAGTGATACAAAATTCCGTGATTGCTTCTGTGGGCAGATGGTATAAAGGGTACGTTGTATAGAAACTTCAATATCACTAGTAATGTTTTCTTTTATTAATAAAAATAGGATGAAGTAAATATGACAAAATATTAGTAACATCTATTAAAGTGGTTATACAGGTATTGTCATATTTTTAGGACTCTTGGAATTTCTCAAAATTAAAATAAAAGTTTTTATATATATAAAATGAATATAGGTTGGTCTATTTTATACAAGAGTGAGATTTTCACCATCTAATGAGTTGTAAGGTCCCTGTTTTAAACATTAAATATTATTACCATTTTAATTCTTTTCAATGTTTGAAGTTGCTAGGAAAATATTTCTCATTGTAGTGGTACTTGATCTAGCTGGCAGCTGGATATAAGCTGGCTTTTCTTTTGAAATTGCTGAAATCATTCTCCTATTGTGTTTTTTATTTCTGGACTCTTCATATCCAAGGGCCAGGATGCAGCTCTAAAAACGGCAATGGAGCTGAGGTGAATTCATTTGCTGAAAGATTGCTCATGCACCTTG
Source organism: Macaca thibetana thibetana (assembly GCF_024542745.1). Lineage (NCBI taxonomy): Eukaryota > Metazoa > Chordata > Mammalia > Primates > Cercopithecidae > Macaca > Macaca thibetana. The sequence goes on from NC_065579.1 coordinate 123,578,315, forward strand.
CCTCAGACAGCACCTGGCACAGGGCAGGCAGTTGAACGGTGTTCATTCTCCTCCCTTTCTCCAGTGTTTATCTTAGAAGATAAATAAAAGGCACCCTCTGGTCAAAATCATGATAGGGGCCGGGCGCGGTGGTTTGGTCAGGTGCAGTAGCTCATGCCTACAATCCCAGCACTTTGGGAAGCCGAGGTGGCTGGATCACTTGAGGTCAGGAGTTCGGGACCAGCCTGACCAACATGGTGAAACCCCATGTCTACCAAAAATACAAAAACTAGCCGGCTATGGTACGAGAGCCTATAATCCCAGTTATTTGAGAGGCTGAGGCAGGAGAATCACTTGAACCAGATAGGCGGAGGTTGCAGTGAGCTGAGATTGCACCATCGCACTTCAACCCGGGCAATGAGAGCAAAAACCCATCTCAACAACAAGAAAAAGGCATGAGGGGATTTCAGACTAACGATCTGTATTTGAGGAAAGAGATCAAAGTTTAAAGGAAGATACAAGGAAGCTAAGTATGCTTCCCATTTTCTATTATTTGGACAATATTGGTGTCCATATAGGGTAGGACTATTACATATATGTATGTATGTGTATATATATAAAATATACGCATGTGTATGTACAAATACACTTGCAGTTTTCATATTAAAACAGAAAAATGTATTTTGCCCAAACCAAAATTTTCACTCTTGGAAATTTAAAAAAAAAAAAGAGGAGCTTTATTTGTCCTGCAATACAATTAAGAGTATGGAACTAGAATGTTTTCTATAGTGATCATTATATAAGCATAATAATCATTAATGAGTATTTATTATTGTCTATGTGGCACCTGCTAGTAGCTAAGAGTTTGAACACTATGTTGTTTGTAGATAAAATATATCAGCCGGGTGTGGTGGCTCAAGCCTGTAATCCCAGCACTTTGGGAGGCTGAGGCGGGCGGATCACGAGGTCAGGAGATCGAGACCATCCTGACTAACACGGTGAAACCCCGTCTCTACTAAAAATACAAGAAAATTAGCCGGGCGAGGCGGCGGGCGCCTGTAGTCCCAGCTACTCGGGAGGCTGAGGCAGGAGAATGGCGTGAACCGGGTGCGGGGGACGCAGGTGGAGCTTGCAGTGAGCCGAGATCGCGCCACTGTACTCCAGCCTGGGGCACAAAGCAAGACTCCGTCTCAAAAAAATATATATTTTATATATATATATATGTGCTGCTAGTGATGAAAGGGAAGTAGTTGCAAGGTGAAAATAAAACTATAAATTAGGTCTTCTAGATTTCTTTCTGCTCTATGCTCATCTTGAATGATCACTTGTGCCCTCTGGTATCAAAAGAAGGAAGTAAAGAGTGACCGAAGAATAATATCTGGGATTACTTTGCAATTGCAAAAGTAAATAGACAGATAAAATATTAAAAGAGGAGCAACATAAATAACATTAACAAAGAGATAATCAAGAAATTACAACAGGAGGAGAATTTATCTTAAGGTTACAAATCTTATCTTAAAAAAATAAAGTGTCAAAAATTTAAAACTGACACAGAAGATAGTGCTGGAATCAAGCCGTATTTTGAAACTGAGCTATATAAAATATCGTAATCACAAGAAATTCCCTTAATCCTAAGAGAAAGTGAAAAAAGTATTGATGGTTTTAGAATAATTTGCTGCAGATGATTACACTTTATTTAACGAAATGAATGTGCGGAATATTTAAGCCACTTTGTTGAAATCTATAATTGTTAGATTCCACTCAAAGAACTACAAGAAATCACCTCTGCCCTATCCCACCCCACTATTACAATGGTTCCTAAATATCTGAGGCTACTGTCAAACTTTAGCCAAAAAAAAAAATATATATATATATATATACACACACACACATACACATATGCTATAAGGAAAAGCAGAGGGACCTTCAGGAGACATGGTACTTGTATTTCAGATACGTATTTCAGTAGCTTTGGGAGTCATTCCTTCCTTTTAATCAACAGATATTTCTTGAGTGCGGTGTATGTTTGAGGTCTTGTTCTTGTCAGCAAGTAATGGACAGAGCCCCTCTGTTGTGGAGCTCACAAGAACCAAATGAACCAAGTCAGATTGCCTTGGTTAGCATTCTGGTACTGCCACTTATCGCTGTGTGGTATTTGGCAAGCTGCTTACCGTTCCTGAATCTCAGTGTCTGCATCTGTAAAATGGGACCAACACCCACCTCAGAGAGTTGCCAGAAGGGGTCAGGGAAAGTATGTTTGTGAAGCACTTAGCCCAGTGCCTGGCTCAGAATCAAAATTCAGTAAGAGATAAAGTCAGCTCTATTTGTAATGAAGAACTCTCAGTTCACCTCTCCAATTTTATCACATGGAGGGCAGTCACTTAATAGCAGAAACAAAAGCAAAAACTGCTGTCTGGATCCCACATCTTTCCATTGTTGAGAAACAGTTGGGTTATTCGGTTAACATATCTGTGTCACTCAGACTTCCAATTCTGTGAGTTTCGGGCTTTATAAAAGCTGGCTGCTCTACTTCTGTTTATTTCATTGGGGGTTTCCTGATACACCCTCTAGGTAGGAAATTTGCTCATCATTTCTGTATCATGGAGGACATAAATGAGGAGGGAGGGGCTGGTCACGGCACACCCCACAGGCAGACAAAGCAAACTCCCTCCTGCCCCGAGTACCCAGGAAAGAAGGAATGTGCCCCAGCTTGTACAAAAATGCTGAGGAGTGTGCACCTGCCACATGCTAGGAGGACCTCCCTGGGGGCATGAAAGACCCAGGGAAAGCCTTGGACAAAAAGGATCAAACTGTCTTTTTAAATCTTGATGAAATGAAAGTAGATGCCACCTAAAGGTTTCACACTAGGCCAGGACAGGAAAGACGTCAGGAGAGGCTTGGCTTTTTAATGGCACCTCACAGCATCTATAGGTTAATCATTTAACTGCAGATTCACCTGGAAATGACTACATTTGAGACAGTCACAGCTGCAGTGTATGACGGTACATTAGTGACTCACATGGTGGGGAATCCCCCTGCTATTATTACTTGAAGCCAAACAAAATCACTATATTATTGATTTATTCTTCTTTCATTTTGAAAGATTACACGTGATGCATATACTGTTAGTATCTTCCGGAATTTCACAGAATTATAGGCTTCTATAAAGCCCAATTGATCTACCTTCTTTCCATCAAATGTTTATGTGACAAAGTCTCTGCCCTCAAGGAGGGTACAGGCTATCGAAGTGACAGTCATACAACAAATATGCACAGTTAACACCAAGAGTGCCAGCTGGCGTAAACTAAGTGCTCAGCTGTAGCACTAAGATGTTGCATCTGTTATCTTACTGAGTCTTCCCAACAACCACATGGGGCAGTACTATTTTAGCCTCACTGTGGAGAAGAGAAAAACTGAGGCTCAGAGAGGTTTAAGTAAATTGGCCAAGGTCACACAGCTAAATAGGGGCAGATATTGACACATAAATACAGCCAGGCTCCAAGATCCCCAGTGTGTAACCACAGCATGCCATTTTGCCTTTTTCACCTGGGAAGAGTGCTATATGGGCATCTGTTATGTCTTTAACAAAAAAAAAAAAAAGAAAAAGAGAAAAGAAATATATTTTTTCTTTTTTTTTGAGATGGAGTCTCGCTCTGTCACCCAGGCTGGAGTGCAGTGGTGCCATCTTGGCTCACTGCAAGCTCCGCCTCCCGGGTTCACGCCATTCTCCTGCCTCAGCCTCCCAAGTAGCTGGGACTACAGGCGCCCGCCACCATGCCTGGCTAATTTTTTGTATTTTTAGTAGAGACGGAGTTTCACCGTGTTAGCCAGGTTTTGATCTCCTGACCTCGTGATCCGCCCACCTCAGCCTCCCAAGTGCTAGGGTTACAGGCATGAGCCACGGCACCCGGCCCAAAGAAAAACAGTAATTCTTATTTCTTCCTCAAATAAAAAAGAAAGCAATTATGGCAGCCATTTTTGGGATAGGACTGAGTCTGAATCCCTTTAGATTTTATTTTATTTTATTATTATTATTTTTTTTAGGGTCTTGGTCTGTCACCCAGGCTGGAGCACAGTGGCTTGATCACAGCGGCTTGATCACAGCTTACTGCAGCAGCCTCGACCTCTCGGGCTCAAGTGATCCTCTAATCTCGACGTTCTGAGTAGCTGGGACAACAGGTACATGCTACCATATCTGGCTAATTTTTTAATTTCTCATAGAGATAGGGTCTCCCTATGTTACCCAGGCTGGTCTTGAACTCCTGGGCTCAAGGAATCCTCCCGCCTTGGCCTCTAAAGTGCTGGGATTATAGGCACGAGCCATCACACCCAGCCTGAGTCCCTTTAATTTTTCTTAGTGATTCTCAACCTGTGGTGATTTTTGCACCCCTCCCACTCCTCCCAACCGTCAACCTCAGGACATGTGGTGATGCTTAGAGACATTTTTGGTTAACACACTGGAGGGGAGGGTGCTAATAGCATCTAGAGAGTAGAGGCCAGGGATGCTGCCAACATCTTACAGTGCACAGAATATGATGCCCCCCACAACAAAGAACTATATGGCCCCAAATGTCTATGGTGCTGAGGTTGGGAAACCCTGACTCAGAGGATAATATTTGGTGATACAACTAGGCTTTGGTAGGTGAAATGTGCTGATGAAGGATATAACAATTTTTACTCTGAAACAATGAATTCTGGAGTCCTATTTCTTTCAGCTATGGCTGTTCACATTGCTTTACATATGCAAATGCTACCCACTAGAGGGGCTTACAACAATTGACCAAACTAGAAGAGTCAGCTGTGCTGAACTAAAATCTCATAAAAGTACCCAAATGGTATACCCTCCGGTAGTGAATGTTTTTTCCAGATGTGAGCTCATAAACTTACAAATAAAACACCATATCTTGACCAGGCATGGGGGCTCACACCTGTAATTCCAGCACTTTGGGAGGCCGGGGTGGGGAGATTGCCTGTAAATCAGGAATTCGAGACCAGCCTGACCAATGGCGAAACCCTATCTCTCCTAAAAATACAAAAATTAGCCAGGCGTGGTGGCGTGTGCCTGTAGTCCCAGCTACTTGGGAGGCTGAGGCAGGAAAATTGCTTGAACACAGGAGGCGGAGTCTGCAGTGAGTTGAGATCACGCCACTGCACTCCAGCCTGGGCGACAGTGACACTCCATCTCAAAAAACAAACAAAACAAAAACTCATATCTTAAATGCAAGGACTAAAACTCTTGAATATTTTCAGCAAAGTTTAGATGAAGAAGTTCCGGGTATTAGGAAATATATAATGTAAAAACCAGACCACCTAAAAAGATGTCACCTCACCCAAGTTTCCTCTGTGGCCGAATCTCTAACCTTCCAGGGCTGATGTAATGACTTCCTGTTAAGACTCTCATCAGTGTGCTCACTGATGTATTTGATGCCACCAGGGCTGAGCTACTGCTCTGGGCACCGGTATAACTGTTATGGATATTTACAACTGGTATCCCTTCTTGTGGTTTTGTACCTAGTCTGGTTATTAAATATTTTCAATAAAATACCTAATTTTGAATATATTCTTTCTTTCCAGATAGATTGGCAGGTACTTGATGACAGAGATTGTGGCTTTTTCCTTAAATGAGATGAAGAATATAAAGTACTCATTCAGGGCCCCTGTAAATGCAATGGGCTTAATACTTTTTTTTTTTTTTTTTTTTTGGTGGAGGGGAGCATAAAATCAGGTACACTGCACTCTATAGTTAGAAATGTAGGGATAGATGAATTTGACAACTTTAGCTTATCACTGAAGCCTTGCTACCAAAAAAAAAAAAAAGTCCCAAACCAGCCAATCATTGGTCATAAGCATATAATAAAGAAACCTTGGACAAGCACGATGGCTCACGCTTATAATACCAGCACTTTGGGAGGCTGAGGTGGGAGGATCACTTGAGGCCACGAGTTCGAGACCACCTTGGGCAACATAGTGAGACCCTGTCTCCATAACAGAATTCAAATAATTAGCGGGACACGATGGCTCATGCCTATAGTCCTAGCTACTTGAAAGGCTGAGGTGGGAGGATTGCTTGAACAGAGGAGTTTGAGGCTGCAGTGAACTAGCATTATGCCTCTGCACTCCAGCCTGGGCAACAGAGTGAGAACCTATGTCTTTAAAAAAAAAAAAAAAAAAAAAAGAAAAGAAAACAAAGGAAATCTTTACCGTTTACGCCTCTTCATAGAACTATTTTTTACAGTGCTTTATGTACTAATTGCTTTTCTCTGCATTCAGACTAGTCAACCCTATTTACAAGCTTTCATTTTTCTTCATGTGCCAGTGGTTCAACCATGTGGTAAATGCTTAGACATGTAAAAGAATAGAAAAAAAACAACGGATGGCCAGGCATGGTGGCTCACACCTGTAATCCCAGCACTTTGGGAGGCCGAGGCGGGTGGATCACAAGGTCAAGAGATCGAAACCATCTTGGACAACATGGTGAAACCCCGTCTCTACTAAAAATACAAAAATTAGCTCGGCGTGGTGGGACGTGCCTATACTCGCAGCTACCTGGGAGGCTAAGGCAGGAGAATCGCTTGAACTTGGGAAGCAGAGGTTGTGGTGAGCCAAGATGGGGCCAATGCACTCCAGCTTGGCAGCAGAGTGAGACTCCATCTCGAAAACAAAACAAAACAAAAAAATAGACATATGATGGTTCTGCCTGCCCGGCAGCCACTTCCTCTTCTTCTAGTAGCATCTTCCATTTCTACATGGAACTCCATCAGCTTTAGCTACAGTGGTGAGCGGTGGTGCCATCTTGGCTCACTGCAACTTCCACCTCCTGGGTTCAAGCAATTCTCTTGCCTCAGTCTCCCAAGTAGCTGGGATTATGGGCACCCGCCATCACATCTGGCTAATTTTTGTATTTTTATTTTTATTTATTTTTTTAGACAGGTTCTTGCTCTGTCACCCAGGCTAGAGTACAATGGTATGATCCTGGCTCACTGCAACCTCCACCTCCTGGGTTAGAGCAATTCTTCTGTCTCAGCCTCCTGAGTAGCTGAGATTACAGGCACCCACCACCACACCCGGCTGATTTTTTGTATTTTTAGTAGAGACGGGGTTTCACCATGTTGGCCAGGCTGGTCTCGAACTCCTGACCTCAGGCGATCCCGCCCTCCTCGGCTTCCCAAAGTGCTGGGATTACAGACTGAACCACCGCAACCGGCCTCCTCCCAGTTTTTATAACATGCCTATCTCCTTCCCATCGGCATACTCTGTTCTTTGATGAGAACAAGCCATACTGTTCTTTATGAGCTTTCTGCCCTTCAGGTCTCAGGTTAAACATCACCTTCCTCAGAAAGGCTTTCCCTGAACACACCAAACGTCCCCTCCCTGCATCCCATTACTGTCTCTCCATCTCATTTGTTTCCATCAAAGATAATTAAAAATTTATAATTATGTCTTTATTTCTTTGCTTACTTCTCACCAACCATCCCTCCAAAGACTTCAAAGGAAACAAATACAGTGTGACAGAAACTACTGATCTCCCCCAGGATCTATTTTTCCTTATTTTTAGGAATAGAACATCTTGAGTTACGCCAGGGGCGGTGGCTCACGCCTGTAATCCCAGCACTTTGGGAGGCTGAGGCGGGCGGATCATGAGGTCAGGAGTTTGAGACCAGCCTGGCCAACATGGCGAAACCCCATCTCTACTAAAAATACAAAAATTAGTCGGGTGTGGTGGCATGCGCCTGTAGTCCCAGCTACTCAGGAGGCTGAGGCAGAAGAATGTCTTGAACCCGACAGGTGGAGGTTGCAGTGAGCCAAGATCACACCACTGTACTCCAGCCTGGGCGACAGAGCGAAACTCCATCTCAAAAAAGAAAAAAAAAAAAAAAAGGACATCTTGAGTTAAAGCTTTGCCACCCACCTAGAGACAATACCTCCCAGCTGCCCTTGCACTCAGAGTTGATACTTTCCAAATGACAGAGGAGCCTGCCTAGGCCTCCCTGTTTCCATCTTCTTCACCAATACCCAACCAATTTTCTAAAAGTTCCATGTTTTATGAGAACTGCTTAAAATTCTAATTGTGATCAACTATGGGAGGGGAAGAGAAAGACCATGCTGTACAATACACTTTCTATAAATTAAAGTATGGTGTAGAGGGGAAAATAACCCACTCGGTGAAATAACTCACTAACTCGTTGGGTCCTCATAATAATCTGTAAGGTGGACAGCAGACAAGAATTATCTCAATTTGATAGCTGAAAAAAATGAAGGCCCAGAAAGGTTGAATGACAGCTCTGAGTCAGCCAGTTGGTAAGTGGAAATGCAGAACTGGTTCTTATTTCAAATCCATGCTGTAGGATGGGAGTTCTCCTCCCACTGACTCTGCAGAAGATTTTAACAATCAGATTGATTAGTGGTGTGGTTGAAGCTTAGATACACACTTTGTAAACAGGATGGACCAGTCTCTGGTTGATATTCTAAATCCAATTATTTTCTTCGATACCATGCTTTATTTGGCATTAATGTAGAAAGAGAACAACCCATGTTCTCTTCTCCTACAGTTAATCTCATCTAGAATTTCAGCAGTATCAGAAGTAGCTTCTAATCTAGGTCCAAGGTGGTACGGTCATGGTGGAAAGAAGAGCTTAGAAATGCTCAAGATAGCTGGACTTAAAAAAATATCCAAGTCACTGTCTTTAAATAAAATAACCTTGTAGTTGTATAAGAAGAAAACAGGAAGACTTTTGTGCTTGTTACTTAATTCATTTGGCTTTAGGTATTTGGGAATTCCAATATATAGAGAGACAGAAAATGAAAGCTAAGAACATTTTCCCACCTTCACATGCCCTGCAGTGATGAAGTTCACCTCAAGTCTTCCTTGCAATGATTTAATGCAAAAAGATACTTATCTTGAAAAGCATTTTGTCCCACTATGGACACCTCGACAGTATGTCATTTTATCTCTGCCATCTGACAGGCTCTGGCTTTCCCATGGGAAGCATTTGCCGAAGGGATACAAATCTGTCACGACATAGACGAATACTTGGCTCAGTCCCTGACCCACTGTCTGCTTCTTTATGAAGAACAGACATTTTTCCTTGAAGTACTGAACAATAAATACTTGGAACACAAGGCTGCTTTTTTTTTTTCTTTAAGTGAAAGTTCATCAGTCTTGAAGTCCAGATGTCTTGCCATTTGGAATTAAGTTCAGTTCTGGTATGTTTTCACATTCACTAAGAGTTTGCAATGTCATATTCATACACAAAGGGAGGATTATAAAGTAAAACTGCTTATTCTCTTAATTTTTAATACCCTGAATGTTTGTGGTTTGTAATTTTGGATTAAAAATTTTCCCTTTAATTTGCATCACACCTTCAGGCATGATGGTTAATGAATTAGGAGGTGAAAGAAGTGCTTACACATCTCTGAAAACAGAAAATTTGAGGGTAGAGGCCACGCGTGGTGGCACACATCTGCATTCCCAGAACTTTGGGAGGCTCAGGCGGGTGGATCACCTGAGGTCAGGAGTTCAAGACCAGCCTGACCAACATGGTGAAACTCCATCTCTGCTAAAAATACAAAATTAGCCAGGCATGGTGGCCGATGCCTGTAATTCCAGCTACTTGGGAGGCTGAGGCAGGAGAATTGCTTGAACCCAGGAAGCAGGGGTTGCAGGGAGCTGAGCCGAGAGCGTGCCATTGAACTCCAGCCTGGGCAACAAGAATGAAATGCCATCTCAAAAAAAAAAAAAAAAGAAAGAAAGAAAGAAAGAAAATTTGAGAGTGGATTCTTAGCTGTGGTTTTGTAGCAATGTTGTGTCCCTCTCTAACCAGTGATCCAAGAATATTTCCCATATTGTCTGTCCTCTCACTACTACTAATGATGATGGTGTATCAGCTATGGTGCTAAATTTGTCCTCTAGGTCTTACAACCACCCTACACAGTTAGTGGCAATACCCTTGTGCAGATGAGAAAACCACTTTTAAAGAGAGATTAAACAACATGCTCAAGGTGGCACAGTAAATAGACACCAGGGGCAGAGGTTGGGATGCCTCCCCAACTCTTGCCCTGCATCACTGTACTACACACTGATTGAAAACAACTTGTTGGCACCCTGGACTGGCAAAAACGCCATATAAATAAAAGACTTGAAGAGCATCTGCTGGATGCCCTGGGAGGTAGAACAAATACCTCCTCACTCTCAACATTCACAGGTGATAACTGATACAGAAAGGTCTGAAGGTCACTGCTGGGAGATCTTGGAACAACTCCTTTTCAAAACAGCTTTTCGGCATCAGTTTACTTATTCTTAATACTTATTCTCAGTAAATTTCCCTCCTTCTGGCCTGCTTTTAAGCCACATAATTGCAACAAGACAGGACGTGGCTCAAAAGGCTGAGCAACTTAAGGCCTCTCATTATAGCCTTTGTTTCATTAGAGTTTGCCAATTTGACCTTCATTCCTGCTGGTCCATTGGTAAACTTGCAGCCTGCACAGGTCCACACAAACAGCTGAAGCATGATCTTCCTTTAATAGAAGGCTGTGCTCATGGTCCTTTAAATTATGCATTCTTTCATTTGTGCAAACTAGGCCAGGAGAGGGACTTGTAGAACAGCCTCAATCCTTACATTGTCTGGACATAAAAATAAATAGATGGAAGCAAAATCCATTGTCAGATTTTAACAAAAGAAGAAAAGAAGAAACAAGCAATGGAACAGAGTAGACATCCCCTTAAAAAAAATGGAGAAAGAGAAGGCAAGAAAGTGATAACATAGGCCGGGCATGGTGGCTCACGCCTGTAATTCCAGCACTTTGGGAGGCCGAGGCGGGAGGATTGCCTGAGGTCAGGAGTTCGAGACCAGCTTGGCCAGCATGGTGAAAACCCATCTCTACTAAAAATACAAAAATTAGCCAAGCGTGGTGGCAGGAGCCGGGAGGCGGAGGTTGCAGTGAGCTGAGATCGTACCATTGCACTCCAACCTGGGCAACAGAGTGAAACCCTGTCTCAAAAACAAACAAACAAACAAAAAAACAAAACAAAAAAAAAGAAAGGAAAGAAAAAAAAGGCGATAACACAAGAAGGACTGTGTGGGGTCTTTTAAAAAATTGAGTGGCATGTTTTGGAAATGAAATAGAAAAACTCTGCAAATTCAAAAAAGGAAGTAGCTTCTGACCCTTTTCTAGACTCTGGAATGAACAAGCAAACCTGATTATGATCAGTGTCAAGCAATATTTGCCAATTTCTATGAAACTGTGAACATAAAGAAAGGCCTGTGAGTCATGAGTACAGGAGAGGAAATTAACTGCAATATTTACTGTGCAGATTCTGATTCACCACTATTTTGGGAGAAAGCCTGGTTGCTGTTAGCAAATGCATTTACATTCTGCTGGAAGCTCAATCTTATCAAGCCACTTTAGCTAATAAATTACTTGTGAGTTGCTTTAAGTAATACTTTACTTGGAAGATTCAGAAAAACCAGTAAGTTTTTCTGAATAACCAATTATTTTCTGAAATAACTCCTCAGTGTTATTTCTGAAGTAAAATTCAGAAGAGAAATAAGTTAGCAAAAAAATCTCAATACAAGTGAGGTCTACCTTAAGAAAACATGATAGGCAGTATTTTGGTCTTGCAAAATAGATAAACTAGGGTAAGGTATTTGCTTTGACTGCGATTTTTTATTATGCTCTGCAAACTCTCTCCACTCCTGCAAATGGAAACAAGTATGATGTCCATCAAAAGTGAATTGGTTAAAGAAATTATGTATTTCCACATCATGAAACACTAGGCAGCTTTAAAAAAAGTGAAAAGAAATCGGTTTGTAAGTAAGCTAGAGAAAAATGGCAAGGTATGAAACACTGTATATATTAGATTTCTCTGTCTTTGTAAATGCTTAGAATATACACTGACAAAATCCAAATGAACTGGTACCATTTTTTTAACAGTCGCTGGTTGTCATGGGGGAAAAATGGGGATTACAGAAGACTTCCTCCCCTAATGCATTGTTTTGTAGTGTTTGCTGCCATTTTTTTTTTCCTTGCCCTTGTGATTATTTCTTACTTTGGAGAAAAAAAAAAAAAAAAAAAAAAAAGAAAACGAAAAAGCTAACAATAAATAAAATTGATTTTAAAAAATATTTGAAAAAATTGGGTATCCTTCATTTCTAATATTATTGATTAGAAATTAGGCTTTAGAAGTCAATTTTTGAAATACAAGCAGGAACAATAGTACTTATATTCCTTCTGGAAATTAATTAGGTATTCCTTAAATTGATCTTGGTCACAGAGCTTATAGAATAAAAATGTTAACATACGATTACAAACATGCTCTCTCACTGTCCTTTACTGCTTGTTGAATGATGCACTGTTGTTTTCATTGATTTTTTTTTTTTTCTGACACAAGGTTTGGCTCTGTCACCCAGGCTGGTGTGCAGTGGCATGATCATAGTTCATTGCAGCCTCAACCTCCCAGGCTCAAGTGATCCTCCTACCTCAGCCTCCTGTATAACTGGGACTACAGGCATTTGCCACCAGGCCTGGCTAATTTTTTAAAGTTTTCTTTTTTATTCTCTTTTTTTTGTAGAGATGGGGTCTTGTCACATTGCTCAGGCTGGCCTTGAACTCCTGGCCTTAAACAGTCCTCCCATCTTGACCTCCAAAAGCACTGGGATTACAGGCATGAGCCACCACACTCAGCCTTATCAATAATTTCTAGTAAGAAGCCTCAATACCCTACTAGCCTGATCCAGGAAAGCTGGATCAGTATTGGAGGTTGGGGGTGGTGGGGATATGGCTTTCCCTAATCTACCCTTTTGTGTTATCTGTGTCAGTTTCACAACCATAAAATGGGGAAAAGAGGGGAGTTTTATTTATTTTCATAACTCATGGAAGACTGTGTGCACCAACTGAAGCTGCATGGACACTTAGAAGATGAAGAGTACGTATGATTATAGGGCTGCTTTATAAAGAGAATGGCTGTTTTCCTAACACACATTAAAGCAAGAGACAGATGGAAATGATAGGAGTTATTTAAGGCTGTGATGTCGGGTTGTGATAATGCAGGTAGCTGACCATGGTCTGTTATTAGAGGTCATTGTTTTACTCCTGTGCTTTCAGTGATGGCTGGATGGCACAGGGAGAGTGGCAAAACCAACCAGGGCAGCATGAGTCAGTCTTGATGTCACTGTAATACCGAAGGAGGCCAAGAGCAGCTGCATGGTGATCTATATGAATTCTTCAACTCTTATATGTGCAAAAACGTGTTGTACACTTGAGCTTGGATCAAGAGAAGCAGATTCAGCTGGGCACAGTGGCTCATACCTATAATCCCAGCGCTTTGGGAGGCTAAGGTGGGAAGGCCGCTTGAGCCCAGGAGTTCAAGACCAGTGTGGGAAAAATAGCCAGACTTTGTCTCTAAAACTTTCTTTGTCTCAAAACACTTTCTAAAAATTATCTGGGCATGGTGGCATGTGCCTGTAGTCCCAGCTACTTGGGAGGCTGAGGTGGAAGGATTGCTTGAGCCAGGGAAGTCGAGGCTGCAGTGACCTGTGATCAGGCCACTGCACTCCAGCCAACGGAACACAGCGAGACTCATCTAAAAAAAAATAATAATAATAATGAATTTTTTTTTTTTTTTTGAGACGGAATCTCACCCTGTCGCCCTGGCTGGAGTGCAGTGGCGTGATCTTGGCTCACTGCAACCTCCGCCTCCCGGGTTCAAGCAATTTTCCTGCCTCAGCCTCCTGAGTAGCTGGGACTATAGGTGCATGCCGCTATGCCCAACTCATTTTTTGTAGTTTAGTAGAGACAGGGTTTCACCATGTTGCCCTGGCTGATTGCAAACTCCTGAGCGCAGGCAATCCACCAGACTCGGCCTCCCAAAGTGCTGGGATTACAGGCGTGAGCTACCGTGCCCAGCTAATAATGAATTTTTAAAAAAACAGCTTCATAATAAAATTTTAAATTGACATTATGTTAGTTATTTAGCCCTGGAAATCCAAATCTGATAGATTGTGACCCTCTTTTTTTTTTTTTTTTTTTTGAGATGGAGTTTCTCTCTGTTGCCCAGGCTGGAGTGCAGTGGCACGATCTTGTCTCACTGCAACCTCTGCCTCCCAGGTTCAAGCAATGCTCATGCCTCAGCCTCCCGTGTAGCTGGGATTACAGGTGCCTGCCACCACACGCGGCTAATTTTTTTATTTTTAGTAGAGACGGGGTTACACCATGTTGATCAGGCTGGTCTCGAATTCCTGACCTCCTGATCTGCCTGCCTTGGCCTCCCAAAGTGCTGGGATTACAGACAGGAGTCACCATATCCGGCCTGTGACCCTTTAATAAATAGCACACAACTGATTTTTCTCTACAAAAAGCGGACATGTTCACTGCAGAAAATTGTGAAACAGAGATAATAGCATCAGAAGAAAGATGACTTATACCGCATCATTGACAGATCACTAGCACCAAAAAATTTGGCTGATGTCTTTATTATTCATTTATATGTCTACCATCCAATTCAAATATGTATATGTATAAATGTACACACAAAATTTACAAAATAAATGGCATCATCCTGTTCATACTAACATGAAATAGAAACCTAATGGTGTGAGCTTGTGGCTGGGCATGGTGGCTCACGCCTATAATCCCAGCATTTTGGGAGGCCAAGGTTGGCGGATCATTTGAGGTCAGAAGTTTGAGACCAGCCTGGCCAACATGGCAAAACCCCGTCTCTACTAAAAGTACAAAAATTAGCCGGGTGTGGTGGCGCATGTCTGTAATTCCAGCTACTAGGGAAGCTGAGGCAGGAGAATCGCTTGAGCCCAGGAGGCGGAGGTTGCAGTGAGCCACTATCACCCCACTGCACTCCAGCTTGGGCGACAAAGCAAAACTCCATCTCAAAAAAACCCAAAACCCCCAACAGCCTAATGGTGTGTGCTTGTCAACTATGTTGTGATTAACACCTTTTGAACAGTTTAAAGTTCTCCTAAAGTGATTCGAACTTACCTTCCGAGGCTTCACCTTGTCTTGTATATCATACTGGCCAATTCCCTTATAGCTGATTCCAAGCCACCAAGGAAGTCCTTGCTTATCCTAGAAGATGAAAAAGCATGAGAACCAAGACCTAGCTGTTAACTCTTCTAGAAATGAATAAAATTTACCAATTTCACCTTTTTTTTTTTTTCCTTGAGACAGAGTCTCGTTCTTTCACCAGGCTGGAGTGCAGTGGCATGATCTCAACTCACTGCAACCTCTGCCTCTGGGTTTGAGCAATTCCCCTGCCTCAGCCTCCCGAGTAGCTGGGATTACAGGTGCACACCACCACGCCTGGCTAATTTTTTGTATTTTAGTAGAGATGGGGTTTCGCCATATTGGCTAGGATGGTCTTGATCTCTTGACCTCATGATCTGCCCACCTCAGCCTCCCAAAGTGCTGGGATTACAGGTGTGAGCCATCACACCCGGCAATTTCACCTCTTAACAAGTATCAGCAAGTCAAAATAAAGCTGTCTTGATAAACAAAACATTATTTAAAAACCTAACTTGTTATTAAAACATCTTGGAGTTTCTTCAAATAGAATCTTTAAATTGAAATAGTCCAATACTGTTAATACCATCAAAAAGAGTAAAGCATTACTGCTTTAATTAAACAGTTGGAGAAAATAAATAAAATGTAAGTAATTCAACTAAGAATTAATCCAGTAAAAAGCCAGTTATCCATTAAAAAAAAAAAAAAAAAAAAAAAAAAAAAAAAGCTCTTTCTCTCTTAATTAGTAACCAGTTATAAAAGGTTGGGGACGTTTCCAAAGAATTACAAAGATAAGAAAAGTGGTTCCAATTCCTGATGTTTATAAAACAATTAACAATGAACATTGGGATACTGAACCCTTTTGGAGAACTGTACAATTCAATGACAGGATGTTTGAATAATTGGTTTCAGGTACATATGAGGAGGTGAGTAATATTTTTTTCATAAATTTATCTTTTATGTTTTGCCAAAGCATAGAATATACTGACACAGGAAAAGGAAAATTTAGGCTTAGACAGATTCCTATATACAAACTGGAGTCAGTAGAAATTAAAGTTAAATTGGAGACTGGGCATGGTGGTTCATGCCTGTAATCCCAGCACTTTGGGAGCCCGAGGCGGGTGGATCACCTGAGGTCAGGAGTTTGAGACCTGCCTGGCCAACATGGTGAAACCCCATCTCTACCAAATATACAAAAAATGAAACAGGTGTGGTGGTGCGTGCCTATAATCCCAGCTAATCTGGGGGGCTGAGGCAGGAGAATTGCTCAAATCTGGGAGGCAGAGGTTGCAGTGAGCTGAGATCACGCCACTGCACTCCAGCCTGGGCAGTAGAGCTAGACTCCGTCTCAAAAAAAAAAAAAGTTAAATTGGTACTGATTTTTAGCACAGGTATTCTCATTATGTAAATATTTTTTATCTAATTCCCCATCATTTTGAATTGTATAGAGATATGAACATTATCATAACATGAAAAGTCAATCAAGAACTGATCAATTATAAAATTATTTCTCTTCCAAACAAGACATCCTTAACACTTTCATCTCATCATCTCAAAATATCTGTCAATCTCTCCCTGCTTATAAACATCTGAAAATACTTTTCATCATCTCAAAATATTTCTTTGTCAATCTCTCCCCACTTATAAAACACCTGAAAATACAGTGTATGTAATACACTGATTGAAACATGGTATTGCAAATCCTGTAAAAATTTCAGCATTCCATGAAGCTGTTGAAATAACGCTGGGGACTGCATAATTTTCAAACAAAAGCATTCTCAAATGAAGATCTGGTAGCGCTAGAAAGGTGACCAACTGGAAAAAGGACCGATCAGCAAGCAAAGGTGTTTCAAAAGAGAATGATCTGAACATCTTAGGACGAAGAGAGGTCTTGGAAAAACATTTTACCATAGCAAGTATTTTGCAAAAATAATGTGCTTTATAATTTGCTACAAATGGCAAGGTAAAATCAGCCTTTTATATATTACGAGAAAAGCTGGTATTGTGCAATAACTCTTAATAATCATGAAAGCTTTGTTATGTAAAACGATTTACCTTTACTGCATAATAATGGACACCATAAGTTGGTAGAGCTTCTACTATTTTCATATACCTATGGAAAATAAATATGTATCACAATCTTATTAAAATAGTTATTTTCTCTTTTGGGAAAAGTGATTTAAAGAAACACCATGTTTCTACTTTCCTCACTATTAGAATAATTAATAAGTTTCACTCAAATAGAAACAGAATAAACTATTTTGGGGAGTAATATATTTTAGCTTATTCAAATGTTAGGAAAATGCTAATAGAACCTCAATTTCAAAATTACAGAAAATGTTACTTTCCACACATTCAAATGTTTACGGATTAGGAATGTACTGTATTATAAACTCCACTTGCACGTGTTTTTAAAGTAAGCCCCTAATGATGCAAGCAATGAGCACCAACTTTTGGGTCATACTCATAAGTTAAACAATAAAGCTATTCCATATATTGCTTGTGGTAGAGGTTACATAACTAGAAACATCTGTCAAAACTCCTAGAACTATATACTTTAAAACTATGAATTATGTAAACCTGACTTAAAAAATATGTCCCCCGGAGGCCGGGCGCAGTGGCTCACGCCTGTAATCCCAGCATTTTGGGAGGCAGAAGTGAGTGGATCACCTGAGGTCAGGAGTTCAAGACCAGCCTGGCCAACATGGTGAAACCCCGTCTCTACTAAAAATACAAAAATTAGCTGGGTGTTGTGGCGGGCACCTGTAATCCCAGCTACTTTGGAGGCTGAGGCAGAAGAATTGCTTGAATTCGGGAGGTGGAGGTTGCAGTGAGCCGAGATTGCACCTTTGCACTCCAGCCTGGATGACAGAGCGAGAATCTGTCCAAAAAAAAAAATTTAAAAAGTCCCCCCAAAATAAAAATTAAAGCGACGATCCCGCTACTTGCTATTTTTAATTCAGTAGTGTTTATTGTACACCTTTAAGCCTTTGGAGTGGACTAAATTGTGTAACGCTTCCTCTCTGCCCTCAGGAAACTGAGGCTCTTGTTTTAACACAAGTAGATTTTTAATGACATTTTGATGATCAATTTCTCCAGAAATTGTAATCAATAATTTGACATATGTTTTAAAAGTAAATAGCCTACATGTAAATGAATATAAGAGGTTAAATGTGTCAAGGTCATGCAGCAACTAAACTGCAGAGTCAGAATTCTAACAAAATGGGCCGGACTCCACATCCTAGAGCCTTAATCACCAAGTGAAACCGCCTCTTAGATGAAGCCACACAATAATGATCAGAAGACTCTGCATTTAAGCGTGGCTACTTTTTTTTTTTTTTTTAATTGTTTTTTAAGTTCTAGGGTACTTGTGCAGGATGTGCAGGTTTGTTACATAGGTAAATGTGTGCCATGGTGATTTGCTGCACCTAACAACACATCACCTAGAGATTAGGGCCAGCATGCATTAGCACTTTTCTCCAATGCTCTCTCCCACCCCAGCCCTCTCCTGACAGGCCCCAGTAAGTGTTGTTCCCCTCCCTGTGTCCATGTGTTCTCATTGTTCAGCTCCTACTTATAAGTGAGAACAAGTGATGTTTGGTATTCGGTTCCTGCATTAGTTTGCTGAGGATAATGGCTTCCAGCTTCATACATGTCCCTGCAAAGGACATGATCTCATTCCTTTTTATGGCTACATAGTATTCCATGGTGTGTATGTACCACATTTTCTTTAAATTGATCCAGTCTATCACTGATGGGCATTTGGGTTGATTCCATGTCTTAAGCATGGGACTTTGTAATATACAGTCACGCATTGCTTAACAATGAAGATACATTCTGAGAATTGTGTTGTTAGGTGATTCTGTCCTTGTGCACACATCATGGAGTGCACTTACACAAACCCAGATGGTAGAGCCCACTACACAGTTAGGCTGTATGGTATGGCCTATTGTTCCTAGGCTACCAACCTGTATAGCATGTTACTGAGCTGAAATATTGCAGGCAATTATAATACAATGGTAAGTATTTGAGTATCTAAACATAGAAAAGATACAGTAACAATATGGTATTATAATCCTATGGACCCACCATTGTATATGTGGACAGAAATGGTACATGACTGTACTCACTAGTTTACTCTAAAACCCTTAATGGAAATTGTCACTACTTCTTTTTACTTTTCAGTTCAGAAAACAGGCACAATGAATTAAAATGTCAAGGATCCGACTTCAGGATGCTAACTTCTGATTTCTGCTGCAAAGATAACAGAAGGTGTGTTTTGATAAAAATGAGATTAGAGGCTGGGCACAGTGGCCCACGTTTGCAATCCCAGCATTTTGGGAGGCCGAGGTGGGAAGATTATTTGAGGTCAAGAGTTTGAGACAGGCCAACATGGGGAAACCGTCTCTACTAAAAACACATAAATTAGCTGGGCATGGTGGCACACGCCTGTATCATCCCAGCTACTCAGGAGGCTGAGGCATGAAAATTGCTTGAACCCAGGAGGCGGAGATTGCAGTGAGGTGAGATTGCATCACTGCACTCCAGCCTGGGTGACAGAGGGAGACTCTGTCTCAAAAATAAAAAAGAAAAAAAAAAAAAAAAAAAAAAAGAGAGAGAGAGAGAGATTAGAGCAAAGAAGTAGGAGTGTGAGGAAAATCTACAATCTCCAAGTCCTTATTTCAGTTTTCACAGGCATAGAAATAATTTTAAAAGTTTAGTGTAGCAACTTCTTTTTTTTTTTTTTTTTTGAGGCAGTTTCTTTCTTGTCGCCCGGTTGGAGTGCAATGGTGCAATCATGGCTCACTGCAACTTCTGCCTCCCCGGTTAAAGCAATTCTCCTGCCTCAGCCTCTCGAGTAGCTGGGATTGCAGGCGACTGCCAACATGCCCGGCTAATTTTTGTATTTTTAGCAGAGATGGGGGTTTCACCATGTTGGCCAGGCTGGCATCGAACCCCTGACTTCAGGTGATTCGCCCACCTCAGCCTCCCAAACTGCTGGGATTATAGGCGTGAGCCACTGTGCTGGCCTGTTCTTAATAATGGGTGGTAACTCTGTAAGTCACAAAATGTAGAACTACATTACAACAGCTAATTCTTAGTAGCATGAAGAAACAGATTATCTAACACCAATATACTATATACTTGATTCAAAGTAGAGTCACAAACTGGGGGACAAAACAGGGCCTCTAGATAGGTTTTATTTGGCTAACATTATATTAAATTTTCTTTAAATTACTTCCCAATGAGATAAGATTTAAAAATCTGAATTTCCAGCTTCTCTTGGAAAACAAAGGATCTGGCAACATTATGCCTGAATTCTAAAGCTGAGTAACTTTGCCTGTACTTAGGATGAAAGCTCACCTGTTTACCACAGTCCCCACCATTCCCTATTGCCCTACATCTGGCCTACATTTCTCATTTTTGTTACCTGCCTGACACTGGTAGGTATCTGAGTTGGTGACATCAATGTATAGAATGACCCAAGACATTTTCTAATTCATGGTAAGATATTTCTAACCAGATAAGGACTATGTTCACAAAAACTACACAACAGAAATCATTTCAAGTGATACCTTCAAATGAGAGATATTAAAATTATATTTAAACAAAAGGAAAGATACTTACTGAACCACAGCCTGACCCCGAGTGAGACCTTTGATTTTCAAATAATGCTCAATTACCCTGTCCTCACTGTAAAACAAAGAAATGAGAAGGATTGCAATGCATGATTATCTGAGGTACAGTCACAGTTTCCACATTATCAGCAAACTTGAGAGAGAAAGCCTTCAGCAACTTGTTTGGTAGATAGAATTTGGCTTTTGTTTCTGTAGGAGATGGATTCCTGAACTTCAGACATTTGATGCCTGCATTATCATCTTCAACTTATATTTTATGTAGCATATTTATATAATATATATATTGCTACCTTTAAAACTTGAAGCACATGGCCAGGCGCGGTGGCTCACGACTGTAATCCCAGCACTTTAGGACGCTGAGGTCAGGAGATTGAGACCATTCTGGCTAACACAGTGAAACCCCGTCTCTACTAAAAATACAAAAAAGGAGCTGAGCGTGGTGGCATGTGCCTATAGTCCCAGCTACTTGGGAGGCTGAGGCAGGAGAATCACTTGAACCTGGGAGGTGAAGGTTGCAGTGAGCCGAGATCGAGCCATTGCACTCCAGCCTAGGCGACAAGAGTGAAAATATGTCTCCCCCCAAAAAACTTAAAGCTCAGTGGCTCATACCTGTATTCCCAGCATTTTGGGAATCTGAGGCAGCCAGATCACCTGAGGTCAGGAGTTTGAGGCCAGCCTGGCCAACATGGTGAAACTTCGTCTCTACTAAAAACACAAAATTAGCTGGATGTGGTGGCACACGCCTGTAATCCCAGCTACTTAGGAGGCTGAGGCACGAGAATCACTTGAACCCAGGAGGTGGAGGTTGCAGTGAGCCGAGATTGCGCCATCGCACTCCAGCCTGGGCAGCAAGAATGGAACTCCATCACAAAAACAAAAAACAAACAAAAACTTAATTTACTAGAAAAGGAAACAATATTAATTTCTCAAGTGGAAAATGATCTTTTGCCATAATTGGATGGAATATAATACATATAAAATAATGATATCAAATGTTAGTTGTAGAGCATTATTGAAGAAATTTTGAGCATAAGGCCTATCCTCTCTTTGGTTAAAACAGGGAGATCAGCAAGTGTTAGGCATTAAAGACTTTGTCCTTGAATGATTCAGAAAGATTTTAAAAGAATTTAAACTGCTTCTGAGTCTGTGTGCAATCTAAAATACTCTATTATCACCACTTACAGACACATTGCTTTAGGAGAAAACCCTTTTATTGCCCTAGAGCAAAACCTGTTGACTGGAAAGGAAATCTCAAGTATAACCTAGAGGATGAAGTATTTCTATCTCCATATGACTAGTCGTCATTAGTAATGTCTTTTTTTTATTATTATTAAAAAACTATCAAGGTCAGGTGCAGTGGCTCATGTCTGTAATCCCAGCACTTTGGGAAGCCAAGGCAGGCGGATCACGAGGTCAGGAGTTTGAGACCAGCCTGGCCAGCATGGTGAAACCCCGTGTCTAATAAAGATACAAAAAATTAGCTGGGCATCATGCTGCGTGCCTGTAATCCCAGCTATTTGGGAGGCTGAGGCAGGAGAATTGCTTGAATCCAGAAGGCGGAGGTTGTAGTGAGTGGAGATCATGCCATTATACTCCAGCCTGGGCGACAGGGGAAGACTCCATCTCAAAAAATAAATAAATAAATAAAACTATCGCTTGGCCGGGCCCAGTGGTTCACACCTGTAATCCCAGCATTTTGGGAGGCCAAGGCAGGTGGATTACCTGAGGTCAGGAGTTTGAGACCAGTCTGAGCAACATGGTGAAACCCTGACTCTACTAAAAATACAAAAATTAGCCAGGCGTGGTGGGGGGTGCCTGTAATCCTCGCTACTCGGGAAGCTGAGGCACAAGAATCACTTGAACTAGGGAGGTGGAGGTTGCAGTGAGCCGAGTTCATGCCACTGCACTCCAGCCTAGGTGACAGAGCAAGACTGTCTCAAAACAAACAAACAAACAAACAAACAAACAAACAAAACTATCACTTGAAAATGACATGGTTAGCAGTTTCCAGAGTCAAGATGCTGTGTAGCTTCAGCACTTACTTTCACTATATATTTGGGAATATACTTCCAACTTCATACTAAACGTCTCAATATTGAATATTTATTTTGTAATGTCTATTTTGTAACATTTTAGCAGAAAGAAAAACCATCTTGAGGATTCAGACTAAAACCAAAGAGAATGTATTTAACAAGAATATAAGAATTTAAAGGAAAATGTAATTTAGGAAAAAAATGTGGGATGAAAATGGATACTATGGATTCATTAAAGTACAAACAACTAAACCAACTCAATATATGCAATATCTAGCTGTAGTAGAAACCTCTGGTCATTATGAAAGTCTCTGATCCAAGGAAATCTGTATTTTATAACACTTATATTGCATTCTGCTAGATTAAAGCTGCATTACACAGTGACTGCACATATACTGAATATTATATATTCACCTAGAAGCATACTCTACAGACATTTTATGCACTTGAAAGAAACATCAGCCAGCCACTCTTTGCAAATGACAGCAAGACATGTCTTAGTATAATGATCTCCAGTAAGCTTCGAGTACATCTTTTCACTGAAAGGATCAAGGTCTACCTGTGGTAACTTTATACAATTGATGGGCAATTTGATATTTTTCTCACTTACATTTCTTTTAATGCCCTGAAAAGCATGTAGTTCTGAATGGAGGCTATGAGAATGGGTCACCTGTTACGTGGATTTGGCTTACCAGTAGGCAAGGGATGGATGCTCCTGAAGAGTTTTGGTTGGAAAGGCTGGTAATGTCTTTAAATCTTTCCTGGCATTCTCATCACTAAAAAGAAATAGAATATGATAATGTCAGGTACTGCTATCCAAAAAATTATCCAAGCTGGTCACCAAATGAATGAGATCAAAAAAATAACTATTTACAGCATCTTGAAGCCAACATACACATGGTTATGGACTCTAACTAGAAACAGCCCCCAAATTTAACAACTGAGTTCTATGATGAGATGTTGAAGTTTATAATATTGTCTGCATGTGTCTATTTTACACATAACTATGATTATAATTGTACATTTTTCACATTGGATTTTTATAGAACATTCTTCACATTTCATTATCCACTTTCTCCGCGTTCCTACAGTATCTTACTAATTATCTTTAGTGGCTACATAATATTCATCATAGTGGAATACTGGTTATCATGAAACCATTCACATAACATCACCAGTTTTTCATAATAGATATCATTGCAATGAAAAGGTTTATGTAGTTGTTTATATTACTCTTCTGTTACTTCCTTACAACCCTCTGAAATATAGCAGACCAACTCAGTCATCTGCAGAAATCTCTTGACTAGAAGATGACTGGAAAACGTGCTTCTAATGAAACCCAAGGTATCTCTTAAGTCACATTAAGTGAACTAAAATGTACCTCATGTAAGGTTAGCTATTATCTAATTATAAAACGGCAAAATTCTAGTTGTCAAGAGAAAGGTGTGGTCTTTATAGAACTTTAAAAAAGGGAGAACAGGCCAGGTGCGGTGGCTCACACCTATAATCCCAGCACTTTGGGAGGCCAAGGCGGGCAGACCATGAGGTCAGGAGATCGAGACCATTCTGGCTAACATGGTGAAACCCCATCTCTACTAAATATACACACACAAAAAAAAATTAGCCGAGCTTGGTGGCAGGTGCCTATAGTCCCAGCTACTTGGGCAGCTAAGGCTGGAGAATGGCATGAACCTGGGAGGTGCAGCTTGCAGTGAGCTGAGATCACACCACTGCACTCCAGCCTGGGCGACAGAGTGAGACTCTGTCTCAAAAAAAAAAAAAAAAAAAAAAAAAGGGAGAACAGGTAACACTATCCAGTCATAGTTGCTTATGAGAGAAAATACTCTAACTGCTGAGTATTTAAGGATACAATCTATGAGGAAAAGGACATGATTATCTAGAGCCTATTAGAGTGTAGAATAAGCACATGAAACAGCTACTCAAAATTCTGATCAAATTGGTGTTCATCAAACAGCATAACGCTAACTCTTCCTACGTTCCCCTTCTTCCTATCTTTACCACTAGCTACCCTTCGATAAAAGGCTCCCAAGTGCCAGATACCATGCAACACACTTCTTGGGCATTATTTAACTCATGTAAGGCTCACCACAAGCATTCCCATACAGTAGATACTATTATTATCTATTGAAGTAGACGAGCCCCCCAGCTGGAGGACCAAACATTGAACCATTCCTTATTGCTATTACATTTCAAAGCCAGGGTTGTGGCCTTTCCTACAGGTGAAAGATCTAGCTTTCCAAATTACTACAGGAAATAGTCACTTGGCTCCTATTCTTACATAAGAATAAATCTCTCTATTCATTTGAAATCTGAGTGTTATGGCTTAACCACACTGACAATCTTGGGAAACTGGTTTGTGCTTCCTGAAAATCAAAATATACCACAATCCAATTCATTCATATTAAAGGTCAACTGTCAACTCCCAGTATATTTATTTTTCTTAATAATCTCTTTTATGTTCTGTCTGGCATACCACATTTACGTTTTTTTTTTTTCAAACCCAAGACTGTCTGATACATTTACTCCTAAATTGTGATTTTTTTTAATGAAGGGCAAATGCATGCATATATTCAAAAATGATAAATTCAGGACAACATCGTGTTATGAATCATCCACATCAACCACATGCTTGTTGTTATATCTGGATCTAGGTGAACCATAGGCCATGTTTCAAGAACCCAGCCTAACATTCACTTACTTGGATTACAGTTAATTTTGTGGCAGTGGAGACCTCACTAGACTGGAAGTTGCTATTAATCATAAATTTATTTATTCAGTTAACAAAAATATGTAGAAATGAGTGTCACATGCTGGAATTGTTTTTAACTCATATAAATGCAGTCAGCCAAAAGGGAAAGGAGAATGGGGAAAGAAGTGAGGGAGAAATTTTGTCTGTCATTCCATTCAATAAGCTCATGGTTGAGAATAAGTACAAAACAGGTGACTTGAAGCTGTTGTCCTTAGTCCTATGTCTCTCAAAGCACAAGTATCTCATGACACTGAGATTTTTCTGGCATTCAGGCATTTAATACATGTCTGCTAAACTCAAGCAATCTTTATATCTAGTGCCTAAAGAAATAGCTGTGTGTTTCAACTGGAGAAAAATACCACCTGTGTTGGATTTATTGAAAGATGAAGTTTAGTCTTCAGCATATCATTTTCCCAACAGTTTTCAAGAGTAATTTGAACTATACACAATCAGAATCTACTCCAGTTATAAGATGTTATTTGTTTAGAAATTTTGGCTGAATAAATCAATAAATTACTAAAGGTTAATCATGAGCCAGTATCTGAGATAATGATGAATATTCACTCATTAAGACCTTTTTTTGGGTACTAATCAATCACTGAGAAGCAACTAAAATGTGCATTAATAGGGAAGTAGATTAGGGATCATTTTAAGGAGAATTTAGACTACCTTGAAAAAAAGTATTCTTAACCAGGCGCAGTGGCTCATGCTTATAATCCCAGCACTTTGGGAGGCCGAGGTGGGTGGATCACCTGAGGCCAGGAGTTTGTGACCAGCCTGACCAACATGGTGAAACCCCGTCTCTACTAAAAATACAAAAATTAGTTGGGCGTGGTGGCAGGCGCCTATAATCCCAGCTACTCAGGAGGCTGAGGCAGGAGAATCGCTTGAACCCGGGAGGCGGAGGTTGCAGTGAGCCGAGATTGTGCCATTGCACTCCAGCCTGGGGGACAAGAGTGAGACTTCGTCTCAAAAAAAAAAAAAGTGGTTCTCAACATTGGCAATTTTGCCCCTCAGGGGACATTTAGCAATGTTTGAAGGCATTTTTGATAGTCACAACTGAGGAAGGAGGTGTTACTGGCTTCTACTGGGTAGTTCCTACAGTAGTTCCTACAATGCACAGGACAGCCCTCAACAACAAAGGATGATCCTGCCCAAAATGTCAATAGTGCTGAGATTGAGAAACCCTGCCTTCAATTATAAGAATCCTGAAAATTCTACCGTAATACTCTACAAAGCATATCTTTCAGACTTACAGAATTTTTCTCTTATGTCACTCTGAATATTAGACATCTCAGATGCAAATGTCTAATAGGGGCCAAGTGAGATAGGCATTAGAAAATCAACTGGGTAAGCGAGCTGAAAAATGGTAAGTCAAACTCAGCATCAGACCCGGGGACAATGAGAAATGGTATGAACTATGAAGAGAGGAGAACATCGTCCATGTTTCATATAAGATACAGATTTGACTGTGTGTGATGGAGATCAAAACTTTAGTTAATTTCTCTTCACATAAGTCAGAGCTGGCTGGGCATGGTGGCTCATGCCTATAATCCCAACACTTTGGGAGACTGAGGCGGGAGGATCCCTTGAGCCCAAGAGTTGGAGACCAACCTGGGCAACACAGTGAGACCTTGTCTCTACAAGAAATTTTTTAAAAATTAGCCAAGTGTCATGGCATGTGCCTGTGGTTTCGACTACTTGGGAGGCTGAAGTGGACCATTGGAACCCAGAAGTAAAAGGCTCTAGTGAGTTATGATTGCACCAATGTATTACAGCCTGGGCAACAGAGTGAGATTCTCTTATTAAAAAAAAAAAAAAAAAGAATGGAGAGAAGATGTCTTCTCAGTTTCTTGGTTTCTAGTTTCAGATAATTTGCTAACTGCAAATTGTCAGTAGTGAATGATTAAAGGAGACAAGTAATTTAGGCAAATTACTTGTCTCGCTACTTGTGGAATTTTGACTATCCCTCAAAATCACACTTTTTTTTTTTTTTTTGAGGCTGGGTCTTGTTCTGTTGCCCAGGCTGGAGTGCAGTGGCTCAATCATGGCTCACTGCAGCCTCAACCTCCAGCCTCTAGGGCTCAAGTGACCACTTGGGAGGCCACCTCAGCCTCCCAAGTAGCTAGAATCACAGATGCATGCCACCATGCCTGGCTAATTTCAAATTTTTCATAGAGATAGGGTCTCACTATGTTGACCTGGCTGATCTCAAACTCCTGGCCTCCAGCAATCCTCCTGCCTTAGCTTCCCAAAGTGCTGGGATTACAGACACGAGCCACCATGCCCAGCCCCCCAAAATTACATTCTCAGGGAAGAATATGGCCTTATTTCTTCACATTAGAAAAGGCTCCTGTTAATCTTCCAAATCTGGTCATTTGTACTATTGCAAAATATCCCTTGTGAATATATAACATCACTTTCCTATAAGAAGCTGTTTAATATAGGAATTTTCCAGCAAGCCATCACTGATATTTGAAGTGGTTGAGCTGTGGACGTGACTATAACACTAAAAGAAAAAGCCAGCAGAATAATTAAAAGATGACTGAGACAGACAGCCTGGCAGAAAAAATAGGCTAAACTCTTCAACAAGCAGTATATAGAAGTAGAAATCCAAATGGCCAACAGAAAAAAAGAGTTCAACTTCATAAGTTATCAAGGAAATGCAAATTAAATCCTCAATTAATTACTAATACACACCAGACTATCAAACTTTTTTTTATCTTTGAAACGGAGTCTCACTCTGTTGCCAGGCTGCAGTGCAGTGGTGCGATCTTGTTTGGTCCTAAACAAGGACCCGGGTTCAAGCGATTCTCCTGCCTCAGCCTCCAGAGTACCTGGGACTACAGGTGCATGCCACCACGCCCAGCTACTTTTTGTATTTTCAGTAGAGATGGGGTTTCACCTTGTTGGCCAGGATGGTCTCTAACTCTTGACCTCATGATCAAGAGATAGACCGCACCTGGCCACACTATCAAACTTTTTTTTTTTTTTTTTTTTTTTTGAGATGGAGTCTCGCTCTGTTACCCAGGCTGGAATGCAGTGGCGCACTCTCGGCTCACTACAACCTCTTCCTCCCGGGTTCAAGCAATTCTCTGCCTTAGCCTCCTGAGTAGCTGGGATTACAGGCGCCTGCCGCCACGCCCAGCTAATTTTTTTGTACTTTTAGTAGACAGGGTTTCACCAAGTTGGCCAGGCTGATCTTGAACTCCTGACCTAGTGATCCACTTGCCTCAGTCTCCCAAAGTGCTGGGATTACAGGTGTGAGCCACTGCATCTGGCGACTATCAAACTTTTAAAACTCCAATAAGATCTAGTTTATATGGAGATGTAGTGCAGTAGGAACTCTCATCCATTACTAGTAAGAATGTCAATTGGTACAATCATTTGGGAAATTTGCATACCCTATAACCCAGTAATCCTCTGCTAGATATATTCCCTAGAGAAATTTATATACAAGAATAAGATTTAGGGCTAGGCGCGGTGGCTCATGCCTGTAATTCCAACACTTTGGGAGGCTGAGGTGGGTGGATCACCTGAGGTCAGGAGTTTGAGACCAGCCTGACCAACACAGTGAAGCCCCACCTCTACTAAAAAAATACAAAAATTAGCCAGGCATGGTGGCGGGCACCTGTAATCCCAGCTACTCGAGAGGCTAAGGCAGGAGAATTGCTTGAACCCAGGAGGCGGAGGTTAAAGTGAGTTGAGATCATGCCATTGCACACCAGCCTCAGCGACAGAGCACAACTCTGTCTCAAAAAAAAAAAAAAAAAAAAAAAAAAAAAAAAAAAAAAAGATTTACACCAACATTGTTTACACAAAAGAAAAACTCAAATATCCCATAACATTACAAATGCTCAAACTGTATGTATTCAAGTAATGGAATACCATGCAGCAAAGAAAATAGACAATAGCTACACGTAACATGAATTTCACACATATTGAGCAAAGATACAAGACCCCAAATAAGAAACACAATCACTATTTCACATATATAAAGGTTCAAAACAAACAAAATGAAACTAGAAAGAATCACACATAAAGACAAGCGCCCGAACTCGTCTCATCTAGGAAGGGGCTGGTTAGTTCTTGGATGGGAGACAGCCTTGAAATACTGGGTGCTATAGGCTTAACAAAACAAAGACAAGAAAATATGTACCATAGAGTCAGAATGCCCATGAGGAAAGAGGGAATTTTACTCTAGGTAGGAAAGTACAATATACAATGAGGGGCAGGAGGCTTCTGGGGTCCTGGCAACATTCCTCACTGGCAGTGGTTATATGGCTGCATCCTCTTTTTTTTTTTTTCTCTGAGACTCTGGCACCCAGGCTGGAGTACAGTGGCATGATCTTGGCTAACTGCAACCTCCTCCTGCTGGGTTTAAGCGATTCTCCTGCCTCAGTCCTCCCAGCAGCTGGGACTACAGG
Source organism: Macaca thibetana thibetana (assembly GCF_024542745.1). Lineage (NCBI taxonomy): Eukaryota > Metazoa > Chordata > Mammalia > Primates > Cercopithecidae > Macaca > Macaca thibetana. Next base: position 123,608,172 of record NC_065579.1, read on the forward strand.
TGTGCGCTACCATGCCCAGCTAATATCTGTATTTTTAGTAGAGACGGGGTTTTGCCATGTTGGCCAGGCTGTTATCGAACTCCTGACCTCAGGTGATCTGCCTGCCTCTGCCTCCAAAAGTGCTGAGATTACAGGATTGAGCCACCGTGTCCGGCCCAGCTGCATCCTTCTAATTTGTTCCTTATATCAATATACATATTTTCTGCATTCTTCTATGTGATATAATTCACAACAAAAATGGAATCAAGTATGGCCAGTTGAGTGGATGTAGGGAAAGCCGAAGTTCAAGCTCACTGCCCTGTTATGGTGAGGTGCTGCAATGGTGACGCAAGAGGTTAGAACCTACTGAACCAAAAATGAATCCACTGGGGTGTTAGAAACACTGGCATGTTATTCTAGAAGGTTAAGCTCGATCATTTTCAGAGTTTAGGATCAAACAGGATTTCACGTTTGAGCAGACTGGCAGTAGCTGAGTGCTTATTTGTTCCCCCTCCTGGGGAATTTGTTTGGGAGCCTGAGGCTGCAGGGATCTATGGAGCTTGTAGGAACAGTCAGGTCTGGCTTCTGCACAGAAGGCCCCTCCCTGGCTGGCTGGGCAGGAGGCATGATTTATGAGTCAGGATCAACCTCAGAGTTCAGAGGGAGGGCCCAAAAGTAGTAGGGGAGGTGAACAAGCCTCAATCGGGATGTCTCCGCCTTTCACCAGCAATAAATACATTCAACCTGACTGGACATTCCTGACCCTAATGGCAACGGATATGTTATTTTAAAGATGCACTTGACCAGAATTGCCATGAGGGACTGGTTTCTCCGGGCCCTAGCCAGAGAGAATGCCCATAAATCTACATCACTTGCTACTTCTCAGTGACCAAACCAGAAATTGCTTCTCTCCATAATTTCAGCAGGAATTCAGATGTCACAATGAAGAACATGCTTGCATTTTATCTGATTATCTAGGCTGAACTCCTCCCTTAGGCATTCCAGATTCCTATTTCGATAACTTTCCAGAAGGAAGCTGCCCATGACCCTCTACTTAACTACTACAACTATTTCTCAGGCAACAATTCCTTGGGTCATTCTGAAGCCCTCTTTCATGGGCTGTTGTTTTTCTTTGCTGACCCCAAGTACCCCGATGGAATGTGCCAACCCCACTCATTTTTGAGAAAGCCACATGGCTGGCAAAACTGAGGCTACCCTTTGTGTGTGCTGGAGCACTTGTGTGGAAAAAGCCACCCCCAGCAAATGAGTGCACCTGCTTGTGGCTAATTGTGGGCTTGCACAGCAACAATCAGCCACCTGCCCTCAGAGACTGGAGTAGAAGGGAGTGCAGGCAATTAGCAAACTGGGCATGCTAGCACTTCCTAGAGAAAACTAAGACCCTTGCTGTCCTATGCTTGGTGTGAGGGCATCCTCTATTTCTAGAACAGCTTAAAAAAAAAAAAAAAAAAGAAAAGAAAGCCCAAGCCCCAAAGCCGCAAATTTCACTTTTTTTTTTTTTTTTTTTTTTTTTTGGTAGAGATGAGGTCTCCTATGTTGCCCAGGTTGGTTTCAAACCCTTGGGCTCAAGTGATCCTCCCATCTTGGCTTCTCAAAGTACTGGGATTACAGGCTTGAACCACCACACCAGCCCCGCATTTCACTTTTCTTCTCCAAACAAAGCGCTTCCTTACCTGAAACCTAAACCAAGGGTGCATAAAAAATGCATGTTAAATATAATATCCAAGTGGAAACAGCTACAGAAACCTCACGTTCTAAACCTAACCTGTTTAGAAAGTTAACTTGGGGCTGGGTGCAGTGGCTCACACCTGTAATCCCAGCACTTTGGGAGGCGAGATGGGTCACTTGAGCCCAGGAGTTCGAGACCAGCCTGGCCAACATGGTGAAACCTCGTCTCTACAAACAATACAAAAAAATTAGCTGGGCGTGGTGGCACATGCCTATACTCCCAGCTACTTGGGAGGCTGAGGTGGGAGAATCACCTGAGCCTGGGAGGTCGAGGCTGCAATGAGCCACGATCACCTACTGCACTCCAGCCTGGGTGACAGTGAGACCCTGCCTCCAAAAAAAAAAAAAAAAAGAAAAAGAAAAAAAAATTAACTTGAGACTGGAGTTCTTTTTTCAACTCAAAATCCTTATTTCAGAAAATGCATATGTGGATGTAAAAAAGCCATAGTTAAGTGCCTATTTGAACACTCAGTAAAGTCTAAAGCCTGTTATTAAGTATAAATGTACCATACAGCTTATTAATTAATCTGTTTTTAAATTTCTGATTAATCAGATTAATTAATTTCTGATTAATTAATCAGAGATTAAAAGATTATGACACGGGCCTCCCAGGATTTGGGCAAGTCATCACAGCTGAGAACTCTAATTAGTACTGTGTCCCATGCAAACCAAAGATTTACTGTTATTAGGAATGGAGCTAATTGGAAACATTTGCCAGTCTTCTGGGGATGCCTTGTATAGGCCTTGATGAGAAGTCATTTCTTTGTCTATGCTTACTAGAAACCTGTGATGACCCATCAAGGTTCTGAACTATACTGAAGGAATGGGACAGAGTTAGTGATCATAGCAGCTACAAAAGTTTATTTAGACCAGGCGCAGTAGCTCATGCCTGTAATCCCAACATTTAGGAAGGCTGAGGCAGGCAGATCAGTTGAGGTCAGGAGTTCCAGACCAGTCTGGCCAATATGGTGAAACTCCATCTCTACTAAAAATACAAAAATTAGCTGGGCCTGGTGGCGCGTGCCTGGAGTCCCAGCTACTCACGAGGCTGAAGCAGGAGAATTGCTTGAACCGGGAGGTGGAGGCTGCAGTGAGCTGAGATCATGCCACTGCCCCCTCCAGCCTGGGTGACAGAGTGAGACCCTGTCTCAAAAAACAAAAACAAAAACAAAACAAAAAGAAACTGCATTGAATGTCTGTTAAATAGGTGTAACAGGTGCCAACTTAACTATCAATCCAACCATTTGAGCTGGATCTTCTATTGAAGGATGACAGATTGCATAAACAAGTAATTATTAAAAAGGATCTTGGTTACTATTAATAAACACCAATTTCCTCAACTAATCTACTGGCACTGATCAAGACCTGGGTGATTAGCAGTTTAAGAGCTTTTCACTGACTAACTTGCCTTCAAATTGCCCTTTATTAAAAAGAATATCATGTTTCTTTCAGTTGTTTGTAGAATCTGGCCTTCAATGATGAATTCAGCTTATTATCTGCTGGACTAAATAACTAGAAATTTCTAACCCTAAATTTCTCTTTACTGATTCCTAGGTAAAGCAATATTAAAGGTGACAAACACAAGAAAACAGTGATTATCATTGTACCCTCGTACCCTGACCGGCAGCATTGGCATTCTCGGATAACTTGCTGGAAAGGCAAATCTCAGGTTCCACCCCAGACCTACTGGATCAGAAAGGCCAAGGGTGGGGCCCAGCAATCTGCTTTTAACAAAGGGCTTAAGAACCACTGCAATAGGATAAACACAACATAAAACAGAGATTTTGACTGGGTGTGGTGGCTCATGCTTGTAATCCCAGCACTTTGGGAAGCTGAGGAGGGCGGATCACTTGAGGTCAGGAGTTCCAGACCAGCCTGGCCAACATGGTGAAACCCCACCTCTACTAAAAATACAAAAAATTAGCCGGGTGTGGTGGTGTGTGCCTGTAGTCCCAGCTACTCAGGAAGCTGAGGCGGAGGCTGCAGTGAGCCAATCTCATGCCACTGCACTTCAGCCTGGGCGACAGAGTGAGACCCTGTCTCAAATAATAATAATAATAATAATAATAATAATAATAATATTTTCAAGAAAGAAACCATAATCAACTCCTTAAATTGGAGAGGTGGTCAGGGAGGCTGTGCAAAGCTTTTGGGTGGACAGCTCAGGAGGTTTGTTTTAGGAGACTCTAGCAAGTGACCTGAACTGGCAGTGACAAAATATGAGTGCTGTCATCTAATCCCCCAAAAGAAATACTTCTAAAGGGCCAGGCGCAGTAGCTCATGCCTGTAATCCCAGCACTTTGGGAGGCAGAGGTGGGTGGATCACCTGAGGTCAGAAGTTCAAGACCAGCTTGGCCAACATGGTGAAACCCTGTCTCTACTAAAAATATGAAAATTAGCTGGGCGTGGTGGCGGGTGCCTGTAATCCCAGCTACTCAGGAGGCTGACACAGAAGAATTGCTTGAGCCTGGGAGGCGGAGGTTGCAGTGAGCCGAGATCATGCCACTATACTCCAGCCTAGACAACAGAGCAAGATTCCCTATCAAATTAAAAAAAGAAAAGAAAAAAAAAAAAGAAGAAATACTTCTAAGCGACAACAGCTCTCTCACTGGGTATTACCAGGTGGCAGAGACTGGGCTAACCCTGTTCTCTATAGGCGTATTATGCTATTAACATCAGTGTCCCTGGTCCATGGATGTGAAAACAGAGAGTTGAGAGAGATTAAGCAATTTAAACTCACAAAGCAAATGCGACTCCAAACCTGTGCATTAACCACTTTGCCTTACTCCTCCAGGATTCTAGGAAGAGGGGACAGGAAATGGGGAAGGAGCAGAGGAAAGATTTTAACTTTGAGGCTTCAGCATTTATCATTATGGTGGCCACTGATTAATTCCATCAAAATATGTATTGCTTAGGTGATGACAGTCTACCTTTTTCAACTAGATCAAACTGGATTACCCCAAACTGGATTAACCACATCAAGGATCTGAACATAGATAACAAGACTTAATGTGTTAGCAGTGTTTCTTGAACAATACCAAACCAGAACAAACCAAACAAAAACCATAGCCTAATTGTCCCTTAGTATCAAGGACACCAAATTTAGGGTTTTTTGTTGTTGTTGTTTTGTTTTGTTTTTGAGACGGAGTCTCGCTCTGTTGCCCAGGCTGGAGTGCAGTTGCAAAATCTCGGCTCACTGCAACCTCCACCTCCTGGGTTCAAGCGATCCTCCTGCCTCAGCCTCCCGGGTAGCTGGGACTATAGGCAACTGCCACCATGCCTGGGTAATTTTTATATGTTTAGTAGAGATGGAGTTTCACCATGTTGGCCAGGCTGGTCTGGAACTCCTGACCTCAAGTGATCTGCCCGCCTCAGCCTCCCCAGGTGCTGGGATTACAAGCATGAGCCACCGTGCCCGGCCCCAAATTTAGTTTTTAAAAAACACTTTTACATGAGCTGCAAAACCAGACTCCAGTCATTTTCAGCAGAACCTTAAAACAGGGAGTCCAAACTGCTACAGGTGAGAAGTCCAATATATCAATTAAGGCTCCTTAACCCACAAAAGGTATTTCTGAAGCCCCACTTTTTATACTGACTCAAAAAGCTCCAAGTAAGATCTCTACCCTGGATGAGTTATCTCTGTTACTGTTAGGGGATACTAAGGCCTGGGATGGGCTGAAGAAAAGAAGAAACAAGCCGACACTTTTATTTGCAGTCAATCATATGCAAAGGCAGAAAGCTAGAGCTCAAGTTCATTCAATGCCTCATGCCACTCCTGATTATCGCAAATGAGTTCAGAAAAACTGATTACAGACTGAGCTAATTGCGTAACAGCTAAAAGAAAGAGGCCTCCTCACTTTCTACCCATCCAGACTAAACTTAAAAGAGAGCAGTTCCACCCAGCCAGGTAAGCAAGGTGAATTCATTTGGTCCAACCCTTGAATGCGCAGATGAGAGAAACAAGACCCACTGAAAGTTGAAAACTTACCAAAGTTCCCACAGTAGGTGGCAACAGATCTAAAGGACCAGAGGTTTGTTCTCGGAACAACTGCAGGCCGGAGCACAAGAGGAGGAAGAGGAAGAGGAGAGAATTGGAAAGCTAGGGAGGAACGGAAGAAGAGGGAGGGGCCGGGAAAGGAAACGCCCAGCTGGCTGTGCCAGACCTTGCTCTCCTCCCCTCCTAAGCCACAGGGTCTTTCCATTCTTGGAATTTCCTCCCTACCCCATTTAAACCTTTCTTGATCAGACCTTAACCCAAGTCAGGTTGCAGCTATTTACAGAGTGAAAAGTGAGAACTGAAAGAATTATGTAAGCCTTTCTCCTGGCCTCTGGCCAAAGCTAGGGATGCCTCCCACTGTTTCTGAGCAAGGTGGGAAGTTGTTGGCCCATCCTTCATCCAAAGAAGCTCCTTCACAGGGCTACTGGTGTGAGCATGCAAAGAAGGCCTTCATGGGGGTTTAGGTGTGAGCATGCATTTCTAGGCGTCATGCATTTCTAGCGCCTTCACGGGGGTTCAGGTGTCAGCATGCATTTCTACACCACCTCCGGTCCCCAGTTCCCTCAGATCTCTCAGCTCCTCTTTCATAGGATGATAAAAGATACTATTTGGGCTTTTATTTTATTTACGTATTCATTTATTGAGACAGAGTCTTGCCCTGTCATCCAGGCTGGAGTGCAGTGGCGTGATCTTGGCCCACTGCAACCTCTGCCTCCTGGGTTCAAGTAATTCTCCTGCCTCAGCCTCCTGAGTAGCTAGGATTACAGGCACGCACCACCATGCACGGCTAATTGTTTGTATTTTTAGAAGAGACAGGGTTTCACCATGTTGCCCAGGTTGGCCTCAAATTCCTGAGCTCAGGCAATTAGCCAGCATTGGCCTCCCAAAGTGCCAGGATTACAGGCGTGAGCCACAGCACTTTGGGCTCTTAAGGTGGCCATCCTAGGCACTTGCTGTGTGCGACAAGTGGAAGCATTTTACTTACACAAACTCATTTAGTCTTCATAGCACCCAAGATGTTGGTGCTCTTTCTAATTTACAGATGAAGAAACTGAGATTTAGAAAGATCACCTAGCTGCCCATTATTTTACTAGAGCTAGTACACAGCCAGCCAGTACGTACCTAGGAAAAAATCAAAAAGACCAACCAACCAATCAGCTCTAGGCCTATGATTTACAGTAATAAGGTTTGGCCTTTAGAACTGCATTCAGTCCCAGGTCTCCCTGTTCCTAGGAGTTTTGTGGTCTTAGATAAACTAACCTTTGTGAGCCTGGGTTTCCATATTATAAAAATACGAATACTGACCTGTTGAATAGGATTCTTGGGTATATTACCATAGAATGTTATGAAGGCACTTGCCTATGTTCAATAAATGTGTTCTTTCCTGGCCAGGTGTGGTAGCTCATGCCTGTAATCCAAGCACTTTGGGAGACTGAGAATGAGGTGGTTAAATTGCTTGAGCCCAGGAGTTTGAGATCGGCCTAGGCAACATGGTGAAATCTCACATCTATGGAAAATACAAAAATTAGCCAGACGTGGGGTACACACCTGTAGTCCTAGCTACTCGGGAGGCTGAAATGGGAAGATCACTTGTGCCCAGGGGGCACATGATCTGCAGTGATCCATGATCATGCCACTGCACTCTAGCCTGGACGACAGAGCAAAATCCTGCCTCGGAACAACAACAATGTTCCTTCCTTCCTGATGGTAGTATAATAAACCAAAGATTTTACCAAACACTTTATTCCTACCACTCTCTGCACAGGCTGGTGGTGGATTATTACCATTGAGAAGAATCCCAAAGGGGTGATCTAGGTTAGAGTTGGCAGATTTAATATATTGGACATACTTAAAAATTTTTCGTTGTTCATCTGAAATTCCAATTTAACTGGGCAGCCTATATTTTTATTTGCTAAATCTGGCAACTCTAAGGGTGTATAATAAACTGCCTGGGAAAAGAACTTTGAAAGTAACTTGCCAAGTTACGAGTTGTGAGCAGTTTGGGGCTTGGTTTGACAGGGTCTATTGGTAACCAGTGGAAGCTCAGCGTAGAAACTCACTTTTTCAACATCATGATCCACGGGATTGGTGTCAGCCTTTTATTTTCTCAGCATTCTACCAAAGATGCATCCTGTAGCAGGAAACCTGCTTGTGTTCTGGGAAGTGCAGGGTCCTCTCAGCTAGAATTCCTTTGTCATTACATTTTTGTCTGTGGCCTAACTTGTAACAGGGGACAATTGCTCTGCCCATCTGCATGCTTGATGGGGATCAACTGTCAAGGTATTTGTTTTTAGGTCTAAGGAATTTCTAATGAGAATGAAAATGTGATGAGAGATTTTTCTAAACGTCAGCCAGCTCCCTGAGGACCCCGATTGTGTCTACTTTGAACCTTTAACTCTCTTAATAATGGGTAGAAGAAACATCATCGATAAGAATGACAGACTGGGAAGCAGGTTCACTTGAAAATCTGTAAATATTTTTTAAAAATTTTATTTTTCTCCTGTTAAATTCACAGAGACAGAAAGTAGAATGGTGGTGGCCACGGACTGCAGGAGGAGTGAATGGGGAGCTGTTTAATGGGTGCAGAGTTTCTGTTCCTCCAAGATGAAAAAGTTCTGGAGATTGGCCATACAACATAAACACGGCCAGTCGCAGTGGCTCACACCTGTAATCCCAGCACTTTGGGAAGCTGAGGCGGGTGGATCGCCTGAGGTCAGGAGTTCGAGACCAGCCTGGCCAACATGGTAAAACCCTGTCTCTACTAAAAATACAAAAAATTAGCCGGGTGTGGTGGTGCGTGCCTGTAATCCCAGCTATTCAGGAGGCTGAAGGAGGAGAATCGCTTGAACCCAGGAGGTGGAGGTTGCAGTGAGCCGAGATCATGCCACTTGCACTCCAGTCTGGGCAACAGAGCGAGACTCTCTCAAACACACACACACACCCAACATAAACATTACTTAACACTACCAAACACTACTCTTCAAAAAGGTTGAGATGATAAATTTTATGTATATTTTACTACAATTTTTTAAAAAATTATTCTTAAATCTAGAGTTAGAAAAAGGATACATAGGCCAGGCATGGTGGCTCATGCCTGTAATCCTAGCATTTTGGGAGGCCGAGGAGGAGGGTGGATCACAGGTCAGAAGATTGAGACCATTCTGGCTAACACGGTGAAACCCCGTCTCTACTAAAAATACAAAAAATTAGTCGGGCATGGTGGCATGTGCCTGTAGTCCCAGCTACTTGGGAGGCTGAGGCAGGAGAATTGCTTGAACCCAGGAGGTGGAGGTTGCAGTGAGCTGAGATCACGCCACTACACTCCAGCCTGGGTGACAGAGTGACTCTGTCTCAAAAAAAAAAAAAAAAGAAGAAGAAGAAGAAGAAGAAGAAGAAGGAAAGACAAAAAGAGAAAGAACACAGAAAAGAAAACCAATCAATGCAGACAATGTTTTCTACAAAAGAATGGAAAGTCAAAGAAATGTGTTTCTCTCCTGGGAAACTTCCTACTAGACAAGTGAAAAATTACTTATGGTCAACTTGAAGTCCCAACTCTTTAATCCCTCTTCCTGTGTGTGTGATTCAATGTGTCTTTCCTGATCACACAAAAAAAATGGATTAACCACATTAGCCATCGGAACACAGATAACAAGACTGTATTGTTATGTGTTATGTTATCCCTTACTGTGTTTCCAGAATCAAACCAAAAGGCGTGGAAATGCTTATCGGTGGGGGAATGTAGAATTCTCCCTCAACAATGTCGTCCCACAGCTCCCGTAGACTCTGGATGGTTTGCACTTTGAGAAGTGGAAGTAGTTCATGTCATGCTACTTTCTATTCCTACCGAATGCCACACATGCCTGTGTCTCAGCCAGCCGCTACCTGAAGAGGCCAAGTATGCTGAGTTTCATTTCAGGACCAAGTAGCTATGATGGGTGTAACGGCCTGGTCCACTCCAGTGGAGAAAGAAACTGAGAACTCAAATGGATCAAGAGAGTTACTTCCTGTATAGGACTGATCCTCTGTGGTGTTAGTAACTGTCTAAAGATGTATGAAGGTGGGACTTAGGGTTTTTGTGTTCATTTAGTTGCATCAGGGTTTTTTAAGCTGTGAAATGCAAGGGGTTTTGAATGTAAAATACTTAAGCTGTGAAATGCAGAAGCCTGACTTCTACTCTGATTCTGTGGTTCATAGAGTAGAGTGTGTGGTCCAGCAAGAGGCTGAAATAAGTGTGGAAAATGCTGCTTATGTGTCCCCTTCTGGGAGATTTATAGTGCTCATGAGCAGATTGAAAACTTAGCCAAGAGAACTCGGGGAACTTTGTTTAACTTTTAACTAAGTATTGTAGAGAGGAAAATCACTTCTCAAGCGCTTTTTTCACAAAAGTGTTTTGTTGATTCATCAAAGGCCCAACCTGAAATAAGACAAAAACATTCCATTTCTGTCAAGTAAGCCTTCTTTATTCTGCTGGCCAGGAAGGTAATGATTCTTACAAATTTGTGTTGGGATACAAAAAAAGAAACTGGCTGGGTGCAGTCGCTCACACCTGTAATCCCAGCTTTTGGGAGGCCGAGTCTGACAGATTACGAGATTTAGGTGTTTGAGATCAGTCTGGCCAACATGGTGAAACCCCATCTCTACTGAAAATAAAAAAATTAGCCAGGTGTGGTGGCTAATTTCAAGAATTGCTTGAACCCAGAAGGCGGAGTTTGCAGTGAGCTGTGATTAAACCACTGCACTCCAGCCTGCGCAACAGACCGAGGACCCATCTCAAAAAAACACAACAAAACAAAAACCCGAAAACAAAAAAGGAAACCTCTAACAGTGGTAAAATGCATGTGGTATGGAGCCCTAATTTGCCACTGTCTAGCTATGTGACCTAAGTAGTAAGCTACTTAACAGCTACAAAGTTCAGTTTTCTTATCTAAAATGGGGACAGTGACAGTGCCATCACAGGGTTGCTGTGAGGATTAAACATATTAATAACAGTAACAATGGCAAATATTGTTTATTGAGACAAAGAAACGGTTCCAGAGAGGCTAGGCAAACTACTCACAGGTACATAACAAGTGGCTGGGCCTGGATTTGAACCCAGGCAGTTAAATTCCAAAGCTCCTCTCTTCACTACAGCCTCCCCATAGCGCTTTGCCCACGGGAGATGATATTTTTATTATTGATACTGACGGTAAAGGCTCTGGCAATGAAATTAGATTTCAGAGCTTTAAGTGCTCCAGAGGTGTAAGAACTAAGGGGCAAATTTCTTGAAAGTGTTTTTATCCTCCCTTCGTTAACTAGTCTCCAGAGCATCCAAGGAAATTCCTTTCCCATGGGAAATAGCTGCATTTTTTTTTTTTTGGTAGCACAGTTGTAAATTGTGAATATTCCCTTCCCACTTGAAGCTAAGTGTTAACATAACTCTCATTCTGACCCAGCATTGAATTGCAAAATGTACTCACTCACTTTTTCTTACAAGTAGAAGCACCCTAATCACATAGTTACTTGGTAACTTTCACCTCTCAAAATCTTAAAAAAAAAAAAGAAAGAAAGAAAGAAAGAAAAGGCCGGGCACGGTGGCTCATGCCTGTAATCTGTAATCCCAGCACTTTGGGAGGCTGAGGACAGTGGATCACGAGCTCAGGAGTTCAAGACCAGCCTGGCCAACATGGTGAAACCCTGTCTCTACTAAAAAATACAAAAATTAGCTGGGCATGGTGGTGGACGCATGTAATCCCAGCTAGTTCAGGAGGCTGAGGCAGGAGAATTGCTTGAACCCAGACGGCAGAGGTTGCAGTGAGCTGAGATCACACCACTGCACTCCAGCCTAGGCAACAAGAGTGAAACTCTGTCTCAAAAAAAAAAAAAAAAAAAAAAAAAAAAAAAAAAAAAAAAGCTTTGCTTTTACAAACTTTTTTGTGGCTGGCAGCTGGGTGATAAAGCCTTGCCTCCTTGCCGTGTCAGCTTTCAGGAATTCTCTGTTTGTCTGTGTTGTGTTACCCAAGTAGCCTGTTATCTTTGCAGTTTAAGGGCTGACTTGGAAATTCAGACTGTCATCTATTTAAAGAAAATGGAAGTCCCCACTCCACTATTTTAATTAACTTTCAGAGAGCAGGGTTTCCTACTGGTTATGATAATGTTAACTTAAAATACTCTGAAGGAAACACGGCAGGAAGCAAAATAAAAAGGGGAGGACTGCTATTTTTAAAGGCATTCTAGGAAGAAGAGTTTGAGCAAAGCCATGAAGGCACATAGCATGGGCTACACGAAGAAAAAGGAAGAGAGGCATGAGCAGATACTAAGGAGTATGCACAGCAGAGAATGGGAGATTACATGTGTAATGCCGACCAAGTATGGCCTTGAACGCCAGGTTGTGGTGTTGGTGGGCAGGTGTCTGTGTGCAATGAGAAACTAAGAGATTTTTAGAAATAAACAACAATGATCAAATCTATGTCTTAGGAAGGTAACTGGAGGTTACGCGCAGGCAGTAGTGTGTGGTGGAATCAGAACAGATCTGAGAACTCACCAGCAATGTAACAATCTCTTTGGGCTTAAATTTTACATTTATTACTTTGTTCAATGGAGATAACAGCTATTGTGGTAGGACTGAATGAAATCAGACATGGACATTTAAAATAATGCCATAGGCCAGGTGCGGTGGCACACGCTTGTAATCCCAGCACTTTGGGAGGCCTACAAAGGCGGATGACCTGAGGCCACGAGTTCAAGATCAGTCTGGCCAGTGTGGTGAAACCCTGTCTCTACTAAAAATACAAAAAATAGCTGGGCGTTGTGGTCCTCATCTGTAATCCAAGCTACTCGGGAGGCTGAGGTATGAGAATTTCTTGAACCCGGGAGGTGGAGGTTGCTGTGAGCTGAGATCACACCACTGCACTCCAGCCTGGGCGACAGAGTAAGACTCCATCTCAAAAAATAATACATAAAATAACACTGTAATACTCAATTATTAGCTCAACACATAATTCACACACACACACACACTTTTACAGTCAGGCTGAATGGGAGGGAATGAGGACTGAGAAAGTTGTGGTGCTGATCAACAGAAGGAAAGGAGGGAGCTATCTGACAGGTGGAAAAAAGATGGGAAGGGAAAGGGGAAATCCCAGAGAGCATTCAAGAGAGAATGGAGCTGTAATTCAAAGGGAGACAGTGGAAGAGGAGCTGGTTTGGAGGCTGGGCTGTTGGTGAGGTCAGCTTTGGAAATGCTCAAGAAAGAGGTAGATATTCACAAGGAGTGGACTAGAGCAGCCTTAAGAATTAGGTGTTCAGTCATTGTTTTTACTGAAAAAGTCACTTTGCCTAGGAAGGTATTTGGGTACATATTTTGGTCCACGTTTATTTATTTATTTATTATGTTTTTTGAGACAGAGTCTCAATGCCTGTAGTCTCAGCTGCTTGGGAGGCTAAAGCAGGAGAATCGCTTGAACCCAGGAGGCAGGGGTTGCAGTGAGCCAAGATGGCGCCATTGCACTTCAGCCTGAGCGACAGAGCGAGACTCTGTCTCAAAAAAAAAAAAAAAAAAAATCCCAGCATTTTGGGAAGCTGAGGCAGGCAGATCACTGAGGTCAGGAGTTTGAGACCAGCCTGGCCAACATGGTGAAACCTCATCTCTACTAAAAATACAAAAATTAGCTGGGTATGGCGGTATGTGCCTATAATCCCAGTTACTTGGGAGGCTGAGGCAGGATAACTGCTTGAACCCAGGAGGTGGAGGTTGCAGTGAGCTGCACTCCAGCCTGGGTGACAGAGCAAGACTAAAAATAAATACACACAGATGTTCATCACAGCATATTTTATATTAGCTTTATGGGGAAAAAAGCTAATATAAATAACACCATGATGAACATCTTTTTTCCCATTATATAGGAAACAAGTAATATTTGTAACAATAGGGGAGTCCATCATGTCCATCAATTTGGTAAAATAAAATGGATTGCAGGAACTGTTCTAAGTACTTTACAAATGCAATATTAATTCATTTAATCCTCACAACAATCCTATGGAGTGTGTATTATAATTGTAAGTCCCATTTTTCAGAGGAAACTGAGGCTTGGAGATTTAAAATAATTTGTTCAAGATTACACAGGTAATAAGTAGCCGACCTGGCATTTGAATCAGGCTGTCTAGTTCCACAGTCTTTGCTCTAACCACTACAATATTGCCTCATGGTATTTTATTTTGCCTGACTTTCTTTTTGTGTTTTTTATTTTTATTTGTTGAGACAGTTTTGCTCTGTTGTGCAGGCTGGAGTGCAGTGGCGTGATCTCTAGCTCACCGCAACCTCCACCACCAGGTTCAAGCAATTCTTGTGTCTCAGCCTCCCCAGTAGCTGGTATTACAGGTGTGTGCCGCCATGCACAGCTAACTTTTGTATTTTTAGTAGAGACAAGGTTTTGCCATGTTGGCCAGGCTGATCTCAAACTCCTGGCCTCAAGTGATCCGCCCATCTCGGCCTCCTAAAATGCTGGGATTACAGGAGTGCACCTGGCCTTGCCTGATTTTCTTTTCCTTTTTTCTTTTCTTTTTTTTTTTGTGACACAGTCTCACTCTGTCATCCAGGATGGAGTGCAGTAGCACCATCTTGGCTCACTACAACCTCCACCCTATGGGTTCAAGTGATTCTTTCACCTCAGCCTTCCAAGGAGCTGGGACTACAGGTGTGTGTGACCATGCCAGGCTAATTTTTTTTTTTTTTTAGACAGTTTCACTCTTGTTGCCCAGGTTGAAATGCAATGGCGCGATCTCAGCTCACCGCAACCTCTGCCTCCTGGGTTCAAGCGATTCTCCTGCTTTAGCCTCCCAAGTAGCTGGGATTACTGGCATGTACCACCATGCCCAGCTAATTTTGTATTTTTAGTAGAGACAGGGTTTCTCCATGTTGGTCAGTTTGGTCTCAAACTCCTGACCTCAGGTGATCCACCTGCCTTGGCCTCCCAAAGTGCTGGGATTACAGGCATGAGCCACTGCACCTGGCGCCAGGTGCCTGATTTTCTCAGAAGAGTTTTATAACAAGGCAGGGTGCGGTGGCTTGCACCTGTAATCCTAGCACTTTGGGAAGCCAACATAGGCAGATCAGCTGAGCCCAGGAGTTTGAGACCAGCCTGGGTAACATAGTGAATCCCTGTTTCTACAAAAAATACAAAAATTAGCCAGGTGTGATGGTGTGTACCTGTAGTCCCAGCCGCTCAGGAGGCTGAGATGAAAGAACTGATGGAGCCAGGAGGTGGAGGTTATAGTGAGCTGAGATCATGCCACTGCACACCAGCCTGGGTGACAGAACAATGCTCTGTCTCAAAAATAAACAAAAACAAAACAAGACAAAACAAAACAAAACAAAAACAAAAACAAAGAGGAGTTTTAGAACAAAACTTTGGAGGAAAAACATATCCTCTCTATTCGGGGGAGGAGAAGATCAGATAGGGAGAGCATGGTAATTTACGAAGTGCTCCCATATCTCCTCAAAACCAGCCTGCAAAGCCATTGTTTTGATTAACCCCAACTTATAGATGAGGGAACCGAGGTTCAGAAAGGATAAGTGGCCACTCAGAGGGATGCTGCCAGTCTACGTGATTTCCAGTCCCACACTCTCTCCACTACTTAGCATAGTTTGGACAATTTCGAAACAGTGTCCGCCACTTCAACCCCATGATCACTCAGGAAAACCACCAGAAACAAGCTCAAGTGAAGGCAAAGGCCTGGACTGGGCTTGCCCAGAATTAACTTGCCAACCTTGATGGCCTAGGGCTAAAATATTTGAACAACTGAAGGACTGTCCCTTTTAGGCCTTCCTTTGCTTCAGGCAAGGGATCTTCCCTAAGGAAGGTTCGTGAAATTAACCTTTCTCTTTCTATTCTCCACCTCCCCCACAACTATAGGTTATTATAGCTTCTTCAGAACAACCTTAGTCTCAAAAATCTCATCAGAGGTAGCTAAGAGACCAGACAGGATGATAGTAATAATGAGGATAATAATAACTAAATTAATAATAGTAGCCCAAGGGTGTAGATTATTTGCTGTAAGCCAGATGTTGCCCTGAGCAACGTTTACATACATTTGATTCTCATGACAATTTTATGGGAAAGGTACCATTTTACTGATGAGGAAACTGAGGCTCAGAGGGCGTCAGTCACAGGCTTGAAGGGCTAAGTGGGGAAGGTGGGTTAGCAATCCACAGATGATTGAGTGTGAGCTTTTGGGCCCTGAAACCCTCATTTACAAATTGACTTTATCATCACCCCCCCACATGATTTCTTACCTAGAGTTGTTTTTTAAAAATCACCCCCATAAATGACTGTGTTCCTTGCATATCTGATATTCCCAGGAAACGTGGTTTTTCTGGGAAAGACAAGAGTAGAGACACAGTAGCTTTTTTTTTTTTTTTTGAGTCTCACTCCATCACCCAGGCTGGAGTGCAGTGGTGCAATCTCTGCAACCTTCGCCTCCCAGATTCAAGCAATTCTCCTGCCTTAGCCTCCTGGGTGGCTGGGATTACAGGTGCCTGCTACCTTGCCCAGCTAATTTTTATATGTGTAGTACAGACAGGGTTTCACCATGTTGGCCAGGCTGGTCTGGAACTCCTGGCCTCAAGTGATCCTCCCTCCTCGGCCTCCCAAAGTGCTGGGATTACAGGTGTGAGCCACCATGCCCAGCCTCAGGCGTAAGCCTTTAATGATACTAATGGTCTATAAACTACTTTATCCTCTTTTTTTTTTTTTTTAATCTCCTGCCCTTTTCTTTCCATTAAAAACAATTGGTGTTTGATTTTCATGATTTCTTCAAATTTCTTAACCTAGAAAAATGTAAATACACACACAGGGAGGGAGACAGAGAGAGAGAAAGCACAAACCAGAACTGGTGGGAGATTGTGGTGAGGATTTATGGTGTTTTAAGTGGCATCCTTGAACATTCTACCAAAGCCGAATGGGCAGATGACAAGAGTGTTGGGAATTTCTGAAGTGAAGTACAACTCCGTAACTGGAAGTTTTCAAGCTTGGAAGGCATTATTGTGTTAGTCCGTTAAGGGGCGCATTATTCAAAGACTTGGCTGGGAATGAGTGCTAGGCGATCTGTAAATAATCTACGAGTAAACGTCTACCAGGAGTCGAACATTAACATCGTAGAGGCCGGGCTTTCAAAGGGGTCACTGGCCTACAAAGGGAAGCGTTGCCTCCACCCTTTAACTGTTTCTACAACTCCAACGATTGCACTAAAAGGACAGAATGGAGCAGGTAGAGGGTGAATTCAAATATAAACACTCTCTGTGGATGTGGCCAGTGAGGCAGTTAGAACCAGTGAGTGTCTCCGCAGCAACAATACAACTGTTAGGTCAAGTGTATGAAGGGTGAGGCCCCTCTGGGGCAGCTGCGAAAGAAAGCCCCTATTAATCCCTTAACTAAGCAGCTGATGGATTTAATCTTTTTGTGCATACATTATAACTCTTCGAATACAAGATTATTGTAAGTTTTTTTTTTTTATCAGCATAAGCTATCAAAGCTTTTTATAGATTTCTTCATCTCACTAATTAACAGATGACAGAAAACAGAACTTTGGAGAGCTTCTGGTTACAATTCGCTGGCATTCTGGCTTGAAAAACTGTAAGAAAGCGTCATTCCCTGATTCATTCACAAAAAGAATAGGTCTTTATTTGAGGAGCGAAGAGATCTCAGTCTCCTGCCTCAGAGTTCTACTTTCCTTTGATTTTGTATCCATTGTTATTTAAAATAACAACATAAAATGATTCTTTAGGGTTAGTTTGCATAGTAATATCAGAAAAGAAAATCATTACCTGGTATAATCTCCCTTGGCTTCCTAAAAACAAACAAACAAAAACAAATGGAGTTGATCAATATGTATTTTTGTTAAGCTAAATGAGTTTTATCTTGATTACTTCGCCTCTTAAAGTTCCTAAGTTTTGTTCGGAAGAGTGTTTCTCAGGACCGCTCTCCCTACAGCCATAAGAATTAGGCACTGATAAGAAAACGCTGACTGTCCTGTTAGGAATATTCCTTATTCTTAACAAAAGAAACATCTATATGTGAAAAAGCACAAATAATTATTTCTCACGGTACGTTTTTAAGATCACATGATAAATGCTTTTCATTCAAGTGGCACACTTTTTAGACTGGAGGAAGACCTTTTAAACCACAATACAGGTAAACAAACATATACTATTTGTTTTCCCTTTACTTTTTAAACCAGCATGGAAACAGACTAACGCCTTTAAGAACTAAAAGGCTCTTTTACTGGACCACAAGAAAATGTATACAAAAGTTACTAAATTTATATGAAAATTACAGCTGTTGTAACAACTGCTCCCTCAAGTATCCCAGAGCTCTCTTCCAGGAATATGAGTTTAACTCTTTTCCTTCAGAGCAGGCTAAATCTCATTTTTCTTTGAGACTCACAAGATCACATTGTAGCTCATGCAAACTATTCGAAAGCAGAAGACGGTGGCTCACAGTTTTCATCAGCAAACAACTAACTGGCTTAAAAATCCAGCAGACACTGGCCCATGCAAAAGTTTCAGAGTTGCAGGCAGTTAACAAAAACGAACAAACACAAGGGAGCTGCTAAGAGGCAGTTTGTCCAATCTTACCTGTAAAACAAACGCGGCTAACTTGAAGATGGTTTCGCTGTCTACTTCGATTTGCCCCTGTTGGTGGAAAAGGAAAGCATCATTGAACATGGGGCTATCCTAGGTTGTAGCAAATGACTCTGAAGTTGAGGAAGCTGTCACAGCTTGGCACCTTCAGTTTTCGATCAAATGCAGATCATACCATTGCAGGGGAAAGTGGGGGGTGTGGAGAGACTCATTGAGGGTTAAGGGGAAACCACTCTCTGTGTGTGTGTGTGTGTGTGTGTGTGTGTGTGTGTGTGTCTATTTTAAATAGCTCTGGTGAGGGTTTATGTTTAGAGAGCAGTATTCAGGAAGAAATGGGAATGACTTTGAGGCTAAACATTCAGAAAACTTCTAAATGAAAAATTTTTATCTCTGCAAGTTCATTTTTAAGCACCCTGCAGATTTTCCTAGATTCATTTGTTGAGTGTTTTCCTGGGATAATTATTTTTTCCCTTGTGTTATAGTACAGTTATTTCAGTATACACACAATGCAAATATTATTAAAAATATAAATTCACTTCTGTGTCAAATGACACATTGTTGAGTTCACATTTGTACTATTATAGATAAAATGTGAGGCCTTAAAAATCAGTTACAGCAAATGCTTTGAAGACTAAAATTCTGTTGATTTATATTGAAGTTTGAGGAACTCTATCAGTTTTCCATTTTTTTTTCATCATTCAAAACCCCAAAGAAAAATTGGAGCTCTGGGCCTTGGTAAAGAATGCTTTTTCAGGGTTTGGTACAGTGGCTCATGCCTGTAATCCCAGTACTTTGGGAGACTGAGGGAGAAGGATCACTTGAAGCCAGGAGTTTGAGACCAGCTTGGGCAACATAGAGAGACCTCATCTCTACAAAAAAAAAAAAAAACACCTTTTTCTGTAGCCCAGTAGGGATGCATAGTTATGTGCAGAAAGGGTATAGCTCTATCAATAACACTCATATGCACCTTTATATTTTTTAAATTGTGATGATACATGAAATATTATTACCGAACCATATTATAACAATGAATGGTATAGAGGGATCTTTATTTTAAAAAAAGGTTTCAGTGGTAATGTTAACCTGTAAGTTTTAACATATGCAAAAACAATTCCATGTAACCCCATTATTGCCTAAGTCCTGTATAATTAGTACTTGAAAGGGTATAATGTTTAAGAACATGGAATTCCTGGAAATTGCCCTGCATTCTTTCTTCCTCCCTTCCACCTCTTGAATCTGAGCTGGAGTGTTTCCTAGTTATACCAAGTGCATCAATGGGGAGATTAAGTCATTTTAAAGTAAATATACAATAGACAGATTCACAGAGGTAGTCATGCTCAGTGAGGATTTCTGAAAGGATTGTGCTTTTCTCTCAGGTTTCCACGTGATTTGATGAGGGTTCTCAAAAAACAAACAATATTTTTAAACCCATAAAATAAAATGAGCAAATAAAACCCCCAGGGTGTTACAATGCCAGCAGTGATCATTATTCATGTTTCCCTTATATTACAAGATGAAAACAAATTAATTTCATCCTCTAACACACAGGCCGCCCTTCTGAAACCTGAGACAGAGGATCTGCTTCAAAGTTTTTTGCCTCAAAAGCTGACAGGCCCAGAGCCTTGGAATTCAAAGCTCGCCCATAATCTCTAGAAACAGATTACAAAATCAAAGGGAAGCCAAGCTGATTGTAGAAATCAACTGCTCTCCGCCTTTCAGGCAGGAGACGGTGCTTTTCCAATCTGGTGAAAGATGATGAGGTGGTTCATCCAACAGGTGAGGTGGGTGTTGATCAAGACTAAATTTTAGAAAGGCTACATTCCTTAGTTCAAAGAAAAAGAAACTCACGGCAAGGGAAGACGGCTAACAGGAGAACTCAAAAACATCATTGGGTTTGAAATTAGGCAGGAACGCAAAGGTAAAGTCAAATGTGTCTTAAAATCTTAGAGAAGAAAAAATTAAGATGTTAAAAACACTAAAGATGAATAAAGTGAATTGAAAATTACTGCCAACTCCTCTGCCATCCCACGATCCCCCTTTGCCTCATCAGAACCTTACACAAGTCACCTGAAAAATATTTCCGACACCAACTTCTCAATTTAGTAAATGGAAGTTCAGCAGACAGAAAAACCTACAGCAGATATTCTTAGGGAAGCAGCCAAATGATTTTCTACTTTAGAAGGGTTATTAAGTATAAAAAATGCTGAAATGAGGAACTGAGCAAGACAAGTACCAGGCTCAGACAGCTCCGGAAGAGTGGGGAGCAAATATCCAACTCACCTGTGGACTTTTCCACCTACACAAGTGGCCCCAATGCAGTTCTGGTGGAGGAGGGTGACGGTGCAGTGAAGGAGTGGGCTCTAGCAAAATCTTGTTCCAGGAAGAGAAGAGAATGCATGCTTTGGCAAAGGCCCATATTCTTTTAAAACCCTCAGCCCCTACCTCACCTTCCATTGAACAATCACTGTTCTAGAAACCCCAGTCCACAAATTTTGAGTCCTAATACTGACTGTCAACGTTCTTTGACTCATTCACGGAGTTTACTAAACAATACATCAATCAGGTGTAACATTATTTGCCTAGTTCTCTGCAATTTCATTTGGTGAAATTTAATTAAGACTTATAAAGAACTCCAGGATTTCAAGCCTGAAGTGTAAAAGCTGTTTTGGAAGTGCTGTCTGCCCAGGATGGAACATTTCTTTTACTCTCAACCATGGCAACAGAGATAACCTTATAGGTACTGGGCAAGCCAACACTTGAGAGAAGGATCTCCTCAAAGAGAGAGGTAACAGGATCCTTCAGTGGGTTTCCATGACTGTCATGGATAAACAGAGAGAACCAGAGAAGTGAGTCAGATGATGTGGCTGAATGCACAAAGGTAATATGAACAGTATCAAGTCCTGGTGCCACACCCTCATGGCTAATTTAGCTGGATTATAAATTCAATCAGTAGGTCACTGGGTTCAGGTGCCACACAGGACATTTCATTTTTGTCCTTGGCTTCTTGGATCAGTTGAACAAGACACCAGGCTAATGAGGTGATTATAGGTTTTGATTGCCAAGTAGGAGAACAGAATCAAAGACAGTTTTGGGGTTTGAAAGGGAAATTAGTGAAAATATGATTCCTATTTTTTTTTTCTTTTGCAGATGTTGAGAGGCAATGAGGATCAGGAAGATGAAGTGTAATGTCCAATCCCCTCGAACATGGTAAGTCTGGACTCCCTGTCCAGTGCTCTTTCCACTCTACCATGCACTAGTTAACTTTTTGTGACTCCAGTGCAAATGTCTCATCAGGAATCCTCCAAAGGTATGTTTTTGGTAAAAACTGGAAACAGGTGAGGCTGAGGAAAAATGAATCCAAATGCTACCTCCACTGTTGCTGGGACTGTATGTTATCAACATACATTCTCAAAGAAGAGTGGGAAAATATTTCTTAAGACTGGTTCTGCTCTTCCCATATGGACCAGTACTGCATGGAAACTTACCTGCACTACATCAATGAATATTAATACTGTGGTCACAAATACTTAGGATTTAGACATACTTGAGAAACTACTGGGACACCTCAGTTTGTTTCCAAGCCTACTACTAATGATCTATTTTAAGTATAAGTCTTTAAAATTAACTTGTAGAATACCAACAAATAAATGTAGAAGAAATGAAAAAGAAAGAAAATTACCATTGCACCTCTCCTAGTACTAACTAATTCAGGCAATAATCTTCAATAAATAAAAACTACTGAAGTCTGGCTTAGTGGCTCACACACATAATCCCAGCACTTTGGGAGGCTGAGGTGGGGTCACTGCTTGAGCTCAGGAGTTTGAGATCAGCCTGGGTAGCATAGTGAAACCCTGCTCTACAAAAGAGCAAAATTAGCCGGGTGTGGTGGCTCATGTCTATATTCCCACTACTAGGGAGGCTGAGGTGGGAGGATGGCTTGAGCCTGGGATATCAAAGCTGCAGTGTGTCGTGATCATGCCACTGCACTTCAACCTGGGCAACAGAGCAAGACCCTGTCTCAAAAACAAAACAAAACAAAAAACTCACAATTTTTTCTTTTTTATTTTTTTTAAGACAGAGTCTCATATTGTCGCCCAGGCTGGAGTGCAGTGGCACGATCTTGGCTCACCACAACCTCCACCTCCCGGGTTAAAGTGATTCTCCTGCTTCAGCCTCCCAAGTAGCTGGGATTACAGGTGCCGGCTACCATGCCTGGCTAATTTTTGTATTTTTTAGTAGGGATGAGGTTTCACCATATTGGCCAGGCTGGTCTCAAACTCCTGACCTCAGGTGATTCACCTGCCTCGGCCTCCCAAAGTGCTGGGATTACAGTTGTAAGCCACTGCGCCCAGCCAAAACCCACAACTTTTGAGTGAAAGTTTGATGAGAAAAAGGACAGGATATTTACATAATCACAAATAACTCTCCATAGATTACGTATTAATCACAAAAGGGAAAACAGTAACTCTTCCAAGGGGAAGCTGACACATATCATCCTAACCCTGTGATGAGATATTGCCCATAGTGGGGCGGATTAGCTTCATGAGCCTCCTGATCGTGAGGTATGCATGGAGAAGGACACAACCCCACCTATCCTGTGAAACGAAAATGTTTCACAACTGGAAACTGGGGGTTGGGAAAAGTCTGATTTGTAGCATTAGTTGATGTCGGCAGTGTAAATACTCCCACCATGGCTGATTTCAAGCTACCAATATAACATCATAGAACACAGAGTTGGAAAGAGATGTGAGAATTAGCTCTCATGAGATGGTACAAGCTGGCTTCAGCACACCATGGTGTAGCATTCCTGTCAAAAATGCATTACTAGATCCAGTCATGAGGAACCATGAGACAGATCCAATCTGAGGGATATTCTATAAAACATCTGGCTTATACTCTTCCAAAATGTCAATATGATGAATACAAAAAAAAGAGGTTCCAACGTAAAGGAGACTGAAGAATCATGACAACTAAGTGCAGCATGCTATCCCAGATCAGGAGGGAATATTACAAGGACATTACTGGGACAACTGGACTGTATATTAGGCAATAAATAGTAGAGGTTTAATGTTAAATTTTCTGAATGTGATCATTGTAATAGGGTCATATAAGGGATGTCCTTGATCTTTTTTTTTTTTCTTTTGGGGGGGGACAGAGTCTCACTCTGTCACCCAGGATGGAGTGCAGTGGCACAATCTCAGGCTCATTACAACCTCTGCCTCCCGGGTGCAAGCGATTCTCCTGCCTCAGCCTCCCAAGTAGCTGGGGTTACAGGCACATGCCACCACACCCGGCTCATTTTTTGTATTTTTAGTAGAGACGGGGTTTCACCGTGTTAGCCAGGATGGTCTCGATCTCCTGACCTCATGATCCGCCTGCCTCGGCCTCCCAAAGTGCTGGGATTACAGGTATGAGCCACCGCGCCCGGCCTAGGATGTCCGTGATCTTAGGAAATATACAATGAAATATTTAGGGATAAACAGGTATGATGTCTGTAACTTACTCTCAAGTGGGTCAAAAAAATTTACATATGAAAGGAGAAAGCGCAAATGGGGCCAAATGTTA
Source organism: Macaca thibetana thibetana (assembly GCF_024542745.1). Taxonomy (NCBI): domain Eukaryota; kingdom Metazoa; phylum Chordata; class Mammalia; order Primates; family Cercopithecidae; genus Macaca; species Macaca thibetana. Next base: position 123,632,075 of record NC_065579.1, read on the forward strand.
AAAACTGGTAAATTTGGTTTGGCAGACATACTGGCATCTTTTGGTACTATTCTTTCAACTCTTCTGTAAGTTTGAAATTGTTTCATAATAAAAGTTTGAAGCTGGCTCCAGTGAGTGGTACGTGCCTGTAGTCCTAGCTACTCAGGAGGTGGAGTGGGGAGGATCACTTGAGCCTAGGAGTTCAAGGTTGCAGTGAGCCGTGATTGTGCCACTGCACTCCAGCTTGGGTGGCAGAGCAAGACCCCATCTCTTAAAAAAAAAGTTTGCAAAAAGAAAAATATGGACATATATTCCTGGAGTGGTGGATATCTGTTTTGACTGGCAAGTACCCTTCTCTTTTTTTGAGCAGACAATTCCACTCTTTTGGATAATTACTTCTTTCCCTACTGGCTCTAGTAGAAACACATCATCATTTTTTGAGGAAGGATGGAACCTGCTCCAAGGACCCACTCAAGGATTTTCTGAATTAGACCAAAGGGAAGAAAGTTCCCTCTCTCTCTCTCTCTGGGGGCAAAGTTGGGAAGATGTGAGCTAGAGGGAATCAGTGGCCACAGATGGAAAGGAGCTACTTGACGTTGGTAGTCAACTGTATCCACTGCTGAGCAGGGCCAGACTTCAAAGCTTTTACAGTTCAAAAATAGACAAGAATGATACTCAAGCAGGGTGCTCTGGCTCACACCTGTAGTCCCAGCTACTCAGAAGACTGAGGTGGGAGGATCGCTTGAGCCAAGGAGTTCGAGGCTGCTGTGAGCTGTGATTGCACCACTGTACTCCAGCCTGGGTGACAGAGTGAGACCTGTCCTTAAACAAAAATAAAAGGTTGGGGGGTAGGGGGACTATTTGGATGCTGTCTAGGATGCTCTCACTTTGAGAGCACCAACAAACAGTGCAAAGAACAGATGTAATAAGGACACAAATGTGTGAGCGCATGTAGCTGCCTGGAGTTTAACTCACATCTCATTTCTCCTGAGGACAGATCTACATGGAGGGAGGAATATCCTGGGTCAGAGAAATCCACACTGTTTTTGTTTGTTGGTTTGTTTGTTTGTTTTTGAGATGGAGTCTCACTCTGTCTCCTAGGCTGGAGTACAATTTCAGCTCACTGTAACCTCCACCACCCGGGTTCAAGTGATCCTCTCACTTCAGCCTCCTGAGTAACTGGGATTACAAGCACATGCTACCACGCCCGGCTAATTTTTGTATTTTTAGTAGAGATGGGGTTTCACCATGTTGGTCAGGCTGGTCTCAAACTTCTGACTTTAAGTGATTCGCCTGCCTTGGCCTCCCAAAGTGCTGGGATTACAGATGTGAGCCGTGGCGCCTGGCGACCCACACTGGTTTTTATACAATTAGGCTGGTGGTGGAGGGGCCATGCCAACACTGAAGACCTGCTACTACCCTACAAGGCGATTCTTCCTAAGCCATAGAAACATATTGCTCTGTGCTAATGCCTATATGCCCCCTAGAAAGCCAGGCCATAGCTACTACATTTGCACCCCACTCCTACTCACATCCTTTGGGTACATTATTTTCTCCCTTTTTGTCCAAGCTAGTTGTTAGAGGTAATCTTTATGGAAGATGGTCTCAGTGATATAATGCCCATTCATTCTTCTAGATCAGGGTTTTGCAACCTCAGCACAACTGATATTTTGAGTGAGAGAATTCTTTATTGTGAGGCTGCTCTGTGCACTGTAGGGTGCTAGGCAGCATCCCTGGCCTCCACTCACTAGGTGCCAATAGCAGCCTACCCCTAGCTGTGACAACTAAAAACATCTGTAGACATTGCCAGATGTCCTCAGAATGGCCCCTAGTTAAGAACCACTTCTCTAGATTCTCTAAGTTTTGTTCTTGGGTTAGGCTAGAGTAACCAGAAACCTACATAAAGCATAAGGGCTTATCCAGGTAAAATTGCCTTTTTGGAACTGTGTTCTGGCATTACTCCACTGGCTTATGTTGAAAAACAATATAAGTAACAACCCTCAGAGCTCATTATTTTAGTACCTCCAATGTGTTGTTGAGAACACTGTTTATTATACAATATGATATCCCACTGGGAGGACCCATGGGAGAAGTTTCTGATTTTCCACATCAGTATTGACTGTGCCCCTTCTGAGCAGCTCCTTTCCTTTTACCTTAATGACCACTCTGAGTTATGTAAGTGATTGTAACTCCCTCTTTACTTTGGCTCTTAAGAGAAGTTGAATTATAAATTTGTGGGCTAAATGCTTTACACTAACCATGCTAAATGTTTTATACTAACCTTAATCTTGGCAGCATCTCGTTATTTCTACCTTTATTTTCTTACTTATAAATAACCCTAATTTCATCACTTACTATATTTTAGTATGTTTAGGATTGGCTTTTTTTTTTTTTTTTTTTTCTTGAGACAGTCTCTGTCTGTCGCCCAGGCTGGATTGCAGTGGTGCTATACTGGCTCACGGCAGTCTTGACCTCCCAGGCTCAAGCAATTCTCCCACCTCAGCCTGCTAAGTAGCTACAGGTGTGTATCACCATGCCTGGCTAATTTTTGTTTTTGTTTTTGAGATGGAGTCTCACTCTGTCACCCAGGCTGGAGTGCAATGGTGCAATCTCAGATCACTGCAGCCTCTGCCTCCTGGGTTCAAGCAATTCTCCTGCCTCAGCCTCCCTAATAACTGGGACTATAGGTGCGTGCCACCATGCCAGGCTATTTTTCTGTATTTTTAGTAGAGACAGGGTTTTGCCATGTTGGCCATGCTGGTCTCGAACTCCTGACCTCAAGTGATCTGCCCGCCTCAGGCTCCCAAAGTGCTGGGATTACAGGTGTGAGCCATTGTGCCTGGCCATAATTTTTGCATTTTTTATAGAGATGGGGTTTTGCCATGTTGCCCAGGTTGGTCTTGAACTCTAACCTTGCTTGGGCTCAAGCAATCCTCCTCCCTCAGCTTCCCAAAGTGCTGGGGTTACAGGCATGAGCCACTGCACCCAGCCAGTACATTCAGTATTTACTGTTTTTTTTTTTTATTGAGGTACATACAGTAAAATGCACAAGTCTCAGTGTACAGCTCAATACATTTTGACATGTGTTTGTTACTCATGTAATCATCTTCCAGAACAAGATAGCAAAATCAAACATTTTCACTAATTTTTTCATGTTAGGGAAATGTATATATTTGGTGTTTTTTTTTATTTTTGAGACAGAGTCTCACTCTGTTGCCCAGGCTGGAGTGCAGTGGTACTATCTCCGCTCACTGCAAGCTCCACCTCCTGGGTTCACGCCATTCTCCTGCCTTAGTCTCCTGAGTAGCTGGGACTACAGGTGCCCGCCACCACGCCCGGCTAATTTTTTTGTATTTTTAGTAGAGATGGGTTTCACCATGTTAGCCAGGATGGTCTCGATCTCTTGACCTCGTGATCCGCCCACCTCGGTCTCCCAAAGTGCTGGTATTACAGGAGTGAGCCACCGCGCCCGGCCAGGGAAATGTATATATTTCTATAAACTATATTAAATCAATACAATTATTTTGCTAGTTAAAAAAATGTAAAATAATCTTGAAAAACAATTTCAATTTGCAATTTTTTTTAAATATTATCTTTACTGGTTTGAGCAATTTTAAAATTACCAACCAATTTGAGTATTTCCCTTGCAAATGCGTATTATTTGCTATTACCCATATGTGAAATGAGCCTTTGTTTACTTACCTATTTGAGAACCTATATTTGATCTGAGTTGTATATACATTACTAATATTATTAACCCTTTGTCTTATCTACTAGGTACAAATTGTGTCCTTCAATCTGTTCTCCTTTGACATGCCCTTCTCCTAGACTGTGAAGTCTGATCGAACTGGGACCTATCGCCCCACTGGAAGAACCGTGGGGCCACGAGCAAGTTATTTTTTCCGAAACTCAGCTCCTCATCAGCAAAATGGAAGATAATATTATTAACTTTACTAAGTCATTTGAAGCAGCAATCCCCAGCCTTTTTGGCACCAGGGACCAGTTTTATGGAAGGCAATTTTCCCACAGACCAGGGTTGGGGGATGGTTTGGGGATAATTCAAGTGTATTACATTTATTGTACTCTTTATTTCTGTTATGATTATATTGTAATATATAATGAAATAATTATACAATTCACCATAATCATAATCACTGGGAGCCCTGAGCTTGTTTTCCTGCAACTAGACCGTCCCACCTGGGGCTGATGGGAGACAGCGACGGATCATCTGGCATTAGATTCTCATAAGGAGCATGCAACCTAGATTCCTTGCACGTGCAGTTCACAATGGGGTTCATGCTTCTATTAGAATCTCATGCTGCAGCTGATCTGACAGGAGGCAGAGCTCAGGCGGTGATGCGAGTGATCGGGAGCGGCTGTAAACATAGATGAAGCTTCGCTCGCTCACCCACCCGCTGCTCATCTCCTGCTGTGTGGCCCGGTTCCTAACAGGCCATGGACTGGTAGCAGCCTGTGCCCAGGGATTGGGGACCCCTGGTTTAAGAGCATTCAATAAAGGATGAATGTAAAGCATTTGTCACAAACCCTAGCATCCAAAGACTCTCTTAATGTTATTCTCCACACTAATGGTTGCCATGTTGCTTCTTAAATTCATATAATTATATCTATTTTTAGATTCTCTCCTTTGCTCTGGGTGGCTGTTCAAGTTTTACATAGTTCCATAACATTTAATCACTGTTCATTACAGTATGTGTCAATATCTGATAGGATAAATGCTTTAATTTTCCATATGAATCTTTGACATTCTCTTATTTTCAAAGAAATTTTAAATTAATCTTGTCAAGTTTAAAAAAAGAAATAATAATTTGTCTTCCTCTTTGCAACCATAGCACATTTCTATTGAAATAACTTTTTTTTCAATTTGTTTTAGAAATGGGGTCACCCAGTCTAAAGTGGAGTGGTACAATCACTGCTTACTGTAACATCAAACTCATGTGCTCAAGAGATCCTTTGGCCTCAGCCTTCTGAGTAGCTGGGACTACAGGCACGGGTCACCATGCCTGGCTAATGAAATCACTTTATTGTGATCATAAAGTTTTGTAATATACCTACAAATATCACACACATTCCATGTGAGGATTACTATTCAGTATTTACATTTTGCTATACAAATTTAGCAAATGCTTTTTTTCATCTATTATCTGTTTATTATCATGCAGGATTATTACTACTTTTAGTGTATTTAACTTGTAACCAATGTCTCACTGAAGCTATAATGTTAACAAGTTTTAGCTAATTTATATCCATTTTCTAGGCTTATAGTAAAATTGTCTCCAAATAATATTTTCATGTAGTTCTTTGCAATGTGCATGGTTTATCTGGTTGCATTACATGAAACAGATATTATATCTTACTGCATACCTCTTGTTTGTTTTTGTTTTCTTTGAAAGCAGACATTTTTAAATTTTCATTTTATTTATTTATTTATTTGAGATGGAGTCTCCCTCTGTCGCCCAGGCTGGAGCGCAGTGGCGCAATCTCGGCTCACCACAATCTCCGCCTCCTGGGATCAAGCAATTCTCCTGCCTCAGCCTCCTGAATAGCTGGGACTACAGGCATGCGCCACCATGCCCGGCTAATTTTTGTATTTTAAGTACAGACGGGGTTTCACTATGTTGGCCAGGCTGGTCTCGAACTCTTGACCTTTTGATCAGCCCGCCTCGGCTTCCCAAAGTGCTGGGATTACAGGCATGAGCCACCGCGCCTGCCCTATTTCTATTTTTTTAAAAACAGAGTCTCACTCTGTCACCCAGGCTGGAGTGCAGTGGCGCAATATTGGCTCACTGCAACCTCTGCCTCCCAGGTTCAAGCGATTCTCATGCCTCAGCCTCTTGAGTAGCTGGGATTTCAGGTGCCTGCCACCATGCCCAGCTAATTTTTGTATTTTTAACAGAGATGAGTTTTCACCATGTTGGCCAGGCTAGTCTTGAACTCCTGGCCTCAAGTGATCCACCCACCTCGGCCTCCCAAAATGCGAGGATTACAGGCATGAACCACCACGCCCGGCTTATAAGTTGGTTTGGATCGACTTTTTGGCAGAGTCTACTAAGGCTTAACATACATATGCACTATGGCTCAGCAATTTTCTCCTAAGTATACACCTAGCAGACATGTTTGCATATGTCCACGCAAAGACAGGCACTAGGATCTTCAAGGCAGTGCTATTTGTAATAATCAAATACTGCAAGGTATACAAATGTCTATTTTATTTATTTATTTATTTATTTTTTTGAGACGGAGTTTCGCACTTGTTGTCCAGGCTGGAGTGCAATGGCATGATCTCGGCTCACCACAACCTCCACCTCCCAGGTTCAAGCGATTCTCCTGCCTCACCCTCCCTAGTAGCTGGGATTACAGGCATGTGCCACTGTGCCTGGCTAATTTTGTATTTTTAGTAGACCTGGGGTTTCTCCATGTTGGTGAGGGTGGTCTCAAACTCCTGACCTCAGGTGATCCGCCCGCCTCAGCCTCCCAAAGTGCTGGGATTATAGGCGTGAACCACCGCGCCTGGTCCACAAATGCCTATTAATAAATAAATGAAGCTTGGTATATTCATACTGTATACTACTATTCAGCAGTGAAAATGAACAAGCTGGGCACAGCTACATACGAGAATATGAATGAATCTCAAAACATAATTTGAGTAAAAACAGCCAGACGATAAAAGAATACATACTGTATGATCCCTGTCATACAAAGTTCAAAGTCAGCCACAACTACGAAATGCTGTTAAAAGCAATAGTAGGCCGGGTGCGGTGGCTCACACTTGATCACCTGAGGTCAGGAGTTCTAGACCAGCCTGACCAAAATGGTGAAACCCCATCTCTACTAAAAATAAAAAAATTAGCCAGGCGTGGTGGCAGGCAGCTGTAGTCCCAGCTACTCAGGAGGCTGAGACAGGAGAATTGCTTGAACCCAGGAGGTGGAGGTTGCAGTGAGCTGAGATCATGCCACTGCACTCCAACCTGGGCAACAGAGCGAGACTCCGTTTCAAATAAATAAATAAAATAAAAAAGCAATGGTAGCAGACAGAATAAGGACTGGAAAAGAAACTGTGAGGGGCTTCTCGGGTGCCAGTAATCTTCTGTTTCCTTGATGTTGATGCTAGTTATATGCACCTTTTTTTTTTTTTTTTTGAGACAGGGTCTTTTTCTGTCACTCAGGCTAGAGTGCAGTGGTACTATCATAGCTCACTGCATCTTTGAACTCCTGGGCTCAAGTGATCTTCCCACCTTAGTCTTCCAAATAGCTGGGTCTAAAGGTGTGTGCCACCATGCCTGGCTAATTTTTCATTTTTATGTTTTGTAGAGACAGGATCTTGCTATGTTGCCCAGGCTGGTCTTGAACTCCCGGGCTTAAGCAATCCACCCGCCTTGGCCTCCCAAAGTGCTAAGATTGCAGACATGAGCCACTGTACCCAGCCTATATGCACTTTTCAATATGTATTTTATTCTTTAATACAAAGTTAAGAAACAACTCCTGATCTTACTTGTATCCTTTTCCATCTGACTGAATGGCAACCCCATTCCTTTTTTTTTTTTTTTTTTTTTTTTTTGAGACAGAGTCTCCCTCTGTTGCCCAGGCTGGAGTGCAGTGGCATGCTCTTGGCTCACTGCAACCTCTGCCTCCTAGGTTCAAACGATTCTCATGTCGCAGCCTCCTGAGTACCTGGGATTACAGCACACACCACCACACCCTGCTAATTTTTTGTTGCTGTTGTTTGTTTGTTTGTTTTTTGTTTTTTGTTTTTTTGAGATGGAGTCTCGCTGTGTCACCCAGGCTGGAGTGTAGTGGCACAATCTTGGCTCGCTGCAAGCTCCGCCTCCCAGGTTTACGCCATTCTCCTGCCTCAGCCTCCGAGTAGCTGGGACTACAGGCACCTGCCATCACACCTGGCTAATTTTGTTTTTGTATTTTTAGTAGAGACGGGGTTTCACTGTGTTAGCCAGGATGGTCTCGATCTCCTGACCTTGTGATCCACCCATCTCAGCCTCCCAAAGTGCTGGGATTACAGGCATAAGCCACCGTGCCCGGCCTAATTTTTGTATTTCTAGAGACGGGGTTTTGCCACGTTGGCCAGGCTGGTCTTGAACTCCTGGCCTCAAGTGATCCGCCCACCTCAGCCTCCCAAAGTGGCCACCCCATTCTTAATCGCTTAGATCCAAGACCTCCATTGGCATTACTGGACACAGAGTTGGGCAGTGAGCAATCTGCACAACTGTATTTGGTGCCTCTGTTTACATCTCCTAATACATTATACATATTATTTATTTTCTTTAGTGTCTGATGCCCTACCTGGTGTCACCCCTGCCTAGTAGGTATAGTTCTTAAGGGCACGAATTGTTATCTGTTTTTGCCACAGTTGTAGCTCCAGAAGCTAGAACACTCCCTGGCACACCGCAGGTGTTCAGTATTTGTAGAAGAGCAACTGAAAGAGTAATGAAGTAAAAAGTTGGTGGGGGTATTTATAGCTTTCTTTTTAAAAAGGGAATGCTTCTTGTGTTTCTCGATTCACTATAGATTTGATTTGCCCTGATTTTCAGCTCAGAGTAAGGGACCCCAGGTTTTTGAACTGTGAGGACATAGCCGAGGTTTCACCATCTATGAGAACTGTAAGCACAGTACCTAGACAGCAATTCTAGATATGTGTATGACACTACATACAAAGAGGTGTTAGATGTCAAAACATCATTTACTCTTCTGGATTTATTTTCTACAAAAGTAGCAGGAAAATAAATAATATCTATGTAATACTTCATGGAGTTTTGAGGACAAACAAAAATGAGACATAAAGATGCTTTGAAACAGTAAAAAGCATTACAAAAAACCAAACAAATACAGGTATTTTTGTGGGTGTATATCACAGTTTCAAAGACATGAGCATTATGACCAAAGTATCTGGGCAGACCGCTTCTCAGAAACTTGATCACAATGAAGATAGGAGCAAACGGAGAGACAGAAAGTTTGTCACATGTGAATTAATGCTCAGTCGTGGGAGGATAATACAAATATACAGATATGAAAATGAGGAAGGAGAGAAAACTAGCCAGACCATACTTTCCCCAGGTACCAGCCCAGGTATGGTTTGTGCAATGTCATAAAAGAAAGAAGTGAGGCCAGACATAGTGGTTCAAGTGGTTCATGCCTGTAAACCCAGCACTTTGGGAGGCCTAGGCGGAAGGATTGCTTGAGCACAGTAGCTCTAGACCAGCCTGGGCAACATAGTGAGACCCTCTTGCTACAAAAAAAAATTTTTTAAAAATCCAGACTTGATGGCGTGCACCTGTAGTCCCAGCTACTTGGGAGGCTGATGAGGGAGAATCATTTGAGCCTGGGAAGTTGAGGCTACAGTGAGCTGTGATTGCACCACTGCACTCCAACCTGGGTGACAGAGTGAGACCTTGTCTCAAAAACAAAACAAAACAAAACAAAACAAAAACCTCAAAAGTGATGAGGACAAGCCATAAGAACACAGGATTTGACTTAAAGAGGATTCTGTTGGGCAAAGTGGGAGCATCAAAATGAATGACAGAGAGGAAATTTTTTTTTTTTTTTTTTTTTTTTGAGATGGAGCAGCCTTTCGCCCAGGCTGGAGTGCAGTGGCACAATCTCGGCTCACTGCAACCTCTGCCTCCCAGGTTCACGTGATGCTCCTGCCTCAGCCTCCCAAGCAGCTGGAATTACAGGCACCTCCACCACGCCTGGCTAATTTTTGTATTTTCAGTAGAGACGGGGTTTTGCCACGTTGGCCAGGCTGGTCTCGAACTCCTGACCTCAGGTGATCCACCCACCTCAGCCTCCCAAGGTGCTGGGATTACAGGCATGAGCCACCGTGCCTGGCCTGAAAAATATTTTAAAAAAATAAAGATGGAGAAGAAGGAAAAATTATTCTTTACATATGAATGCTAACTAAGAAATGTTGAAGGTGATTCAATTAGAAATTTACCTTTTGCAATGACCATAGTACTAACTGACTTAGGCAAGATCACCACTGGAGGCCGAGATCATTGGGTCAAAGACTGTTAAGAAACAGGATGGTAGGCCGGGCGTGGTGGCTCATGCCTGTAATCCCAGCACTTTGGGAAGCCAAGGCGGGTGGATCATGAGGTCAGGAGATTGAGACCATCCTGGCTAACAAAGTGAAACCCCATCTCTACTAAAAATACAAAAAACTAGCCGGGCGTGCTGGCGGGCGCATGTAGTCCCAGCTACTCGTGAGGCTGAGGCAGGAGACTGGTGTAAACCCAGGAGGTGGAGCTTGCAATGAGCCGAGATCGTGCCACTGCACTCCAGCCTGGGCAACAGAGCGAGACTCTGTCTCAAAAAAAAAAAAAAAAAGAAAAAGAAAAAAAAGAAAAAAAGAAAGAAACAGGATGGTCGAGTAGCCTCAAAGTGTCAATTCCAGAAAACTTAATTACAAAGGAAAAGGTGACTTCAGAATAACCTGGCAGATACCACCTTAACTCAAACAAGACAGACTGACATCGCATACCTCTTTGTGAGATGCAACTGAGGCCATTTCATCATCTATAGAGTGTTCCTGCATTAGAAAATTATTAGACTAGTGATTCTCAAACTTTGGTGTATTGCAGATACCTGGAGAACTAATAAAGAATACAGAGCCCCAGGCTCATCAAAGTATTAATAGGATAGAAAGAGATAGGACAGGGTGTAGGTCTCTGTGTTTTCCATAAGTTCCCAGATGTTTCTGCTTCAAGTCCAACATGACGTGTGTTTGGAACCAGTGAGTTAGAGAAATCCATATTTCACAAATTGAGAGATCTTCTGCAAGACAGCTGCCCTGTACTCTTCAGAAATACCAGTGTAATAAAAGCCAAAGGAAGACTGGCCTGCTCCTGATGATAAAGGGGACTTCAGAGGTATGCCCACTAAATGCAATGTGTGACCCTGAATTGGCTCCGGGACCAGAAAAGGGTAGGAAAGACTAGAAATAACATTAGCTATCAGAGCAACTTGAATAAAGACTGTATATTAAACACAATTGGTGAACTATGGTTATTAATTTCATAAAACTCTAACCTCCACATGAGCAGAGATATCTTTAACTCACCACTGCACACCCAGCACCTATATAGTGCTTAGCACATAGAAAATATTTAATACATATATATATGTGTGTGTGTGTGTGTGTGTATATGTATATATATGTGTGTATATATTACTGGCATGCACCACCACACCTGGCTAATTTTTGTACTTTTAGTAGAGACAGGGTTTCATCATGTTGGTCAGGCTGGTCTCACACTTGTGGTCTCAAGTGATCCTCCTGCCTTGGCCTCCCAAAGTGCTGGGATTACAGGCATGAGCCACTGTGCCTGGCCTAATACATATTTTTAAGTGAATTAATCTATACCTTTTAAAAAACTAAACCTTTTGATGACAACGTTCTACCAGAAGATGCTGCAAAACATATCATCAGGACTATGAGCTTTCCTCCCAATTCTTATTTTTACTTTTCTCCTATTCTGAAGTCTTGAGGCTCTACTTCATTCCCTCTAAGACCAGGAAGAATGAGACTGTCACAAGGTCAAATACCAGAGACTGGCTCCACCGTTCTGCCAATATCTGAATCCTTCTTACAAACTTTTGTGCCAACACATTTTCAAAGCGAAGGAGTGAGTGTTGATGAGACTGCCCTGGAAATGAGAGGTGTGGTGATCTATGGCTAAATTGTTAGGCGATGCAAGACAGGCAGGTAGCCTAAACAGGTCAGGCTCTGCCAATAAGCACGGAGGTTCCAGGGCACCCACATCTAATACATATACAGGGAGACAATTGGAGAACAGATGAATAACCAGTATTAAACAAACACTTGGAACCAAGCTCTCAACTTCTGTACTTACCCTTCCACATTATAAGATTACATACACAGCAGACTTTAATTACAGCATTCTAATTGCTTAAACGCACCCTGGCACCAATGTACAATGACAATTTGAATTAGTAGCAGCAGGGCGTTCTGATGGAAAACTATTTTTTCTCTATTTAGAAAAAAGAAAAAAATGCAAGGTGCTTACAAGATAATCAATGATTTCAGAGGAAGAAAGGATGAATCAGGAGGAAGAAAATTATGGTCATGAAGTTAAAATTAAGCCTTTGACTAAAGAAGGCCTGGTAAAGTAGGTATCCTATCTGGCTGTTTTGCATGAGTAAATATGCAGAGATACTTTTATTTTCAGGATTATATCATCCATCTAATTGAACTGCTCATTTATTACTTTTTTTTTTTTTTTTTTTTGAGATGGAGCAGCCTTTCGCCCAGGCTGGAGTGCAGTGGCAACCTCTGCCTCCCAGGTTCACGTGATTCTCCTGCCTCAGCCTCCCAAGCAGCTGGGATTACAGGCACCTGCCACCACGCCTGGCTAATTTTTGTATTTTTAGTAGAGATGGGGTTTACCCATCTCTAGGGTAGGTAATACCATGTTTAAAATATTTTCACCAACATTCTTCTTTTATGTTATAATATAAGGTCAAAACAAACAAACAAACAAAAAACAATTCTCCTGCCTCCCGGGTTCAAGCGATTCTCCTGCCTCAGCCTTGTGAGTAGCTGGGATTACAGGCATGCGCCACCACACCCAGCTAATTTTTGTATTTTTAGGAGAGATGAGGTTTCTCCATGTTGGTCAGGTTGGTCTTGAACTCCTGACCTCGGGTGACCCACCCGCCTCGGCCTCCAAAGTGTTGGGATTACAGGCGTGAGCCACCGTGCCTGGCAGATGAGAACATTTTATAACATAGTCCTCTTGGGAATTTTAGAATAATATCATCAATAACTACAAAAACAAGAAACATTTATTAAGTGCTTATAATCTGTTCCAAGAGCTTTGGATATATATTAATTCATGAGTCCTGCGAGAAGGTAATGTTATCACCCTCCCGCTTCACAGGTGGGGAGACTGAAGCTTGGGAAGACAGAATAGGCTGTTGCTTAAAGCCACCCAGCCCGTAGGTGATGGAGCTGAGATTTAAAGCTGGACAGTTAGGAATCCCCTACTTCTGATACCCACTTCCCCCATGTCATGCATCAAGCCAAACTATGGATTGTCTCTCCAAGGGGTATATAAACAATCCTGGCTGGTGTCCAACACCCATGAACTACTGACTTCACTTCAACCAAGAGTAAACTGTACTCTTTTTTGTTTGTTTGTTTTGAGACAGGGTCTCGCTCTGTCACTTAGGCTGGAGTGCAGTGGCATGATCTCGGCTCAAGCAATTCTCATGCCTCAGCCTCCCAAGTAGCTGGGACTGCAGGTGTGCACCACCACACTTGGCTAATTTTCGTATTTTTAGTAGAGACAGGGTTTCGCCATGTTGGACAGCCTGGTCTTGAACTCCTGGCCTAAAGTGATCTGCCCGCCTCCCAAAGTGCTGGGATTACAGGTGTGAACCGCCGTGCCCAACCTCATGTATTCTTTATAAATTTAAAATTGTAACCATTTGTGACTCATTTAACAAGTTTCCCTGAAATGGATATCTCTATGTCTTTTTCTTTCCTTTCCTTTCCTTTCCTTTCCTTCCTTATTTATTTATTTTATTTACTTTTTTTTTTAGAGACGGATTCTTGCTGTCACCTAGGCTAGAGTGCAGTGGCATGATCATAGCTCACTGCAGCCTCAACCTGCAGGCTCAAGCAATCCTCCTGCCTTGGGCTACAGCGTAGCCAGGACTACAGGTGCATGTCACCAAACCCAGCTCTCTCAGTCTATTTCTTAATAAATCGACCTTGCAAAGGTTCCCCAAAATAGCACTCATCTTAGGCCGACTTAATTATGAAACGGAAGTCTTCAATTCACTCAATTTCTTCTTTAAAAAATATAAAGATAGCCCTTCAAACCTCCTCCTTAGGCCTCTTAAGCATGTGAAGCACTGCAGGAAGGAAAATGACATCTGCTTCTACTGTGGGTGAAAAAAATAGATGACAGAGAGATGACAGATGAACAGATAAATAGGTAGAAAGATGGACAGAAATAGTTGGTATGGATAAGTTTGGTTTTGTAAGTTTCTTTGCCATATTTCTTTTGAAATACAAGATTTGTGTCTTTAAGGAAATCAACCAAGCGTTTTCTTCTTTTATTTTTTTTTGAGACGGAGTCTCGCTCTGTCGCCAGGCTGTAGTGCAGTGGTGGGATCTCGGCTCACTGCAACCTCCACATCCTAGGTTCAAGCAATTTTCCTGCCTCAGCCTCCTGAGTAGCTGGGACTACAGGCGCCCACCACCATGACCACCTAATTTTTCTATTTTTAGTAGAGACAGGGTTTCACCATGTTGGCCAGGATGGTCTTGCTCTCTTGACCTCATGATCCGTCCACCATGGCCTCTCAAAGTGCTGGGATTACAGGTATGAGCCACTGTGCCCAGCCCCAACCAAGCATTTTCAAAAGCAGGAAACATACAAAGAAATTTGATTTATTTTACAAAACTGAAAAAATATATTATGAAACGTTTTCATTCACTGGTACTCAAATTCCTAGCTTATAAAATTTGATATTTTCAGCTGAATGGACCATCTGCCTCCTCCACTTTCCTTTCAAGCATTTATCATAGTATTTTTATATGACTTTTTCTGAGTCACAATTTAGCTGTAATGCAATTCTTGTAGCCCATTTCTGAGGCGATGGTGTACCAAAAATATCAGTAGTAGGCTTAAATGTTTTAGGATAGTTCATATTAAATCACACCATTATGAAATACAGGTCTTCCAACTGGATTTTTAGTAGCTTGTCTTGATGTATTCCACAAATAGAGTGTCTACTTGGGCTGGCAATATACCAGTGAACAAATAATTCAGCCTTTGTAAATTTACCCTGGCTAGTGCCAAGCTGGAGGGCATTTTCCTTGTCCTCTGCTTTATGACTATGTCCTTGTACATCTTTGGGCCTCAGTTTTTTATCTGTGAAAAGGAGGAAAATGATCTTCTCCTTTACCCTCTCAGGGAGGTGACAGCCAAAGAACACAGCACGATGAAAAGGCCCTGAGGACGTGGGATTAAAGATGACAAGTATAACGAGCTATTATTATGAAAACTTTGATTTTCACAAACGCACAAGGCAGTGTATATCTGAATGCTCACAGGTTAAGACAAACATAATTTGAATGTCAGAAAAACATATGTGGAAAACCACATGAAATAGAGGTAGGTGAAATATTCATTATAAAACTTTCAAAAGTCCTTTAAAATATAATAATAGGCTGGGCACAGTGGCTCAGGCCTGTAATCCCAGCACTTTGGGAGGCCAAGGTGGGTGGATCACCAGAGGTCAGGAGTTCAAGACCAGCCTGGCCAACATGGTGAAACCCCATACCTACCAAAAGTACAAAAAAATTAGCTGGGCATGGTGGTGGCGCCTGTAATCCCAGCTGCTCGGGAGGCTGAGGCAGGAGAATTGCTTGAATCTGGGAGGCGGAGGTTGCAGTGAGCAGAGATTGTGCCACTGTACTCAAGCCTGGGTGACAGAGTGAGACATCATCTCAAAAAATAAAATAAAATAAAGTAATAGATTTATTCTTCCTTGTGGACTGGCTAGTCTTCAAACCAGCTCTGACGTTTAGTGTAGTGACTTTACTTGATCAATATCAGTCTTCTGATGATTAGTTATCATAAGAGGTACATTCACAAGTCTTTTATTTTATTTATTTATTTGAGACAGAATCTCGCTCTGTTTGCCCAGGCTGGAGTGTAGGGGTATGATCTTGGCTAACTGCAACCTCTGCCACCTGGGTTCAAGTGATTCTCCTGTTTCAGCCTCCTGAGTAGCGGGAACTACAGGCATGCATCACCATGCTCAGCTAATTTATTGTTTTTAGTAGAGATGGCTAAATTTTGTATTTCTAGGTTTCAACATGTTGGCCAGGCTGGTCTCGAACTCCTGGCCTCAGGTGATCCACCAGCCTTGGCCTCCCAAAGTGCTGGGACTACAGGCATAAGCCACTGCACCCGGCCCATTCACAAGTCTTAATACAGAACTTACAGCTTACAACGTTCGATTTCTGTTACTGATCCTTTAAATTATTTCTAAATCTTGAAATGAGTTGAGGATTAAAACACATATACTCATATGCGTGTACACACACACAGACACACACACACACACACACACACTTTCACATATGCAAACACTTTGAAATCCCAAATGCTAAAACTCAGCCAGGTTAGCAGATATTCTGAATGTATTTTAGTTCTTGGTACTACTAAAATTGTTGGTTGCTGAACTACATGGAATAATTCCAGGACAAGAACCATAAAAGTGATGCTGACAGTAATGGACAGGTTACAGAAAAATATGCTTCATGTTCTGTTCAGTTAAAGTGTGCTGAGACTAATCCTCTTATCTCAAGGCATTATAAATATGGATAGTAATGGGTCTTTCCATGAATGTGTGCTTTAAAAGTCTCTTTGCCATAAACAGGCAGCTAGAACGCTACAAAAGCATCAAAATATCTTCCTAAGTTTTAGGAGAACTCTTCTCAGAAACAGTCACATTTTGATTATTCAGAAGCTCTTTATTGACTTTGGGAATTCGTTTTTCCAATTTTTCTTCCATTCCTTCTTTGGTGCTGCCTACATGGTAATTTTAGCTCTAGGAAAAAGAAAGAAGGAAAGTCAACTATATTCAGGGCAGTTTGGCTGAATGGTTGGGATGGGAACCTATACCGGAAGACTTGGCTAGAATGAGGTTTCATGATCAACTGAATTCCCTTAATGTAGTATATGCTCAATGTCCCTCTCTCCTGGAGGCAATCAAAAGTTGATGACTTATTTCTTTGGAATTCTAAGAAAAAATGTTTGAATCTAACAGCATAGAAGTATGTCAACCTATCATTGCAACTAACTTTACAGTGATTTTCCTAAATGTCTCCAAAAGACACTTAGAGCAAGGATGGCAGCAGAGGTTATAACAGATACGCTGAGACTCCTGTGCTTTAAAATCTGATCATGCACTGCTAAAATTGTATTCTGATAGGTTCAGCATATTAAATTTCAAGGTTATAAGTATAGTATCAACTCTGGAAATTGAATTTAGAAACAGTAGCTCCACCTTGGGGAGAGAAAACAGAGTAAGATTGAAAGCTGAAAATGTCTAATTTTATGGTTGTTACTCAGAATTGATTTTTAATTTGGCTTGATCTTTTCACAAGCCTATTTTGCAAAATTTGATCAATTTAGTTACTAGTGTAAACTACATTTATTTTGCTCACTTGACAAATATTTACTGCGGACCTATAGTGCATGCCAGGTTCTGTGCCAGTGTTTGGGAGATAAAGATGAACCCTGGTCTTACGAGTTAGTGTAATTGCGGGGAGTGACTGATGCATAAAGGAACAATTCAACGTAATAGAAACAATTAGAAGAATTATTTAAAGAATGTTTTGGAGGTGGAAAGAATTTAACCCCCTGTAGGAAATGGTGGTAGTAGACAACGAAAAAAAAAAAAGAATTTCTTAAGGGGCAGAGACTCGAGCTGAATTCAAAAGGATGGGTGGAAATTTGCCAAATGAAAATAAAGGGAGATGGGAAGGCGTTCAGTAGAAGGACAAGTATATCAAAAAGGCATGGAGGCTTGAGAAAGACAAGGATGCATCATCAGGGAAGGAGGGGTTATTTCAGTATGACCACAGTGGGAGTGTGGAAAGAGCCCAGAGTGATAAGCCAGGGCTTGCATATCCTATGAAGGGGCTTGCTACACAATAGCAGTGGTAATAATAGCAAAAACATAAATAGCAAAACGGAGTCAGACACTCTTTTATATAGTTTGCATACATGTTAACTCATCCACTGAGGTAGAAACTGTTATTATTCTCACTTTAAAATTGATGAAACAAAGTCTTAAAAATATAAGTATGATGCCCAGGACAGAGCTAAGGCCAGACTCCCCACTCCTCCATTATGCACCTCCTCTGTAGCTGGCAGGGGCTGGCTAAGATGTTAAGCAGGGAAGATGGCTAAGTCTTGTTGATTTCACATTCTAAAATGCCTCCATTCTGCCATCTATTTGTTGATTCTTTATTATTTTATTTTTATTTTATTTTATTTTTGAAATGAAGTCTCGCTCTGTCACCCAGGCTGCAGTGCAGTGGCACCATCTCAGCTCACTGCAACCTCTGCTTCCCCAGTTCAAGCAATTCTCCTACTTCAACCTCCCAAGTAGCTGGGACTACAGGTGCAGGCTACCACGCCTGGCTAATTTTTGTATTTTTAGTAGATACGGGGTGACACTATGTTGGCCAGGCTCGTCTCATACTCCTGGCCTCAAGTGATCCACCTGCCTTAGCCTTCCAAAGTTCTTGGATTACAGGCATGAACCACTGAACCCAGCCTATTTGTTGATTCTTTAATCATTCACTCCTTTATTTACCCATTCAATAACCTTTTATCTAACATCTAGGTCCTACAGATTCCTACATAAAGGAAACCTGGTCCCAGTCTCACTGTGCTAGTTTATATTTAATGAAATTAAAATGTGAATTTTCAAGGCCTTCCTATACTCTTTCCCCAGGCTGCATACTGATTCCTAAAACAGAAGAACATATGGCATGAGGATGAAGAGTGGACAAGAGGTCAAAGTAGCTGAAATATATAAAATGCTAAAAGTGTAACAAAACTGATCTCAACCAAGCAATTGATCTCAACCAAACAAAAATGTATGCACAAAAGAAATATGTCAAAATAATACAATTTATGCTGTAATATTGAGATTATGGATCTTTTTGATTTGTTGTACTTTTCTGCATTTTCTAAATGTTCTACGATTACTAAGTATTACCTTTACAATAGGAAAAAACTGCAAGTTGTCTTTAGTAGCAAGCCTTTTGCTGTTCTAGATAAGGCAATCAGAAATTTTTAACATTCACTGAGTTTTATCCAGTGAGAAAAATGCCCAAGTGTTTTTGTAATGGATGAAAAGTGATAAGCAAAATGCTTTTATTCTCTCTCTCTCTCTTTTTTTTTTTTTTTGAGACAAGTTCTCACTGTGTTATCCAGGCTGGAATACAGTGGCACAATCATGGTTCACTGCAGCCTTGACCTCATGGATTCAAGTGGTCCTCCTGCCTCACCATCCCAAGTAGCTAGGACCACAGGCATGTACTACCACACCCAGCTAGTTTTTAAATTTTTTGTAGAGACAGGGTCTCACTATATTGCCCGGGGTGGTCTCGAACTCCTAGGCTCAAGTGATCCACCTGCCTCAGCCTCCCAAAATGCCAGAATTACAGGTGTCATCTACCATGCCCAGCCATTTTTATTATCTTGATACAGCTTTGAAGAGGTAAATTTTAATGAATATACTGATTTTTTTCTTTATTTTTCTGATTTAAAACTAATCCAAGCTACCTGTTAAAAAAATTGGAAAAGTATAACTTAGAAAGCAAAAGCTTTTCCAATCTCACTCTCAGAAATAATAAACATTTATACTATGCTGTATTTTTATATTTCTTCCTAGGAGTACATTTCATATACATAAGCAAATAACAAAGTTAAAAACAATAATACTATATTCACTGTTCTGTACCTTCTTTTAACATTGAACAATGTTAGACTGTTTCACGTTAGTTAAGGAAGGTTAGCCTATTCTTGTTAATGGCTGTACAATATCCTATCACATTAATGATTTGTAATTTATATAATGAACTCCTATTGAAGTATATTTGGGCAGTTTCCAGTTTCTTACTATTAGAAATAATAATGTAAAATATGTTTTTATAGATATCTTTTCCTATTTCAATAAAATCTTCCAAAGAATAGATCCCTATGTTTGGTAGAGTCCTGGATGACAAGATGTATTCTTTTTTTTTTTTTTTTTTGAGACAGACAGGGTCTTGCTCTGTTGCTCAGGCTGGAATGCAGTGGCACAATCATGGTTCTCTGCAGCCTCAAACTCCTGGGCTCAAGTGATCATTCCACCTCAGGCTCCTGAGTAACTGGGACTACAGGTGCGCACCATCATGCCTGGCTAATTTTTTTTACGGTTTGTAGGAACAGGGTTTCACCATATTGCCCAGGCTGGTCTCAAACTCCTGGGCTCAAGCAATCCACCTGCCCTCAGCCTCCCAAAGTACCACGCCTGGACTTTGGATGTACTCCTTTTATTATTATTTATTAATTTATTTGAGACGGGAGTCTTGCTCTGTCGCCCAGGCTGGAGTGCAGTGGCGCCATCTAGGCTCACTGCAACCTCTGCCTCCTGGATTCAAGCAATTCTCCTGCCTCAGCCTCCCGAATAGCTGGGACTACAGGCACGTGCCACCACACCCGGCTAATTTTTGTATTTTTAGTAGAGATGGGGTTTCGCCACGTTGGCCAGGATGGTCTTGATCTCCTAACCTCATGATCCACCCGCCTTGGCCTCCCAAAGTGATTTGATTACAGGTGTGAGCCACAGCGCCCAGCCATTGAACAGCATTTTCAAAAGTGTGGTCGGCAGTCCATTAATAAGTATTGTTTTAAAAAAGAATTTCACATACAGTAAGTTTGGAAAATATTAGGTTAAACCAAATCAAATAGGTTTATTTATTGCAGGACTTCTTGATGCCTGCCTGTATTATTTGTTTTTCTTTTCAGAAGCAGGTCTTGCTCTGTCACCCAGGTGGGAGTGCAGTGGCATGCTGATGGCTCACTGAAGCCTCAAACTCCTGGCCTCAAGTGATCCTCCCACCTCTGCCTCCTGAGCAGCTAGGATTACAGGCACACACTGCCTTACTTGGCTATTTAAAAAATTTTTTGTAGGCACAGGGTCTTGCTATGTTGCCCATGCTGATCTTGAACTCCTGCCCTCAGGTGATCCTCTTAATGGGCCTCCCAAAGTGTTGAGATTATAGGAGTGAGCCACCTCATTGGCCCCAAATTGCTTCTTTTTTTTTTTTTTGAGACAGTGTCTTGCCCTGCCGCCCAGGCAGGAGTGCAGCAGCACAATCTCAGCTCACTGCAACCTATACCTCCTGGGTTCAAGTGATCCTCCCACCTCAGAGTCTCAAGTTGCTGGGACTACAGGCACTGCACCTGGCTAATTTTTTTTTTTATTTTTTTTTTAGAGATGGGGTTTCACCATGTTGTCCAGGCTGGTCTTGAACTCCTGGGCTCAAGTGATCTGCGCGTCTCAGCCTCCCAAAGTGCTGGGATTAGAAGCATAAGCCACGATGCCCTGCTCCAAATTGCTTTTTATACTACTTTGGGAAAGAGTAATCAGTAACATCAAGGGATTTCAGGCATGCTCAGTCTCTCCAAGGTCCCTGACATCTTTTAGAAATATTATGTCTTAGTGTCTTACAAAGTATCATCAGACACATTACCTTTAAATTAAACACAACACGTACCATCACATAAAGGATGAGGGTAATAAATAAATAAACACACACATACTACACACATACAAATGAAAAAATCCTTAAGACTTAGGATTTTAGGCCACAGGAAGGTATATTTGTTAAGTATTTTACTGATAATGCAGCACTCATCAGAGGCCCTGACCCTTAATAGGAATGCAATGATGTTTTAATTGAATGAATGAATGAATGAAGACAGAAAAATATGGTTTCTGGGGCCAGACTACATAGATCTGATCACTCCACTACTAATAAACTACTCAAGTTTAGCCAAATTGTTTAATCTACTTATACCTCCATTTCCTTATTTATTGAAGTAGTAATAAATAACAGTATCAGTTGTTGTGAGTGTTAAATGAGCTAATACACACAAAAAAACCAGTGCTTTCTATTTGGTGAGTTCTTTATTGTTTCTTTTAGAGACAGGGTCTTGCTCTTTTGTCCAGGCTGGGCTGCAGTGGCATGATCATGGCTCACTGTAACCTCAAACTCCTGGGCTCAAGTGATCTTCTTGCCCCAGCCTCCTGAGTAGCTAGAACCACAGGCATACGCCACCATGCCCGGCTAAGGGTGAGCTCTTAAGAGTTGAGTTGCTATCCTCCTCCTCCTCTTCCTCCTCCTCCTTCCCACTTCTGCAGAAAAGGGAGCTGAGGCTGTGTATGGTCTCTACGACAGAGCACCTCATAAGCCCTACTTGCTTTTCCACATTTTCTGTCTTTTCATTATTACCATATTTATATACACGCCAAAAGAGACAAGATGGCCAATACTATTTTAATTTGCCAAGCCTGTCTTCAGATTGCTGATTTTAAAAAAAGGGGTGTGGTGGTCCATGTTGGCTGATTACTAAAATCACAGATACGGTCAAGGGCACCTCCAAGAATAATGACCTGGAGCAAGCCTACAGTCCTGCTTCATGCATTTAGGCTTTTCCTAGCAGGAGCAGGTTGCCCAAGGTAGACCACAGCCATGTTGAAGGCTTCCCAGGTTCCCCAGTATCAGTTTCGGCATTTCCACATCACCACACCTGGCACAGGTGGTTGTTTTGTGAAGGCAAGGTGTGCCCCTCTGCATTCTCACCAAGGAAGCCAAACAGGTTCAGGGGCCCTCGCTTGAACAACAACCCAGACAGCAGCATGCAGTCTCCTCTGAAACGCTTGACCCACAGGGACAGTTCCTACCTAGTTTTCTTACAGGTTCTCTTCCAGCATGAGTGCTAGTGTGCTCCTGAAATATCCCTCTAGAAGTGGTGCTTTGTCCCAAGTCCAGCCCATTAAAGTTATCTGGCCCCTAATGTACAGAAGCACCTGATTAACTACTATGGACTAAGAGCATCAATGTGTACAACAATGTTCAGAATTAAAGGAAAGAGGGAGTTTAAACTCAGGATGTCACAGATATGCCTCCTCCATGAATAGACACACGATGCCAGAGTACATGACATTAACCACTGCACTTGCTGCCTGTCATTGAGCATGTCCATGACATTAACCACTGCAAACTCTGCCTTCTGGGCTCAAGCGATCCTCCCACCTCAGCCTCCCAAGTAGCTGGGACCACAGGTACATGTCACCAAGCCTGGCTAATTTTTGTATTTTTTGTACAGATGGAGTTAGTTATGTTGCCCAGACTGGTTCTGAACTCCTGAGTTCAAGCAATCTGCCACCCTGGCCTCCCAAAGTACTGGGATTACAGGCATGAGCCACCATACCCGGCTGAAATTTTCTTCTTCTTCTTCTTTTTTTTTTTGAGACAGAGTTGCACTCTTGTTGCCCAGGCTGGAGTGCGATGGCGTGATCTCGGCTCACCACAACCTCTGCCTCCCAGGTTCAAGCGATTCCCCTGCCTCAGCCTCCCAAGTAGCTGGGATTACAGCCATGTGCCACCATGCCGGGCTAATGTTTTTTGTATTTTTAGTAGAGACGGGGTTTCTCCATGTTGGTCAGGCTGGTCTCAAACTTCCAACCTCAGGTGATCCGCCTGCCTCAGCCTCCCAAAAGTGCTGGGATTACAGGCGTGAGCCACCGCGCCCGGCCTGAAATTTTCTTCTTAACATATAATTCTCACTCATTCTTTGATGAAGGTTGTAATTAGTGTTGACTAAGTATTGTTAAGTGTTATTCAGTAATACCTGGAAAATGAAATTTTTAACTTTGTGGATGTTTAATTTCTTAGTAAATGTAGGTATTTTCATGTGTTTCCCCCTAGTCAAATTACACACTTTTGCTTTTTGCTTGACTTCTTAGGAAACAAGGGTTATCAGCACACTCATTCATTTGTTGAGTTAGTCAACAATCCACTGAATGCCCAATGTGTGCCATATTTCACATATCAAATTTTGCTGGCCGGGCGCGGTAGCTCATGCCTGTAATCCCAGCACTTCAGGAGGCTGAGGCGGGCAGATCACAAGGTCAGGAGTTTGAGACCAGCCTGACCAACATGGTGAAACCCCGTCTCTACTAAAAATACAAAAATTAGTTGGGTGTGGTGGTGCGTGCCTATAATCCCAGCTACTCAGGAGGCTGAGGCAGAAGAATAGCTTGAACCTAGAAGGCGGAGGTTGCAGAGAGCTGAGATCGTGTCACTGCACTCCAGCCTGGGCGACAGAGTAAGACTCTGTCTCAAAAAAAAAATTTTGCTTAGAGTGCTTAGAGTATTTTTCACAAAAGTGAAACATCTTTATTCCTTTTTCAGACCATCCTGGATACCCAAACTCAGAAACAAGGCACAATTATTTCTTTTTTTTTCTTTTTTTTTTTTTTTTTTTTGAGACGGAGTCATGCTCTGTCGCCCAGGCTGGAGTGCAGTGGCCAGATCTCAGCTCACTGCAAGCTCCGCCTCCCGGGTTCACGCCATTCTCCTGCCTCAGCCTCCCAAGTAGCTGGGACTACAGGCGCCCGCCACTTCGCCCGGCTAGTTTTTTGTATTTTTTAGTAGAGACGGGGTTTCACCGTGTTAGCCAGGATGGTCTCGATCTCCTGACCTCGTGATCCGCCCGTCTCGGCCTCCCAAAGTGCTGGGATTACAGGCTTGAGCCACCGCGCCCGGCCAAGCACAATTATTTCTTTCAACACATTGAAGTGTCACCATCGGCTTATTCTCTATGCAGTACGGGTAATGATATTACAAAACTCATTGGGAGCCACCAGTTTTTCAAATGACATGCTCATAAGGCTGAATTTTATAAATCCATATGTATGTCGCTGTGCAGAGCTTCAGCAACTGTATCAAATCTTATCACAAGTCATATTTCTTACTAAACAAGTATGTAAGGAGACATTGTGGTTTTATCAGTATTTGTAAATAAGAGCTCTCTTTTCCTGCCTGTGTGTTTCTGTTTTCAGTGGAAGGAAGGACGTAGCTGTAGGGGAAAGCTGTCTGGCAGAGAAGAAATGTGTGTAGGGTGTGATCAGAGGTGTCGAACATCTCACTGGTGAGAAGAATGCTCTCTGTGCAGTGTGGTGGGATGGGGGTGGGGGGGCGTTCACTCTCAGATCTAGCTGAGTCCTGAGTTAACAGTAGCTACCAACCATCAGTGACTCACTTTTGCCAATAAATAAATCCACCTACGAGTGTTCTACAGCTGAAACTATGTTCTCATAAAACTTCTTTGCCTCTGTGGCCATGGTTCAGCTGATACTCCTTATGTGGAATGTTTTTGAATAATCATACATCTTAAGAAATTACTTGAAAGCTGCTTTATCCAAACAGCTACCTGATCCTGGAACATCTCTTGGAATTTGTTACCAGCCATCTGCATTATATGTATATATTTGGAGACGGAGTCTCGTTCTGTTGCCAGGTTGGAGTGCAGTAGTGTGATCTCGGCTCACTGCAACCTGCGCCTCCCAGGTTCAAGCGATTCTCCTGCCTCAGTCTCCAGAGTTGGTGGGATTACAGGCGCCTACTGCCACACCCAGCTAATTGTGGTATTTTTTTGTAGAAACAGGGTTTCACCATGTTGGCCAGGCTGGTCACGAACTCCTGACCTCAAGTGATCCACCTGCCTTGGCCTCCCAAAGTGTTGGGATTACAGGTGTGAGCCACCACACCCAGCCATCTGCATAATAATTAGATAGAAAATATCCAACTCTAAATTCCTACAGATAAAAATTTAAAAAAATTATCTCAATAACAGTCATAGTGCCTTACAATATTATGTTCTGTAAAAGTTCTAAATTATCTGACAAGTCATGAAACACTCCCATTTAGAAAGGAGCTCCCAGGCCAGGCGCAGTGGTTCACACCTATAATCTCAGAACTCTGGGAGGCTGAGGCGGGTGAATCACTTGCGGTCAGGAGTTTGAGACCAGTCTGGCCAACATGGTGAAACCCCGTCTCTACTAAAAGCACAAAACATTAGCTGGGCTTGGTGGTGGGCGCCTGTAATCTCAGCTACTCGGGAGGCTGAGGCAGGAGAATCGCTAGAACCCAGGAGGCAGGGGTTGCAGTGAGTTGAGATCGCACCACTGCACTCTAGCCTGGACAACAAGAGTGAAACTCCATCTCAAAAAAAAAAAAAAAAAAAAAGGAGCTCCCAGCAACTGACATTCATAAAATGCAACAGCATTTAAAGGAATTCTGCTTTTCCTTGCTTTCTCAAGACAAACATAATTTAGCATATAGAGGTACAAGAGAAATGTCAGGAGTTGAAAATCTGCCTTCTAACCATCTTTGCATTAGCAAGAGAAAACACTGGATCAATGCCAACAAAGCAGTGAAAAATATTACAAGGAGCAATTGTATTTCTCTACATAGGAGAGGATGGCCAACTGTGGTTTATGAAACGTGCTCCTGACTCAGTAAATGCTGTGTTTGAAAAGCTGTGTTTGTTATATAGGTGTCTACTCATCAGTCAATCCTTAGAGTTCTTAGGAAAACCTGAGTCTCGAAAAGAGGGCTGTAGTAAAGTCTTTGATACTGGGAACATTTTACTTTCCCCATAGACTCAGCCAAAAACTCTGCTTTGAATATTTATACTTCCAGCCAAGATGGAGTAACAGGGACTGAATTTATCCTCTTAACTGAAAAAAAACAAAAACAAAAACAGACAAAATATATAAAACAACAGTTTTCATAACACTGAATATCCAGCAATGAAGATAGTGAACCTTGAACAAGGTGAGCCCTATGATTGCCCCCACTACTGTCAAGAGACGGCTCCAGGCTGTGGAGGGAGAAACACAGCGGAACACAGTGAACTCCCTGAGCTAAGGAGATGGAGCAACTCCTTAGTCCAGGAGATCAAAATGAATAGAATTTGCAGAACAGACCGCCAGAGAAAAGAGAGCTGTGAAGAGAGAGAACCCTGAAAATCTATAGAGGGTGTCCTTTGAGGATTCAGTAGAGCACTGATCATTCCATGCACTGAAAGAAACTACCCAAAGTGGGAGACCATCTGAAACCATAAGAGGGAAGAGTGCCTCGTCCTCACACAGGGCTGGAGGTGGTGCCTATTCCCACCAGCCAAACTAAAAAACATAATTCACGGGGCATTGAATAGAGTACTCAGGAAGATCAGTATGCAGAATAATTAGCTACAGAATGAGCGCTGCTCTGGGCTAGCCTAACAAATAATAAAAGCAAGACCTGAAAAAACCAATCCATATTTGAGTAACTAAACTGCATTCCGAAACCAAACATCAAGAATATGTATAGGAATAAAAAAATATATAGCATTCAAAAAGATACAATTAATAATGCCTAGCATCCAATCAAATACTGCCAGGCATGCAAATAGGCAGAAAAACATCACCCAAAATACAGACAAAAATCAATCGAAAATACCCAGAGCTAACACAGACATTAGGGTAAGCAGACAAAGGCATTAAAACCATTATTATAGGCCGGGCGCGGTGGCTCAAGCCTGTAATCCCAGCACTTTGGGAGGCCGAGACGGGCGGATCACGAGCTCAGGAGATGGAGACCATCCTGGCTAACACGGTGAAACCCCGTCTCTACTAAAAAATACAAAAAACTAGCCGGGCGAGATGGCGAGCGCCTGTAGTCCCAGCTACTCGGGAGGCTGAGGCAGGAGAATGGCATAAACCCAGGAGGCGGAGCTTGCAGTGAGCTGAGATCCGGCCACTGCACTCCAGCCTGGGCGACAGAGCGAGACTCTGTCTCAAAAAAAAAAAAAAAAAAAAAAAAAAACCATTATTATAACTATATTTAATATGTTCAAAAAGTTAAATAGTCACATGCAAGATGTAAAAAAGATCCAAATCAAACCTCTAAAGATAAAAACTCCAAATCAAACCTCCAAAGATAAAAACTCATGCCTGTAATCCCAGCACTTTGGGAGGCTGAGGTGGGCAGATCACCTGAAGTCAGGAGGTCGAGACCAGTCTGACAACATGGTGAAACCCCATCTGTACTAAAAATACAAAAACTTAGCTGGGTGTGGTGGCACATGCCTGTAATCCCAGCTATTCGGGAGGCTGAAGCAGGAGAATCGCTTCAGTCCGGGAGGTGGATGTTGCAGTGAGCCAAGTTTGCGCCATTGCACTTCAGCCTGGGCAACAAGAGTGAGACTCCATCTCAAAAACAAAAGAAAAACAAAAACAAAAACTCTGATGTACAAAATGGGATTAATGGCAGGTTAGATTACAAAAAACAGATGAGTGAAACTGAAGACAAAGAGAAACTATACAAGATATCATATTCCCCCAAATCCCCACAAATGCAAAGCATCACTGTGTGACAAGTTCAACTGGCCTAGTATATGTGTAACTGGGCTTTGCAAATGAGGCATACATGAGGCCAAAAAACAAAAAAAATCTGAAGAAATAATGGCTAAAATGTTTCTGAATTTGATGACAACAAACCAAGATGCTCAATAAATGCCAATGACATACACACATACAGAAACACATGAAGAAAGCTATATCAAGGCACCTCATAATAAAATTCCTCAAAGCAGGCCAGGTGCAGCGGCTCACATCTGTAATCCCAGCACTTTGGGAGGCTTCAGGCGGGTGGATCACCTGAGGTCAGGAGTTTGAGACCAGCCTGGCCAATATGGTGAAACCCCGTCTCTACTAAAAATACAAAAATTAGCCGGTTGCGGTGGTGCACACCTATAGTTCCAGCTACTCGGGAGGCTGAGGCAGGCGAATCGTTTGAACCTGGGAGGCAGAAGTTGCAATGATCTGAGATGGCGCCACTGCACTCCAGCCTGGGTGACAAAGCGAGACTCCATCTTTAAAATAAAAAAAAAAAATTAAAAATAAAAATTAAAAAAAAAACTTGCTCAAAGCAGAAAAAAGAAAAAGAGAAAAATTTAAAAGCAGCTAAAGAAAAAGATATTCCATACAGAAACACAAAGATAAAAATGACAGCAGACTTCTCATCAGAAACAATGCAAGCAAGAAGATAGTGAATCAATATTTCTAAAGTACGGAAAGAGAAAAACCGCCAACACAGAATCCTACATCATGTGTAATAGTTTCCAAAACCAAAGGCAAATAAAGATGTCTTCAGGCACAAGCTGAAGGAATTCACCACCAGTATGCCCACACTGTAAGAAATGCTACAGGAAGTCCTCTAGGCAGAAATAATCATAACAGACAGAAATATTAATCCACACAAGTGAATGAAGAGCAATAGAAATGCCAACTCCATGGGTAAATATGTAAGACTTTTGGTACTGTTTGAATTTCTTTAAAGTTAATTGAATATTTACACAAAAATAATAATGTCATGTGCATCTGTAACTTATCAAAAAGTAAATTGTATGACATCAATCACATAAGGGCTGAGAGGAGAAAAATGGAAGCATACTATTGTAAGATTGTTATACTACATGTGAAGTGGTATAATATCATCTTGAAAGTAAATCTGATAAGTTAAAAATGTATCCTATAAACCCTAAAGTAACCATGGAAATAACAAAGAGTTATAGCTAATAATCCAACAAAAGAGGTAAAATGAACACATAACATGCTCAATAAACCTAAAAGAAGGCCTGGAAACAGGCATGCAGTCTGGAGAGGGAATTCTGAGATCCCAAGCATTGAGATCATAACGTACAAGGGAGGAGCCAGGCTCCACTGGGCATCTCTTGGCCCATGGCTTCCCTTCCCTTCCTCAGGAAGTTGCTTGAGGAGACCACAGTGAAGGCTTTTAAAGCTATGCTAGTCTGCAAAGAGAAAAGACAAAAAACTGAGAGTGTTTAAAAACTTTTTTTTGTTGTTGTTTTTGTTTTTGAGACAAAGTCTAACTCTGTCGCCCAGGCTGGAGTGCACAAGCTCGGCTCACTGCAACCTCTGCCTCCAGGGTTCAAGTGATTCTCCTGCCTCAGCCTCCCAAGTAGCTGGGATTACAGGCACACGCCACCACGCCTAGCTAAGTTTGTATTTTTAGTAGAGACGGGGTTTCACTGTGTTGGCCAGGCTGGTCTCGAACTACTGACCTCGTGATCCGCCCATCTTGGCCTCCCAAAGTGCTGTGATTACAAGCATGAGCCACCGTGCCCGGCCGTAAAAACTTTTATAGCAATTTGACATGGCCGTAACATCCCAGCATGGGATTATTTTTCTAGCAATGCATGTTTATTGAATTTTATAAAAGTGATCTGTCCTTGATGCATTAGATAGAAATAAAAAACAATAAGAGAAAAACCCTGTCCTTACCACAGATAACTGAGATACTGCTTGAAAACATGTGGCTGTGAGCAGCCTTCCTTCCCTAGATTTAAGGTGGCTCGTGTGTGCAGGGATCAGAAGGCAGAAATTGAACTGAAATAAGGCTGGTTTTGAATTACTGTAAGTGTAGGGCATACCTTATTTAAAAAGATTTCTGGTCTAGACGTTTTGATGATAATCTGATTGATCCATCTTTCTGTCTTTCTGGGTCACTCTGTCAATTATATGCTGCATTTAAAGTAGTGGGGATTGTGTATACTCAGGAATCCCCTGCAGAGGGTTGTCTTTCCCACTCAGAATTTGAGAAAAGATGTCATTTGTGCATGTGTGTAGTTGGCGGGTAGGACATACTCATCGAAAAGACGAACGGGGCACCTACCTTGTGCACGCAGGCCTTTGCATTCAGGAAAAACAGCTCCACGGTGGTTTTATCCTTTAAAAACGATATGCTCTCAATGTAAAACCTGAAAAACAGCAGAGGAGTTTGTTCCTTCAGATTTATTTTCATCTCTCAGCATTCCTCATTCAGTGTTCCCCGAAAGCAGCGCGAGAATTTTGAGAAACCTGAGGAAGGTTGTGCGTTCTTTTCCTTTTTAAAAGAAATGTGCACCACACGTTAGTACGTGATGGATGTATGTGTATGTATGCCTAAAATCTCTTTCGGCATGTTTTTGTGTCTTGGAAGGTGAGTTAAAGAGAAACCCCAGATGGTAATCAACCAAACACAAACATTTATTTGTGTTGCTCATTCTTTGAGACATGTTCTGGGAGTTCATAATAATACCTCAGACAGCTTCAAAAGAAAAGCCCAGGTGAACCCGGAGTTGAAAGCTGAAGTCGGCTGAGCAAGCACCACCTAACCCAACCCCAAACCCTGCTTGAGGCTCGGGGATTTTTAGACGGAGGGGCCTCAGGGCCTCACGCCTACCTGACCCCCATCCACTGGGTGAGTTTCAATCACACTTTTCAATCACTCTTTTCTTCCTTCCCATCCTTCCAGGCCCTGGGTTTTTCCTTTGGCTCAAAGCCAATCTCTCAGCAACCATCAATCTTGGTCTTTTCTCATGCAAATCAGGGTATTCTGGGCCTCACTACTCCACTCCCTTTCTAGGATTTTGCTTGTTCAATCTGTGAGACCACAGGTTGCAGGCAGGCCCCTCTCTCAGGAGAGCTCTGACAGCTCCGGGGTGAGGAGGGGAGGAGGCTGAGTCTTTAACAACTCTGTTTGCGTAATCCTGTACTGATGAGGCCAGCTTGCAAAGGCTGGCGCTCTGTGGTGGGCGAGCGGGCAAGCTAGGGGCCCGAAGTTTTCCTCACGTTCTGGAGCATTGGTGGATGAATAATGCATGAAGGGCCATCAAGCCCCAAGACAGCTCACTGCTTTGAGTCCGAAAGGGAATTTACTCTCAGACCAGTGAGAGTGAAGGCAAAGCCGGGCTAGGAAGTGGCCAGGTGGACCTATCCTTAGCTCTGCGGAATCCTGAGGGGGCTTGAGCCTTTGCTTCTCTTTTTCTCCCTTTCCACAGTGATGACACCTTTGATAAATAAATGCAGCTGAAAGGGCTGTGAAAGATTTTATCACTGAGACAGTAAAAACGTTCGAAACATTCCACCCTTTAACGTTGAGTCATCAAGGGAAGTTCCAGAAAGAGAACAAATCCTTTATATTTTTACTTACAAGCTTTTATCTCACTTATAAGTGAGGTTAATGAAGATGGAGGAGTGTCGGATTTATGAGAAGAGAAAGTTAAGTACGAAGGCGGTTAAGGAAATGAGGAGTTGGGGGGAAAATAGGCTTTGGAATCCAAAAGATCGAGATGTAGTGTTTCAAGTCCACCATTTATTAGCTGTATGATAATAATGTTTCTTTGTGTCTTTCTAAATTGGGTGTCTTACCTCTGAGGAAAGAACAGAACTTTTATCTGAAGAATTCCAGTTCTTTCAATTTATCAGGTCTAGAGAGGCATTAAAATGGACAGCAATCAAGTCCTATTTCCCTCCTTGAGCTATGTATTTTTCTCCAGAAACTGCCTGGTATAGCCAAAACTAGCTGCACTGGACACATTAGTGTCCACTACCCCGGACACTATAACCCACATCCTGTAGCTCAACAATGGATAGCCAGGCCAGACGCAGTGGTTCACGCCTGTAATCCCAGCACTTTGGGAGGCTGAGGCGGGCACATCACTGGAGGCCAGGAGTTCCAGACCAGCCTGGCCACCATGGTGAAACTGTCTCTACTAAAAATACAAAAATTAGCTGGGCGTGATGGTGGGCGGGCACCTGTAACCTCAGCTACTCCGGAGGCTGAGGGAGGAGAATTGCTTGAGCCTGGAAGGTGGAGGCTGTAGTGAGCTGAGATTGCGCCACTGCAACTCCAGCCTGGCCAACAGAGGGAGACTCTGTCTCAAAAATAAAATAAACAAACAAATAAACAAACCCCCAATCACTGATCAACGTTATTTCTGTAAACCAAGGAGAATTAATTCCTGACAAACAACTTTTATAACTGTCCCCTTTCTTGATTTGTCCTTTTTATCTTTAAACACTTGGGCCTCTCCTTCTCCAGAGCACTTCTTAAGGCAACTTGGAAGTGTGTCCTGGGCTGCAGTCCTCAACCTTGTCCCAAATAAGCTTTCTATATTAATTTTGTCTCAGCTTTTCCTTTTGGGTAGACAGTATTCTCTTCTCCCATCAGTCTAGTTTCTTCTACTCTGAGCCCTGCTGCGTGGACTAGGAGAGTCACCTGACTCAAAGGCAGCCAAGATGTCAGGCGGTGAGGAGGCCTGGAAAGGAGCAAGTGCTACTCAACAGATGCTTTTTATATTGCATGATGAATGAGCCAACCGATTAACATGGGCTCTTAGAGACTGAGGGGCGGGTCAGGAGGGATTCAGTGGAGGCAGAGAAAGGCACTAAGCAGCAATCATGAGGCAGCAGAAGCCATGAAGTAGAGAGGGACAAGAGTCCACAGCAAGAGTTGATGGACCAAAGCAGGGTAGCCGAGTCACTGTGATGGCAGACACCAAAGTGAGGCGGACCAGAGGTTGGCTGCTGCTACAGGGCTAAGATGACCCATGTTACACAAGTTTCTGTGCATCTCCAAGAACCTTCCAGTTCAACTACTTGGTGGTGGCTGTTTCCTGCTTTCTTGGCTTTCCCATGCATTTGTATCCCTATCAATGAAGATAATATGAGCAGGCTTCCAGCGGGCAGCCTAATTAAGGGCAGCAGCAGGATCCCAGCCAACATTTCCCAAACTCTTACTAAGGTGCCTGCAATGTGCTAAGTGCTTCCCGATTGTTCTCTCATTTAATTATCACAACCACCTTGGGGAGGGACCTATGATGACCCTGATTTCACAGACTCAGACTCTTGAGTTTTAGAGATCTGCCTACCCGGTGGGGCTAGGTCTTGGTCTGGAACAATGACTTTGACTCTGTGGACAATGCTCTTAAGCAACATCTCCTGGGCTGCCACTCCCAGTTCACTCAACCAGCACTCAGCAGGAAGCTGAACCCTTAGTAATTGTGGGCATCTCAACAACGTAAAAAATAGGCAGAGAAATAAGACAAGTGTGACATTTTCACCAAAATGTTAACATATGTAGAAGTACATGTGTTCTCTATTGCTTCAATAAGCAAAACCACGGCAAAAGACTTAAGTTGAAGGATTTTGATTAACCTATAAAACATCTTTTTAAAAGTTAGAGTAGTCTCAGAAGGGGAAGGCCTTTCCACAGGAAGAGATCTCCCTGTCCTAAAAAAATCCTAGGTCAGATTAGCAGAACTCAACATCTGCTTTCTACTTGAAATTTCTGAGATTATTTTTTCCCTTCACTTCTAATTACTTCAATAGACGTCTCTAACAGAGACTATTAAAAAACAGGGGGTCAATGAATTTTCTCACTAACAAAGCTCATAATAATTTCTTAATTTTATTTAAAATTTAGTCTTCACTTGAATTTCCCCATTGTCTCCAAAACTTATAAAAAATGAGTTCTGTGATTGTAACATTTAATAAGTAAAGCTGCACTGGTCTACGGCAACAGTCACATATGCAAAAGTCGTAAGGATCACCGGCTGGATATAAATGAGTGATGCTGACTAGATGGGTGAGACCTGCTTGGGGGACACCGGGACACATTTTTTCTACTCTACTAAAACTCCTTCATCAAGGTGTGGGTAGGTGACCCAAGGTAGGCCAGTCAGCTTCTCACCCTGGAGAATAAACATGATTAGAATGACCTAAAGATCAAAGATGGTTGGAGCTTATTTATTCTGCTAGCAGCACTCTGATGAAATTGTCCCTTGGTTTCTGCTCCCTAGATCCTTGCAAAAGCCCTGATCCCTGTCTTTTCTGAGTCCTTGTTAGTTCAGTTTTCCTTCCATTTTGTTTGTTAGCCACAAGTGGTTCTGTTGCTGGCAACCAGAGAACCCAAGTTAATACAGGGCTTCTTCTGTGCTAGGGATAATACAAAGTGCTCTACAGGAACCATTTTTTTTTTTTCATCTTTGGTACAACCAGATGCAGTAGGCAACAAATTATGAGCCCATTTTATAGATGAGAAAGCTTAGATACAGAGATGTCAAGTCCTCTTCTTTAGGCCATACAGCTAGCAAGTACTGGAGCCATGACTCAAACTGAGGTCTGTTAGACTTCTAAGTTCATATTCCAAGCCAATATGATATAACGCTTTCCTACAATAACAACCAAAATGAAATATAACAAGTACACAATGCTGTGGGGGCCCACCAGCCTGATGCAATTAACTCAGCTTATGAATTAAGGGGAGAATGTTGCCAAACTGAAATCCATAGGACTAAGCGCCACAGGAGAGGGGACAGTTGAGCTGAGTCTTAAAGAATGCATGAGTTCACCAGGTAACACAGGTAGGAAGGGCACTCCAGGCGGAGCGCATATTAGCCAAACCAATCCTCTTGCTAGTCTTCGGGCATTGAAGAAACCACGTACAGGTTGCTGGGTAGCTTGGCGCCAAATCAGTTTGTGGTGCATCCAACTCTGAACAGATACCTTTGTACTAGAAACTGGGTTCACCTTGTTTTTGGAGCCCAGGCCCCTGACTACATCCTAGTCCCAGTAAACAGGTCTCTATCTTATTTCCCACTACTTTCTGGCGACCAGCCCTGGTGCCTCCTGCCTAGGCATCCGATTACCAGCTCTCTGAACCCACAATTCCATCTCTCCCTCAAGGGGACCATTGTAATGACTTCATATTTATGGAGTGTATGAAAAGTACATAGGAGCTTTGGGGGAAAAGGCTCTTCTCAGGCACACCTATCAACACACACCATGAACTGAAAATAAAATCTAGGACTTCTTAATGACATGAAATGGACTATCCCAGATTAATAAAATAAAGACCTTTTCTTTCAGCCTTTTTTTGCAAAAGGATACTGTTTCCTTTTTGCATGCTTACTGTGAGCGATTTCACTAAGGTTCTGTTAAGTTGAAGCCCATGGTTAATTTTTCAGCTTCAGAAAGAACCCAGGCTTTTTGAATAGGCACACATTTTGGAGACAAACCTCAGCTTCACAAGCGTAATTTCTTGAGAAAAGAATTTGCTCAGGAAGGTTTTGTCTCTGCTATTTGGGCTCCTCCCATTAGCATTTTTTTCCTTTCTTGGTTGGCTTAACCACTCATTAGTGATGACAGAACATTACACCACAGTGACATGACAAAGACGGCTGGAAGGGACACAGCCCTGCCAGCCAGATGGCAACACATGGATGTCAAAGAGCACAACACCCAGTTGTTTGGAAGTGGCTCTCCTTTGAAGAGTCGCTTAAATTTACATGACCAATATTTTTGTCTTGTGGTATTTATTTCTAGTGGTCACAAGTCAACACTAGGGAGCGGGACAGACATTACTTTGAATCGTAGCTCCAATGCTGATCAGTCTTGAGGTCTTGGGGCAGCTGCTCTGCTCTCAGTGCCTCTTACCTCTCTTGCCCCACACACTGGAGAAATGACAGGGTTTGAAATGTGCTTAATGGAGGGGCGCTGTGGCTCACGCTTGTAATCCCAGCACTTTGGGAGGCTGAGGCAGGCGGATCACCAGGTCAGGAGACTGAGACCATGGTGAAACCCCGTCTCTACTACTACTACAAATACAAAACAATTAGCCAGGCATGGTGGCGGGCGCCTGTAGTCCCAGCTACTCAGGAGGCTGAGGCAGGAGAATGGCGTGAATCCGGCAGGCGGAGTGAGCGGAGATAGCGCCACTGCACTCCAGCCTGGGCGACAGAGCCAGACTCCGTCTCAAAAAAAAAAAAAAAAAAAAAGAAATGTGCTTAACATAGCAGGTGGCGTGTAGTTTAGTAGCCAATGAATGGCGGTGATTATTAGAATATTATTATCGCTCTACTGATGTGACTGTAATAAAAGGCACTGACTTAGTTGGGAACATCTTTAAAGCTTTAACTGTAACAACCAGAATAAAAATTCCAAGTATCTGGCCAGGTGCAGTGCCTCATGCCAGTAATCCCAACACTTTGGGAGGCCAAGGCAGGCAGATCACGTGAGGCCAGGAGTTCGAGACCAGCCTGGCCACCATGGTGAAAACTCATTTCACTAAAAATACAAAAATTAGCTGGATGTGGTGGTACATGCCTGTAGTCCCAGCTATTCAGGAAGCTCAGGCAGGAGAATCGTTTGAACTCGGAAAGAGGAGGTTGCAGTGAGCCGAGATTGTGCCACTGCACTCCAGCGTGGGTGACCGAGCAAGATTCTGTCTCAAAAAAAAAAAAAAAAAAAAATTCCAAGTATCTTTCCTAAGTTCCTTCTCTCAAGGAAACAAATGCTACAAAAATGTCTGTTTTAACACAAAATGAGAAAATATTATGAAATGAATGCTCTTCTAACCAGTTTTGACTTTTCTTTCTCAACTGAGCATGGTTTCTTTGCTTCCCAGGGCCTTTGCGAGGTCCGAGTGATATCTTCAAAGAGGGTGAATTGGGCAAGAACTGCTCAATTATTTTGCATTCTGAACAATGCTGAGTTTGTGACTGGCGTCCAGCGAGGGCTAAATCAAAACACCTCATTCTGGGTTTCATTTAGTCACCATGAGTAATTTCAGGCATTTAACTGCAGCCACAGGCCTTGAAAGATTTCTATCAGATCCTCATCCACATTCTGAGCAGGGAGATATCTGTTTATTGCTTGTAATGACCCTGCAAGGTAGTCATATCTCACTTTATAATGCATGCTGAAGGCTGAAGTGTAATTTAAGTGTATTTC
Source organism: Macaca thibetana thibetana (assembly GCF_024542745.1). Classification (NCBI taxonomy): domain Eukaryota; kingdom Metazoa; phylum Chordata; class Mammalia; order Primates; family Cercopithecidae; genus Macaca; species Macaca thibetana. The sequence goes on from NC_065579.1 coordinate 123,669,323, forward strand.
ACTTTCTCCAAACACATCACTTTCTGCAAGCTATTATGCAGTGCTTATGGGAGTCCAATATGTTCCCTTTCATCTGTGGGAGGGGAACAGTCTTGGAGAATTCCCAGGGGAAGCACTGTTTGCTTCTACAATGTGCTCCTCTGCCAGGAATGCTCTTTCTCATTTCTGAATTTCCAGACATGGCCAGAACTAGAGAGGGCCTCCTGGTAAGCCTGTAGGAACCTGCCCTCTTGCTCCTTTCCCACAACATGACTCTTTCTGAGTTATCTGGAAGAGCTGGAGGCCCAAAAGAGTCAGGGCCTTGCTGTGACCTGCCAGGAAGGGGAGAGAGTCTTCTCCCCTAGGCAACCTGAAGTGTCAGGGGCATGTGAATTCCAAGTGCTTGCCTCTCCTCCTCTTTAAAACAGCCTGCTCTAGTCCTCCACAGGAAAGCAGGGACAGATGCTTTGAGAGGGAGTGGGGAGGGGAGGCAGGGGAGAAAAGTTGGGTGGGGAGGTAACATCTGGGCACGGTGAATAATGAAGATAAATGATAAGATCCTCTGCCCAGTGCAAAGGGGACTAGGTCAGACCCAAGCCAGACAATCCCAGATCTTTCATATTCAAAGGCTGTGACAGAAACATGATAGAATGTTTCACCCACTGAATATGTGGTTGAGGCAGCCTGTTATTTATAACATAAAAATAGTTAACATTTATAGAGGGTCTACATTACCTGTTAGCACTTGGAATCCTCCAAAAACCCCCAAAGTAGGTGGGTGCTACCACCAGCTTCATTTTATAGGTGATGAAACAGGCCCGAGAGGGTGCCAGAAACTACACAGTGAGTAAGTGGAAGAGCTGGAATATGAACCTAAGAATGATGCTAAAGCTCTGTTCTCAATGTTTGGGTGGGGGTGTTTACCAATGCTGAAGACACTATTTGACTGTCAGCACTTGGGGAGTGTTATTGTTTATTCTGAAACAGGGTCTTGCTCTGCTGCCCGGGCTAGAGTGCAGTGGCCTGATCACTGCAGCCTCAACTTCCTGGGCTAAAGCCATCCTCCTGCCTCAGCCTCCTGAGTAGCTGTGACTGCAGGCACGCACTAAAATGCGAGGATAATTTTTGTATTTTTTGTAGAGACAGAGTTTCACAATGTTGCCCAGGCTGGACCTGAACTGGACTCAAGTGCTCCACCTGCCTTGGCCTCCTGAAGTGCTGGCATTACAGGTGTAAGCCACAGTGCCCAGCCTGGGAGCATTATTGACGTCAGTAGGTGGAGACCAGGGATCTGCTAAAGATCCTACAGCACAGCTTATCTCCCTACTATAAAGAATGGCCTGGTCCTCAGTTTCAATAGTGCTGCTACAGTGAAACCCTGCATTGAAAGCCGAGCTTCTAATTTCTGAGCTCTGCAGCTTCTTTCACCCTTCACAATATGGTTTCTTTCTTTTCTTTTTTTCTTTTGGAGACAGGGTCTTGCTCTGTTGCCCAGGCTGGAGTGCAATGGCGCGATCTGCAACCTCTGCCTCCCAGATTCAAGTGATTCTCCTGCCTCAGCCTCCCACGTAGCTGGGACTACAGGTGTGCACCACCACACCTGGCTAATTGTTGTATTTTTAGTAGAGACGGGGTTTCGTCATGTTGGCCAGGCTCTTCTCAAACTCCTGACCTTGTGATCCACCGGCCTTGGCTTCCCAAAGTGCTGGGATTACAAGCATGAGTCACTGCGCCCAGCCCCACCATACAATTTCTTTACTTTTGATGTTGCCTCTTCATTGTCCTAAGACACACACACACACACACACACACACACACACACAGACACACACACACATCCTTTAAGTATTCATGGCCCATCTGTTTCTTAAAACTGTGGAAACACAGGCACACCCACCAAAAGATAGGACTGAAAGGTTTGAGAGGGGAGTGAGCAGATTTCTAAAAATAGTTTCTGATGCTTGCCCAGGGAATACACCAAGAAATAGAATCCTGTAAGAAACTGGAATCATGATCGAGCATGTGCTTCAGAGGATTCTGTGTCTTTCTTGAACTCTTGTGTGATAAGGATGTTGGATCCTCGAAGATGAAGGCCATTAACCGCCTGCCTGGAAGTTCAGAATAGGCTGGGCCAGTTAGGGGTCATGGGTGATACTGAGGCAACTGGCCTTTGTATTTCCCACGGTCTGGGGTATTGTGCATTCAGATGGGAGTGTGGTAGATGGGCAAGGACCTCTAGCTAACTCGCACACCTCCCGCAAGTAGCCTCAGCTCAGCCTAAGTAGGAGGAATCAGCTGTTTCTCTGGGCCTTTAAATCACATTCCTCCATGAAAAGACGCACTTTCCAGCCCTCTCGTTATTGTAAATCACCTACCCTCTGATGGCTTTAAACAAACGCATGCTTATCTGGTCACAAACATTTTATCCTTTCTTCCTCTTATCACTTTTCATAATTGCATTTAAAAAATTTGCTCAAGTAATATGTTCATTGTAGGAAAAAACACAGATGAGCGAAAAAGAAGAAAATAAAAATCGTCCCTACAATTATCCTACCTAGAGATTAACTATTGTTAACATTTTCAGCTTAGTTTCTATCTGTACAGATGTTTTATACAATATTTTACACAGAGTGTTATCATATCGCATGGACTTTTTGTGGTCCACTTCTTTCACCTAGAATATATTGGGAGCATCTTTCTATGTCAATAAGTCTCCCTCTTTACTACAGTCTGTCTTTATGTGTCACGTGTATTTGGCCCTCTTTAAAAAATTCTGGTGGAATGATGAGGACTCATGGGTTGTAGTCATGATGTTCCTTGAGTTAAACTCTTTCTAAAGATCTAACGTTCCAAAGACCAGGCCAGGAGTGATGAGAAGGCAGTCAGCAGTCTTGAATTCAAGGGCTCCCTGTTTACAGCAATTTTCACCCAGAGGGAGTAGTCTGCCTCCGGGTTTCCTACTACAGTAGGAAAGTGAGTTCTTCTCAGCCCCAAGAGTGGCAGACAATGCTTTAGGGTACCACTGAGTGGATACATGCGGTCCTAGGACCCAGCAAAAGTGACTTGGAAAGAGGAGGAGGAAAAGAAGGGAGAAGAAGAGGGAAGACCAATTGAAATGAAAAACAAAACAAATAATAAAGGGGATGAAAGAAGCCAAGATTCTGGCTTTGACTGGAACAAGGTGGTACCGGCCTGAGCCACCTCAGGTTGCCCTCCTCTGAGGGAATATGAGCTTCTCCAGTGAGGTCACGCCAAGGCCCTGCACTCCTAGTTAAATGCTTGCTTGCTCCTCACTGTCAAGCCTTTCAAATATTCACATCTGGGCTGCATTACCAAGAGGCCCATATGTTTGTGGAATATAATTTATGGCAACCAGATAACAACCCCCAGCCTGGGGAAGTCCCCCAGAAACCTGGTGGAGTTTGGACTCCTATGGAAATAGAGAACTGGTTAAATAAATTATGGTACCTAAATAAATTATGGTGCGTCTATACACACAGAGGTCACACACGTATTTAGCACACCTCTTTGAGATTTTATAACTGGAAAAAAGAAGACAAAGGTTTAATCTTGAAGTCATAAAGGGAACACTATGTGCTTTTGCTTTACATATTTTCTTTTCTCTGTGCAGAAGCAGCATATGTTTCTGAGCTGCTCCCTCTATCCTGGGGAATATAAACCAGATATTTATTAACCCTTCAAATCTGTAGTACCTCAGGGTTTAGCTCAGGAGTAAATGAGACAATACTTGTCAAAGAGCCTAGGGCCTGCTGGAGTTTATGCTACGTTTCGGTAGAGAGAAAACTTCTTGAGAGCAAGATCTCATGGAATTTTTCTTTTTCATAAATGCTACAATAAAAAAATTCCTTACATTTGCATAATGTTTTGCAAAATCATTTTGTATCCCCTGCCCTCTCTTCAATTCTCATAACCAACTTGTACCATCTCTGGTGAATGTGGAGTGAGACTCAGTGTGGTCCACCCCACTCACCTCTGGCCTGGACCATTGCAACAGTTTCCTAAGTGGTCTTGCTGTGCCCTCCTGCCCCGTTCCAGTCTGTCCTCAATCCAGCAGCCAGAGTGAGTCTGTTTAAAATGGAAATTGGTTATGCTCTCAAGCTCAAAACCCATAGGCCCCAATGCCCTACAGGCCAACCCCATGCCAACTCCTACTCATTTCCCTTTTGTAGGTTCTCTCCAGATACATGACTTCCTTCCAGGGGCTGGTACACACCAGGCATGCTCTTGCCAACCTGTCTGTGCACCTGCTGTTCCCCTGGCCTGGAAGAAACTTCCCCAGAAATGGGCCTGGGTCCTGGGTCCTTGTCTCATCTCCTGTATGTCTTTGTTCAATGCCACCTTCTTTGGGAGGCCTTCCCTGATCACTGTATTTAGAATTGCAGCCCCAGCTTTGCTAATATTCCCTTTTCCTCCTCCCTAATGGAACTTCCTCCATAACCCCTCACATAAGATGCTTTGCAGGTTTACTTTACTTAGTGTCAGTCTCTTTCCATTAGGCTGTATGCTTTATGGCTGCAGGATTTTTGTCATTTTCTTCTACCACTGCTAGATTTCCAGCATCTAGTATAGGGCCAGGCACGTAGCAGGAAATCAGCAACTATTTATCAGATGAATGGATAAACTGTTATTCTACAATGAATGCATTTGTTTATGTGTATGCAGACTATGATGGTAGAGATTTTTGCCTTCTTCACTATTGGGTCCTCAGACCTAGAATGGGGCAGAGCACAACGTAGCAAAACTCTAACACATAATGAATGAATGAAGGAAGAAATGTTTCTTCACAGCTTGGTGTAGCTCCTTCCAGGAATTTTCTCAGTATTTACAGATCTATATATGTTTATAAAACATACCAACTTCAAAAAACCTCAATGTGATCACTTGAACTTCCCATGGCATAAATAGTAATCTCTGTTTTACAGAAGGACACTCATTCCCTATCTTTTTCAGATATAATGTATCTTTTCTCCTCAGATGCATGAACGATGAGATACATGACAACATCCCTGATAACAGTGACTTATTAAAGTAATGATTTATAAGAGGAGGGGTGGAGAGAGGGCTGGACAATGCACCCCTCCCTCCATGGCACTATATCAGAATCTGGGCTAGGAATGTGGAGTTGGAGGGGAGTAACTGTGTAGTCTGAAAAATTTCCCAAGATGATTCAGATATGCCCTGCCTCGCCTTCTGGAGAAGCTCTGAATTGCAATGTACTTTTTCATCTAATCTCTTTTGTTAAAGTGATTCATCATTTACTATAAAAGTGCCACCATAACCTACTGAACCTATCTTCATTGTTGGCATTAGGACTTCTAATTGTTTGCGTTGAAAATAACAGCAGTACACATGCTTTATGCTATCACTGAAGGGACTTCTTTTTCATTGTGCATTAACTATTTGGTGATCACACACCTCAGTGTCCATGAATGAGGGGCCTCTGTGCTCCATGTTCCAGTGCATGCAGCAGTGCTGTGCTGACGCAAGAGGTGAGGACCCCAATCTCAAAAGAGGTCCCCTGCACTTCCAGAGGCTCCTAAAATGAGCGAACATCAAGACAGAACCAAATGCTATCTTTGGCTCTCTACTCTTCAGTCAAACAAGCAACCTGGAGATTTGTTGATGGTGTCTACTGGGATAGAAGTATTACCAATAGTTCTGTTTTCTCCAAACAGGAGGCTAGAGACCCTCTGAGGAGCAACTCACTTCACTGGAGCACAAAACAACCCCATTTGCAAGACCTCCACAGAACCAGCTACACTCCACAGTGACCTCGGTCAGTTCACGAAATTCTTTGGCGTGTGCTTTTCCTTTATCATTTCCTTAATTAAATTGGAGTAAAAACAACTACTTAATTGGAATAACAACAAAGACTATTATGATCTCACTATACTGTTGGGAGGAAGAACTAAGTGAATAATTAAAAACTTGATAAGGGTTTTAAACATGCAAGTAGTTAAGGGAAAGTAATGCGAAGTGATTATGGGACACTCTTGAGATAACACTCCAAGTAAGTGCTGAAACTCATGAACAAGCAGCAGGTCACTCTGGAATTTCAGGAACCTGCTTGGAGAAGATAGAGAGCCTTATGAATGACTGTACAGAAAGGGAGATAGAGTTTACTCCTTTGGTATTCTGTGACCCCAAACAGACCAGATATTAGCTGTCAAAGAATCTACACAAATCTGGTTACTACCTAGATGGTACTTGTTAGATTTTCTGAAGACATATGCTTTCATTGAGTAGATGACACTACAGAAACACTACACCATGTGCACAAAAGATGAAAGGGCAATGATGTTAGGTGCAACCTATTTTTTTTTTTTTTTTTTTTTTTTTTTTTTTTGCGACGGAGTCTCACTCTGTTCTCCATGCTGGAGTGCAGTAATGCGATCTTGGCTCACTGCAACCTCCACCTCCTGGGTTCAACCTATTCTCCTGCCTCAGCCTCTGGAGTAGCTGGGATTACAGATGCCCACCACCAAGCCTGACCAATTTTTTGTATTTTTAGTAGAGATGGGGTTTCCCCATGTTGGCTAGGCTGGTCTCGTACTCTTGACCTCAAGTGATCTGCCCACCTTGGCCTCCCAAAGTGCTGGGATTACAGGTGTGAGGCACCGTGCCTGGCCAGCTGTAACCTAAATTTTAATAACAACTAGAAATAGCCTTAATGCTTAAATAAATAGATTTTTATATACCCAAGGAAAGATCTCCAAGTTGCAAAGAAAAAAGAAATTAATTCATCAAACGACTTACCCTATTTTTCTAAGAATGGGGGAAACTTGGGGGTCGAGGGGAAGGTTGGAGGTGGTGAAGAGTAATTTTTACTTTTCATTTCATTCATATAATTTGAAATGTTTATAGTGATAATATAATTCTCTCTGAAAAAGTATATTTTATTTATGTTGGGCCATTTTCCCTACACAACACAAGATTAAAACTTCACTATTCTCTGACTCCTGCTTAAGTACTAATATGCTGTTTAACCTCTTGCCTACTAGTTCTGTTTTTTTTTTTTTCCATTGCCATGGACACAAGCATTCATGTCACCCTCTTTCCTGGAAACTGAGTGGTTTTTTTCTTTAGGATTTCTGTGTACTTTTCCATACCAGCTATGCTCCTAGACAAATCACTACTAAGCTGCCTCCTTCCTGGGTTTTAAAAATATAATTACTTCTGGCAATTAAATTACTTCTTGTTGTTGTTACTCCAATTTAATTAAAGAAATTATATTCTAAACCAGATTTCAGACCCAAAAGCAAGAAAGAAATTGGAAGTGGCTAACACTTCATTTGTTCAGTATGGAGCAGCAACTCTCCACAATCCCCACTGATTCACACAAAAAAGAACTTTCCGTTTTGTTCTGAGACAGGGTCTCTGTCACTCAGGCTGAAGTGCAATGGCATGATCAAGGCTCACTGCAGCCTTGACTTGGGCTCAAGCGATCCTCCCACCTCAGCCTCCTGAGTAGCTAGGACCACAGGTACCCACCTCCACACCCAGCTAATTTAAAAAATTTTTTGTAGAGATGGGATCTCATTATGTTGCCCATGCTGGTCTCAAATTCCTGGACTCAAGTGATTCTCCCACCTCAGCCTCCCAAAGTGTTGGGATTACAGGCATGAGCCACTGTGCCTGGCCAAAAAAGATTTCTTTAAAAATGTATTCTGTCATATTCTCATACTTTTGAATTTCACGGAACAGACTCAATTAAAATTAAAAGTATCTGTAAAATGTGACAGAATGTTGCCAGGTAATCAGTAAAAAAGCCCCCCCAAAAAAGCATGAAACCTACACCTTCATGGCATAAAACGAAGTACATTTTCATCTTCCAAAAATTAACATTATCAGGCATGGTGGCTCACGCCTGTAATCTCAGCACTTTGGGAGGCTGAGGCAGGTGAATGCTCGAGCCCAGGAGTTTAAGGCCAGCCTGGACAACATGGCAAAACCTCATCTCTACAAAAAGTACAAAAAATTAGCTGGGTGTGGTGGTACGTGGCTATAGTTCTAGCTACCTGAGAGGCTGATTGTTTGAGCCCGGGAGGCCGAGGTTGTAGTGAATCAAGATTGTACCACTGCACTCCAGCTTGGATGAGAGACTGAGATCCTGTCTCAAACAAACAAAAAAAAAAAAACAAAAATTAACATATACTCAGAATACAGGACAATTCTTCAGGTTCATCTAGCTTTATGAGAAGAAACTAGATTTATAAGAAACCTACCACCTTACCTCATTTTATCATTTTTAACTTCCTACCAACAGAACAAAATTTATCATAAAATTTTCATCAAACTTAGGAAAGTGGGGAGAGGGGGTCAGCACATAAGAAGGGCTTTCAGCTCCATCAGTAATGATTTCACCTCAAGCTAGGTAGAGAAACATAGGTATTACTTCCTGTTTTTGTTTTGTTTTGTTTTGTTTTTGTTTATGAGATGGAGTCTCACTGTTGCCCACACCGGAGTGCAGTGGTGCGATCTTGGCTCACTGCAACCTCTACCTCTGGGTTCAAGCGATCCTTATGCCTCAGCCTCATGAGTAGCTGGGATTACAGGAGCACATCACCAAGCTCAGCTAATTTTGTTTTGTATTTTTAGTAGAGATGGGGTTTCGCCACGTTGGCCAGGCTGGTCTCAAACTCCTAACCTCAAGTGATCCACTTGCCTCAGCCTCCCAAGGTGCTGGAATTACAGTCATGAGCCACTGTGCCCAGCCGGTATTACATCTTATAACATTTTTTGTTTGTTTGTTTTAGATTGTGAACTAAAAAAATAGTTCTAGCATGAGATGGATTTGAGAAATTACTGATCTAGTTGAATGCATCCATTTCAGGATACAGTTAAGTGACTTGCCCAAGCAGACCTCAGAGAACAAGTCAAGGACTCTGCATTATTTTCAGCAGTCTCTGTGCATGTGAATGGAATTCAGGTCCCTGTACTGTTAATTATTTCCTTAAGCATTTGTTTGTATTTTATGCTCTATTCAAATTAAGGCATCAAATTGTATAAAATTCAATTATTTCCAAGTCTGTAGAAAACATTATTGCTACATAAAATGTAATAGCAAATGTTTGTCATATTTCAAATAATAGGAATCCTAAGGATATGTTGAGTGAGAAACAGGCTTACGTATTAAAATATATTACCCATGTTTTTCAGCTTTAAATTGATCTAAGAGGCTTTGAGGAATAAAGGAAGGCGACTCTATCCTTCATCTTCAAAGAAAACAGCTCTACAGTATCTATGGTAACTTGGTCCTCAGACCCAGACAGTAGAGAATCTCTTTCAAATGATAATGTTTTGATCGGTCTCTCCTCTTTTTATTCGCTATCTCTAATCACCAGAAATGTAAAAAACAGAAAAGAAAACACACACGAAAACCAAAAATAACAGAAAAAAAGAGGGATGCTAACTGGGTCTGTGGATACATACCTTACAGCAAAGTGCAAAACGGTTGGGCCTGGTTTCTTGGGCAAATCATGGTCAAGAACTCGGTGGTCTAACTGTAGCCAGTTCTGCTGACCTCTGTGAGAGCAAAGCAAAGAAAAAGGATTCAACAGAAAGTCAGAAAAGTTCAGCAACATACAGTGTTGGCAAAGCTGTGGGGAAATCGTTGCTCTCATACACTGATGGTAGGAGCACAAAAACTGTGAAAGCACTTGCTTCTGAACCAGCATTTCCATTTCCAGGAGTATATCAAGGCAAACTTGCACATGTGAGAAATAATTTGTATATGAAATCACTCGCTGTGGCATCATTTGAAATAGCAAAAGGGGTGGAAATAACTTCAATGTCCAAGAGGATATTGTTTAAAAAAATTATTTAAAACTATAGAGTGGCCAGGCACCAGTGGCTGATGCCTGTAATCCCAGCACTTTGGGAGGCCGAGGCAGGCAGATCACCTGAGGTCAGGAGTTCGAGACCAGCCTGGCTAATATGGTAAAACCCTGTCTCTACTAAAATAAAAAAAAATTAGCCAGGCATGGTGGCGTATGCCTGTAATCCCAGCTAGTCGGGAGGCTGAGGCAGGAGAATCACTTTAACCTGGGAGGCAGAGGTTGCAGTGAGCCGAGATTGCGCCATTGCACTCCAGCCTGGGCAACAAGAGTGAAATTCCGTCTAAAAAACAAACCAACCAACCTCCAACCCCCCCCAAAAATAAACAAACAAACAAAAAAACTATAGAGTGAAATACAATGCAGCCATAAAACAGGCTGAAGAACATGGGTGTGGTGGCGCACACATGTAGTCCCAGTTATTCAGGAAGCTGATGCAGGATGATTGCCTTGAGCCCAGGAGTTCGAGGCTGCAGTGTGCCATGATCACAGCTGTGAACAGCCACTGTACTCCAGCCTGGGCAACATAACCAGACCCTGTCTTTAAAAAAAAAAAAAAAAAGCCAGAAAGCCTCTTTATAAACTTATTTTGAACAATTTCCAAGGTACAATATTAAATGAAAAAGCAAGATGCATAGCAGCAAGTATACAGCCATTTTTTAACTTAAACAAAGAACAAACATACATATGTGCATGTATATATTACAAAAATCTGAGAGGAAAAACAAAAAACTGGTAACATTAGTTGACTTTCGAGGTAAAAAACTAGGCCATATGTTAATATTACATTTTTAAGAAATATGAAATATTTTAGATAATCAAAGAGAAAACTTCTGGTTCAATGAAATACAATACACAGGTTGGATGTAGTGGCTCACGTCTAGCACTTGTAATCCTAGCACTTGGGAGGCCAAGGCAGGCAGATCGCTTGAGCCCAGGAATTTGAGAGCAGCCTGGGCAGCATGGTGAAACCCGATTTCTACAAAGAATACAGAAAAAATTAGCCCAGTGTGGTGGTGCGTGCCTCCTGTCCCAGTTTCTACGGAGGTTGAAGTGGGAGGATCACTTAGGCCCAAGGAAGTCAAGGCTGCAGTGAGCTGTGATCATGCCACTGCATTCCAGCCTAGGCAACAGAATGATACCCTGTCTCAAAACAAAAGCAAAAACAAAAACAAAAAACCAGACACACAACAATAACACAGCTTTTTAAAAAAGTACAGGGTTGATGCTAGGCACAGTGGCTCATGCCTCTAATCCCAGCACTTTAGGAGGCTGAGGTGGGAGGATTGGCTGAGGTGGGAGGATTGCTTGAGCCCAGGAGTTTGAGGCTGCAGTGAGCTATGATTGTGCCACCGCACCCCAGTCTGGACAACAGAAGGAGAACTTGTCTCAAAAAAAAAAAAAAAAAAAAAAAAGGCCAGGCACGGTGGCTCATGCCTGTAATCCCAGCACTTTGGGAGGCTGAGGTGGGCAGATCACTTGAGGTCAGGAGTTCAAGACCAGCCTGGCCAACATGGTGAAACCCCGTCTCTACTAAACATTCAAAAATTAGCTGGGAGTGGTGGCGGATGCCTGTAATCCCAGCTACTTGGGAGGCTGAGGCAGGAGAATCACTTGAAGCCAGAAGGCAGAGGTTGCAGTGAGCCGAGATCGTGCCCCTACACTCCAGCTTGCGTGACAGAGCAAGACTCCATCTCAAAAAGAAAAAAAAAAAAGTACAGGGTCAAATACTCTCTGAGTGCCACTTCTGTATATGTATTATGGGCTTACTGAGATTTAAGCATGTACTTGCTTATTTTACTTACTCAAGAGCCTCACCAAGTTCATAAACAGTTCTCTCTAGATTTCGACCCTTGAGGTATCAAAAGGACACTGGGGCTCAGAACTGTTTACGTGCCTTTTCCGAGGTTGTCCAACTAGTTCATCCATTTTAGGCTATAAATTCCCAGAGGGCATAGACCCTCTTTTACTTGCTTACATAAAATTCAATCTAAGAACATGCTGATGGTGGTAGGATAGCGTGTCAAAATGTAATAAAATCTAGAATGGGCCAGAAGACATTTTCAAAAACCTTTTAGTCCTTGAGTAAAAAATTAAAAAACAAAATCAGAAAATTCTAGGCTGTATTCATTATAAGTAAACAGGAAAAGTGAGAATAAATAATAATATTAGCAGTAGTAATAATAACAATAGCTAGTCTCTATTGAGCAATGACCCTGTGCCAACCAAGTTGGAACTCTTTATACATTAAAGCTATATTTTACAATAAGCCAGTGAGGAAAGTGCTAGAGCTGGGATTTGAATTCAGGACTTCCTTTCTTCCTCCCTACTCCCCGCCACCCCACCCAGTGGACTTGTATATAAAAGTACCCAGGACTTTCAGTACTGGAGAAAATGAGACCAGAGGGTTGAATCAGCTTTTATTTTATTTATTTATTTATTTATTTATTTATTTATTTATTTATATTTTTTTGAGACGGATTCTCGCTCTGTTGCCTAGGCTGGAGTGCAGTGGTGCGATCTCGGCTCACTGCAAGCTCCGCTTCCTGGGTTCACGCCATTCTCCTGCCTCAGCTTCCCGAGTAGCTGGGACTACAGGCACCTGCCACCACGCCCGGCTAATTTTTTTTTTTTTTTTTTTGTATTTTTAGTAGAGACGGGGCTTCACCGTGTTAGCCAGGATGGTCTCGATCTCCTGACCTCGTGATCTGCCCACCTCGGCCTCCCAAAGTGCTGGGATTATAGGCTTGAGCCACCGCGCCCGGCTGAATCAGCTTTTATAATGACTTCTGACTCAGTCTCTGATACTTAGCCGGTTAAACGCTGGAAAGAGTGTGTCTTTGTTTCCATAGTTACAAGACAAGGCTTTTGATACCTGTTCCCAGCTTTCCTTGCAGGAATATTATAAAGATAAATAAGCTGATTAAGTAACACAAGGGGAGGTCCTTAGAACTACTGCACTTGTGTGTAAAACATAATAAGATAGGAGACTGACATTAAGAGAGTCTTACACTATATTTCATCAAGTTTAGGATGCCACTGATTTAAAGACACATCCCAGTTTCACAGATGGTCAAATGTGTGTCTTAAAATATATAACATATTTTATAGTATCAGATCTCAAAAGTTTTCTTAGGAAAGATGTATGATTTTAAAAGCATAACAGGCTAGACATGGTGGCTCACACCTGTAATCTCAGCATTTCAGGAGGTTAAGGCAGGAGGATCACTGGAGCCCAGGAGTTCAAGGCTGCAGTGAGCTATGATCATGCCACTGCACTCCAGCCTGGGAAACAGAGTGAGACCCTGTCTCTAAAAAGAAATTGAAAGCATAATGTATATTTGTATGAACTTGCATGGAATGGTGTCTATGAAAGAATGAAGCAAGTTGTACAATAACACATACAGCATAAATCAATTATGTTAACCACAGACGCATGCTCAAAACACTATTAAATATTGATGAACATTTTTAGATATATTTCTGGAGAGTCACACAGCAACTTGCTAGTACTGGTTACCTCTGTGGAAGAAACTACAGTTGCAGTGGGAAGGTAATCAAAAGGGACTGGACTCAACCATGACATTAAAGAAGATATTCATGCATATATAATATGAAATAGTTTTTTAAAAGGATAAATTACAAATTAGATTTAAAAAACAAATCTACCCACAATCTCATCAAGAGGAAAAAGTCTAGAAGAATTTTTTTTTTAAATGCCCATAATTCTACTACTGAAATGTAATCAAGGTTACTTATTGCTTATAACTTGCTTTTGTCAGGTTTTCCCATCAGTAAATATAATAGACCTAACCAATATCTTAAAAAGACAGCCATATCCACCCCTATCAGGAGTGCAGACCAACCACAAAGCAAGTTTTATTTTTGGCTAGAATTATATCAACAGAAGGCCCATTGTCACAGTCCCATTGGAAGGGACAGTGATCAAAAGTCACAGTTGTGTTGTGAAGTCCATTTGTTATTTCTTGGTTAACAAAGCTTATTTAGCAAAGCCTTTCAAAACATGAGAAGGCAAAACAAAAAATGAAATGGGTGAAGAGATGGAACCATTATGGTGACCTGAAGGGCTGGTGCCTCAGGAGGGCCGTGACTGCCCTCTAGGGGTGAAAGACTCACTCTGCACACAGAGCTGCGCAAGGCACTAACAAGCGTAATCTCAGAAACTCTATCCCTCTCCCTATAACGTGACCTTGAATCTGTTGTCGGTCATCATCACTGCTTTTATTATGTAATTGCCATCTATTTTTCCGTTTCTCCTCTTGGTCTGTGGATGAGTTGTAGACAGTAGCTACTTTCATTGACAAAATGTTCCTTTCAGCTTTGCCTTCCTCTATTTAAAGTTCACCAAAGGCAAAAGACGCTTGTGGCATCTAGGCTGGAAAATGCAACTCAGACGGCATCCTGGGAGGGCCCTCACTCAGTGGTTTTACGGGGGCGAAGGGAGGCAGGAGGGAAGTGCTGAAAGAAAATACTTTCCAAAAATATTTACCAGACAAAGAAAAAGCACTAGGCTTGTGACCAAGACATTCCAAGGAGACACCCTTAGACATCAGCAATTTTCCAGGCCCGCTCCCCAGAAAGGTAGAAATGGCCAATTTCCACCCCCTCAACAGCCCCGCTCATACTTCTTCTGAAAATAAACATGACTAGAGCCAGGAGACACCTCCCCAAACTGGTCATAATTCAGAAAGAGACTCTGCCTTCGCTTGCAGGGGAGTGCACAGAGGACATTTTGGAGCCAGGGTTCTTGGAAAGAACATAACTATAGTTATCTCCTTTGGCTCAGCCAAAGGCTGTGTGAGCCATTCTTCTCCCAGCGTAGTTTTGAGAAAGAAATCTCAGAGCAGACAACGAGAAGGGTGGCCCAAATAATTGAAGGAAGTCATTCCTATTATTCCTTTTCTTTTTTATTTTTGGACAGAGTCTCGCTTTGTCACCCAGGCTGGAGTGGCACAGTCTCGGTTCACTGCAACCTCCACCTCCCGGGTTCAAGTGATCCTCGTGCCTCAGGTGCCTGAGTAGCTGGGATTACAGGCGCCCGCCACCACGCCCAGCTAATTTTTGTATTTTTAGTACAGATGGGGTTTTGCTGTGTTGCCCAGGCTGGTCTCAAACTCCTGACCTCAGGTGATCCACCCACTTCGGCCTCCAAAGTGTTGAGATTACAGGTGTGAGCCACCACACCTGGCCTATTATTTCTTTTCTTTCTGAAGAGAAAGTCTTACAGTCTGAACGCCTTACTTATGCACTGTCTGGTTTATATTCCACTGAGCTTGGAGCTTTTCCCGAAGCCTCCCATGTGGCCAGGACCCTCTTTTCCAGTCTGCCACAAACATTGCAGCCTGAGGGACCTCTGACACTGCAAGTCAAAAGCCACATTCCTCCTCCCTATAACATCCTTCCATGGCCTGGATGTGCCTCCTCTATCTGTGTGACTAACAAGGCTCACCTATGATCTTGTCCCCATGATCATGCCAACGTCTTCAACCTTGGGCAAATGTACCTTGTTCGTTGCCATGTTCATTCACTTGCCCACAAAATAACTCTTGCCTAGAATGTCACCTCCCATCTCCCCTCCCATCTATTTAAAGTCTACCTGACCTGCAAGATCCAATTTTAGTTAGTCGTCTGTGTGACGCCTACTCCAGTCCTCCTTCAGTTTCCTTCTCAACACTCCCTTATTGCAATACATTGGGACGATAGCTCCCTTTTATTGTGGGCCTGTGAGATATACTCTGCATACCTCACCTGATTTAATAGTATTGAATACTAGTACCCTATTATAGGTGCCTTATGTAGTACATACTATATAAGTCACTATTATTATGTCCAGCATACAGATGAGAAAACTTGAGTGTCAAGAGATGTTAAGTAACTGATCTAAGGTCACACAGCTAGCTATCAAGATTGTCTGATACCTGCTCCTGCCTCCCTCTCAACCCTCATCCTGTACCACTTTGCCTCTTAATCTCTGTACTCTCATCACACTGGCTTTGTTTTTGTTTGGGACAGGATCTCACTCTGTCGCTTGGGCTGGAGTGCAGTGGTGAGATCATGGCTCACTGCAACCTCCACTTTTTGGGCTCACACAATCCTCCCACCTAAGCCTCCCGGGGAGCTGGGACTACAGGTGTGTACCACCATGCCCCTTTACTTTTTTTTTTTTTTGTATTTTTAGTAGAGATGGGGTTTCACCATGTTGCCCAGGCTGGTCTGGAATTCCTAGGCTCAAGTTGGTCTGACTGCCTCAGCCTCCCAAAGTGCTGGGATTAGAGATGTGAGCCACTGTGCCCAGCCTTGTTTTTTCTTTCTCAAAAAACAAATCACAAAAGTCATGCTCAGCCCCACCTCAGGAGTTTTGCACTGGTTTTTGTTTGTAATGCCTCCCCAAATTTTTGCACAACTGGCTCTTGCTTTTCATTACATGTCACCTCCTAGATCCTGTCCTAGTCCACCCTGTCTAAAACTGACCTCAAGTTTTCTTGGTCATGGCCTTTTATGTTCTTCAATGCAATTATACTTGCTGATATTCCTTTGATTTATCTGTTTGTTTACTTGTTATGCTAGACTATACCATTGCAATATGAGCTCCATAAAAGCAGGGGCCTTGTCTGTGTTACTCCTAGCTGAATCCTTGTGATCTAGAGCAACACCTGGCATTGAGCGGGCATTCAAAAACTATTTTATTTTCTATTTTTAGAGATGGGGTCTTGCTCTGTTGCCTCGGCAGGTGTGCAGAGGCGTGATCATAAGCTCACTGTACCCTTGAACCCCTAGGCTCACGCAGTCCTCCCACCTCAGCCTCAGTCTCCTAAGTGTCTAGGACTAGAGTTGTACATCACCACACCTGGCTGATTTTTAATTTTTTTTTTTTTTTTTTGTAGGGATGGGGTCTCATTATGTTGTCTAGGCTGGTCTTGAACTCCTGGCCTCATGTAATACTCCCTCCTTTGGTCTCCCAAAGTGCTGGGATTACAGGTGTGAGCCACTCTTAATGTAAATATATATATATTTGAGACAACGTCTCACTCTGTCACCCAGGCTGGACGGCAGTAGTGCCATTGTTATAGCTCACTGCAGCCTCCACCTCCTGGGCTCAAGTTGTCCTCCCACTTCAGCCTCCCGAGTAGCTGGGACTACAGATGTGTGTCACCATGCCTGGCTGATTTTTTTTAATTTTTATTTTTGTAGAGATAGGGTCTCCCTATATTGCCTAGGTGGCTCTGAAACTCCTGTACTCAAGGGATCTGCCCATCTCGGCCCTCCAAAGTGCGGGATTGTAAGTGTGAACTATCGCACCCAGCCATTATTTTTTCAATGAATAAATTACTCCAATATTCATGTTGTTAACCCCTATTCTATGTGACCTCTGCCTAAATTATAGTCCTTATAGCAGTTACAATTTATACCACATAACCTAGCCATTGTATATTTATGGCTTTATGCCTTATACTGTTTGCTATGATTTCATCCACATTTGGAGTCAGCCTACATTTGTGCATGTTCAATCGCTGATTCGCAGGAGTTGATGCTGGCTATGGACGTCGGCATTTCCCATTTCATCCAGTAGAGGACAGGTCATACAGAGCCTCTCAAATGGTAGCTGCTGCGTGATTCAGAGTGAGGTGAGAGATGTCTAGTGTACTCTCTTCTGCCTTGTCGAGTCCTCTTTGGGAAATATCCTCAGTCCAGAATCAAAGTTTTCAGGTTTTTCTACTCCTCCTGATAACTTAGCTGCCTGGTTTTTGCCCAGCGCAAGTCTTGAGCCTGCTGGCATATCCTGGAGGTCCTAGGCTCACAGCCCACGCAGGCTGAGAATGATCAGAAGCCACAAGATGTTACAAGCAAATTAACTCTTTCTTGAGATGATTTTCCACCTGATTAAACTGAAGAACTGAAAAACATTTAAATTGGCAGCATTATGAAAAGAATGCTGGGTGGTTGGCCAACATATTTTATGTCTGGAACACATCTTCTTGTATTTTAATATTTAAGGAGCTCTTTGGAAATTATCTGCAGAAAGAGGAAGGATTCCTCTGATAATGTATTGGGCTGCATATAATGTGGCAAATTGGGCTGCCATAAAAAAGACAGACAGATACACACACACACACACACACGACACACACACACACACACACACACAGAGAAAAGAGCTAGTAAGTCCAAACACATTTGCTTAGTGTTAAATCCCCATGAATTTTATTTTTATTTACCTGCTTTGTTTTGGGGGAGCATATATATTGTTGACAAATACATACAACATTCAACAACTTAGCATAAAAGGCAAAAGGAAAAAAAGAAAAAGATAGTTGAGAAGGCAACATAAAATGGACCTACGTGGTAGTTTAAAAGTTCCTTCCGTATTAAACTATATACATGTTTTTTGAGTGGGCCACAAATTTGCCTTTAAGCTCTCTTGCCACCAACACCAACACATCAACTCAGTTTCAAGATGTGAGTTAATATTTAGTATTTCTATCACTGATATATAAGATAATTAGCAAGCACAATCACATTCAAAGACATGAGAAGCTACACTGGAATCAGGAATAACAAACTCACTACTACAAATTTCTAAAACACTTAAACAATATTTTGAGTTCCTAAAATGGTCCGTATCCCTTTTCTTCTCCCTTTGCAATAGTCCTAGGAGAAAAATCGCATATTAAAAAACCTTTAGCTAAGCAGGACACATTCTGAATCCCAGAGGACTTATTTCCTTTTTTGTTAATCATGGATGACAGCAAGTAGGTAGCCCAGGCAAACGGTAAAGCATCTAAAACTATTAAAAGACTTACGTGTCATCTATGAATGTTATTCCAAAATACTCCTTTTCTTTCAGGTTGAAATGTGAAGCCACTAGGTCCAGCAACTCTCTTGCTAAAAGTTTGGGCTGTCAAAATAAAAATCTGGTTAGAAGCAATTTGGTTGCCTCTCTCTTACTGCTACCACCTTTCTCTGCCCTAGACAGTTTAAAGCAGCTTTTGTTTATTTGTTTGTTTTCTTTTATTACCTGCCCTTGTTTGTGGATTAGGTTGATGTAATATAGACAATTCTTTAAGAATTGTGGGAAGGAGAAGAGATGGGAATAGGAATATCAATGAGACTATTGTTTTCATGTGTTTGCAATTTCCCCTCTAAGGTGCACTTACTAAGATGTTTTGGAAAAAATACTCTTTTATATGTAATGTGGTGCTAATGCCCAAGACAAAGAATATTAAACACCTTGCTGCTTGGTTATCTATGATATATAAAAGATTGCGGGAATCATTTTGCTTCTTGGTGGCCAGTTGAAGAAGCCCAAGACTCAAAGTTGTGGGGCTGCTAACGAAAATAATAATAATAATAATAATAATAATAATAGTTTCCATGTACTATGCTGAACTTATATCCATTATCATTTAATCCTTATAATGAGCTATGAGGTAGGCTTTTTATTTCCATTTTATAAATGAGTCAACCAAGGCCCAGAGTGGTTAAGCACCTTGCTTGATGTTACATAGTGAGTAAGGCCAGGGATCTGAACCTAGTCTGTCTCCTTCTAAAGCCTAAGCTTTTCCTTCCTAAGATAGAGAAATTGTACCCATTCCACACATCATCATCAACAGTAATGAGCACCTAGTTAGAAGAAGGATATAATCTATAAGCTTTTGGGAAGCTTTGGATCTGCTGAGAAGAAGCATAGGCTTGGAACCAGCCAGAATGTCTGGAGTGATAATTGATGCTGGATTTGGAGGGACTGGGGAAGAAGAGGGGAATGCTTGCAGGAGGACACTCTGGATGGATTCTTTCTGAACTTTGAGTCAAACAGCTTAGGGTGTATTACGATGGCTGTTGGGGATAAAAATGGACATGATTTAAAGAAAAAAAAAAAAACGAAAAGAAACAGGCAGACATCTAGACTAAAGGTCTACTTGGGCAGAGCTACTGTTGACTGTATTATTTCACTCTAATTGAAGCCTAAGCATAGTGGGCTAGGGACAGGCCTCAGAAGAGAAAAGAATTTAGGTTTGGTTAGAGGAGAAAATTCTAGGCTAGCTGTAGGTGTGGCCTGTCTGCAGGGACTTTCACAATTTTTAAAGACTCTTGGTCCAGAGTGTTGGGTGAATAGAAAGAGAAGCATCAACAATTGAAATATCATCAGTTGGCTGGGCGCAGTGGCTCATGCCTGTAATCCCAGCATCTTGGGAGGCTGAGGAGGGTGGATCACTTGAGGTCAGGAGTTCGAGGCCAGCCTGGCCAACATGGTGAAACCCTGTCTCTACTAAAAATACAAAAATTAGCCAGGCGAGGTGGCGGTGGCCTGTAGTCCCAGCTACTCAAGACGTTGAGGCAGGAGAATCACTTGAACCCGGGAGGGAGAGGTTGCAGTGAGCTGAGATTGTGCTACTGCCTTCCAGCCTGGGTGACAGAGCAATACTCTGTCTGGAAAAAAAAAAAAAGTGATTTTATATATATAAAATCACTTATATAGTGCCATATATTTTACAAAGAGATTTCACTCACATATATAATCTAGCTTGATTTTTAACCATAATTCTTCTGAGAAGCCTAGGCAGTTCACAGTTGATGAAACTGGGTATTTCACTTGCACAACGCCATGTAGCTGGACAGTGGCAGAATACAGATTCTCACCTCACAATAATCCTTTCAGGAAGTACTATGGTTCCCAATTTCCTGACAAGAGGTCAGAGAAGTAATGTCAATTTCCCAGGGTCACAGAGCTATTAAGTGTCAAGCTGAGATTGGAACCTAAGTGTCTCTGAATCCATGTCACCAGGCTGTAATTACTCTAACATATGGACAAAGTTTTCTGACTTCGAAGATGCTTTTCTCCCCCTTGATCAATTCTGAGTCATTGGCTTTGAGGCAAAGATAACGGAGAAGACTGAATACAGACTAAGAGGCTCAGAGAGGGAAGGAGAATGAGCTGTCCCTGCGTGGGCAAAGCCTACCTGGGCAAGACTTATCTGTGTAACACCCACTTGGGCAACACCTACCCGGGCAAAACCTATCTGGGCAACGCCCACGTGGGCAACACCTACCTGAACCAGCAGCTCCAGTCTCCTATCATCGAGGAGGTGCACCTGGCAGTGCCTGCCTTCTGTCATCTGCAGAAACAAGACAGCAAGAGTGGTGTCAGGGCCACGGCTGGCAAGCAAACCTTTGGACTCATTGTGTCATTTATTTTAGATGAGATGTTCTCAGCCTAAAAATGGCTTTAGTTGAGTTAATAAACAGGCTTGGCCAGAAACAGATTTATTATATGGGAGTAACTGGGTTTAAAAGAAGAACAAATAGCACAGGCTAGTCAATAGATTGCAAAAATAATGTCCATACAGTCCACCGAGTTCAAACAATGCACACAAAATTATTCTATGGAAAGTAGGTCTCCATCCCAGAGGAAACTACTATATTTTTCCTGGAATTAATGTTTTATTTGAAAAAAAAAAAAAGCCAGCCAGGCACAGTGGCTCACGCCTGTAATCCTAGCACTTCGAGGCAGAGGCAGGCAGATCGCTTGAGGCCAGGAGTTTGAGACCAGCCTGGGCAACATAGTGAAACCCCGTCTCTACTAAAACTACAAAAAAATGCCAGGCATGTGGTGCACACCTGTAATCCCAGCTATTCAGTAGGCTAAGGCATGAGAATTTGCTTGAACCTGGGCAGTGGAGTTTGCAGTGAGCTGAGATCATGCCACTGCACTACAGTTTGAGTGACACAGTGAGACTCTGTCTCAAAAGAGAGAGAGAGAGAAAAAAAAAAACCCTTTATTCAGCTGGGCACAGTGGCTCATGCCTGTAATCCCACATTTTGGGAGGCCAATCAGGCCAATCAGCGTGGATCACTTGAGGCCAGGAGTTTGAGACCAGCCTGGCCAACACAGTGAAACCCCTTTCTACAAAGAATACAAAAATTAGCCTGGCACAGTGGTATGTGCCTGTAGTCCCAGCTACTCAGGAGGCTGAGTTGGGAGAATCACTTTGGCCTGGGGCGTTGAGGCTGCAGTAAGCTGAGATTGTACCACTGCACTCTAGCTTGGGTGACAGAGAGAGACCCTTTTCCAAAAAAAGAAAAAAATGTATTTATTCATTGGTGTGTTTAACGTCTCTCTGGGCATGGTAGCATGCACCTACAGTCCCAGCTACTAAAGAGGCTGAGGTGGGAGGATCGGTTGAGGCCAGGAGCTCAAGACTGTAGTGAGCCAGGATCATACCTTTGAATAGCCACTGCACGCAAGCCTGTGGGCAACATAGACCTCATCTCTTAAAATAAAAATGAAAAGTCTTCATTTTGGAAACTCTCCCCCTACTTTTAGTCCACCAACATAGTTTACTATCACCACCATAGTTAAGAACAGTTAAGATACATAGTTAAGAACAGTTTGATATATATATTTTTGATTATATTTAGGTTTTTATTATTCAGAATTGCAATACTAAAAAAATCTTTGAATGCCAAAATACTCCTTGATTAACTCATGTTCCAAACCATTTTATCTGCAGAAATCACCATCCTGTTAGTTTAAGAATCCTCGCAGACCACTTTTATATGTATTTTCAGATATATATTTACATATTAAAATATTTCATATTATTTTACTTTAGTATATATTATGTTGAATGTATTGTTTTGCAAATGAAGCACTCTTAATATTTCTGCATGAGTGTAACTATACAGAAATCTGACATATATGTGTGTATATGTGTGTATCCGTGTATGTGTGTGTATACATATTTTTTGTTGTTGTTGTTTCTTTCTTTTTCAGTTCGAGTTAGGACTATGCTTCACTTGCTGTTTTGCCTCTTGCTTTTTAAATTCAATGTTTCTTGTTAATCTTTCCAATGTCAGCACATAGAGATGGACCTCATTCTTTTTAAAGACTCCATAGTATCAATCATTGTGTGGATACATGATAATTAAATAAGAGACACAGGTTGTTGCCAATCTTTTGCTATCACAAGCAATGTCACCATGAACTTTGCACATCTAGCTTTGTCCATGGATGTGGAATTGCTAGGTCACTTTTGAAAAGCAGGGGCAGCATTTTGTCTCTAAGCCGCTGTACAAAATGATAAGATCTAGGAACCCAGATACATATAAACCTAATTGAAGAAGAAAGTAGCCTCCATTACTGAGTACCAACAACCTATTCAGCATTGCATGAGTGTTTTATATACATTATTTCTGAGCGGCACAGTTACCTTCTGGGATTAGTATTATTATCCCCATTTAACAGATAAATTGAGGCTCAGACTGGGATAAGTAACCTGTTTTCAATGTGAAAAATACGAATTACTGAATTTATAGTTTTGATCGAACTCGGCTCTAAGGGTCTGAAAACTAGCTCAGCTGGTCAGATCATGGTATTATGAAGATGTGGCCCACAGGAACCACTGAGGTAGTGCTAAGAGGTAAGTGAGTAAGCTTTACTTTGTCTCATGGCCTCAGCCTATGTCCTTAATTCTGCAAAGCCAAGGTCAAATATACACCTTGGGTGGCAAGGGGAAAGGGAGCAAGTCTTTATTAGTTCTAGGCACTGAGCTGGGCTCTTTACATGCATTATAAAGCTCTGCAAAAATTTATGACATGGCAACATCCCCATTTTACAGACAGGAAATTGAGGTACAGAGTTTACGGTAATTTACTCAAAGTTACCTAGGCAAGAAAACAGTTAAGTCAAGATTTGAATTAATGTCTAACTTTAAAAAAAAAAAAAGTCATCTTTTTTTCTACTTTTCTATACCAGAGGAGGAAATAATTAAGAGAGAAATAAATAAATATGTCAGTGTTTCTATACCAGAAGAGGATATAATTAAGAGAAAAATAAATAAATGTGTCAGTTTAAATCACTTTACTTCTTTTGTAAAACAAGCTTTGAAAGCTAATCCTAGGTGTATGCCCTACAGAAAGATATAATAAAATAATGCTCAAAAGATCACACAGTATGAATCCATTAAGAAATATGTCATAATTTGAGAAAATATTTAAAGCTACTCTGTTGTCCCATAATCCAAATAAGTTTATTTCCTGACTTTAAAAAATCAGGCTGGGCATGTTGGCTCACACTTGTAATCTCAGCACTTTGGGGGGCTAAGGCAAGTGGATGATCTGAGGTCAGGAGTTTGAGACCAGTCTGTCCAACATAGTGAAACCCTGTCTCTACTAAAAGTACAAAAAATTAGCTGGGCGTTGTGGCAGATGCCTGTAATCCCAGCTACTTGGGAGGCTGAGCCGAGATCGCATAACTGCACTCCAGCCTGGGCAACAAGAGCGAAACTCCGTCTTAAAAAAAAAAAAAATCATCTTTTTTGCCTTTCCATTTTGCTTTGGACCTCCCTCATATTAGTCAATATTCCTTTTAGCAACAGATAATTTTTATTCTAGACTATTCAATTGTAGATATCTTTCTGATGCACCTAACCATTTCATGACAAACTTGGGCGTTGGTGGCTAGGTTTTACTTGGTCCTGCCCCTTTGGCCTCAGTTGATTGGGCAAGGGATAGATACCTGACTCAAGCTGGGCTAATCAGAACCTCAGTCCAGGGAATCTGGAATTGGGTCTGAGAGGATTAAAAACTTGGGTGTTTATGGGCAGCCATTGTTTGTGTGTGTATGGAGAAAAGGAAAGCCAACTGCAGAAACAATGAGGGAGACAAATAGCTAGAAGGAGGCAAGAGAGTTGGGCATGGTGGCTAGCGCCTGTAATCCCAGCACTTTGGGAGGCCAAGACAGGAGGATCACTTGAGGTCAGAAGTTCGAAACCAGCCTGACCAACACAGCGAAAGCTTGTCTCTACTAAAAAATACAAAAATTAGCTGGGTGTAGTGGTGTGCGTCTGTAATCCCAGATACTTGGGAGGCTGAGGCAGGAGAATTGCTTGAACCCAGGAGATGGAGATTGCAGTGAGCCAAGATTGTGCCCTCGCTGCACTCCAGCCTGGGTGACAGAGCAAGACTCAATCTCAAAAAAAAAAAAAAAAAAAAAAAAAAAAAAAAAAAAGGAGGCAAGAGAAATCATGTGACCTAAGAAGAAAAGCTTAAGAGACTTGTTGTCAGGGTTCCTAATGTTTTTCAGTCACTTATAGTCCTTTTCTTTCCCTCTCTTAAGCTAAGAGGGAAGATTCTGCTTTATTTATTTATTTTTGAGACAGAGTCTCACTCTGTCACCCAGGCTGGAATGCAGTGGCACAAACATGGCTCACTTCAGCCTCGACCTCCTGGGCTCAAGTGATCCTCCTGCCTCCACCTCCCAAGTAGCTGGGACTATGGGTACAGGCCATCATGCCTGGCTAATTTTTATATTTTCTTTGCAGAGACGGGGTCTCACTATTTTGCCTATGCTGGTCAGGAACTCCTGGGCTCAAGCGACCTGCCCGCCTTGGACTTCCGAAGTGTTGGGATTACAGATGTGAGCCATAGTGCCCAGCCGGATTCTGCTTCTTGCAACTAAAAGCATCTTCATAAGACTCCACAAGTTTCTGTGTCAAAACCAAAGCAAAAGGGTTCCAAAGCATAGACTCTCCAAATGATGTCATCAATATGAGAAGGTCATCTACTCATAATCACTGAGGCTCCCATTGATGACAATACACCAACCAAGAGAGGCTGACATCTGGGGAGGGGCATGAACAAACACCTGAGGGTTTGGTGGAACACCACACAGGGCAGGCTGGAGAGGGGAGCACAGATGAACTAGAGAGAAAAACACCAGGGTTACATGTCCACACAGCACACATGGTGTTCAATATTCACCGAGCTCTTTCCTCTGTGGAAAGATGGCTCTGCTGATAGGTTCATCACAACAGTGCTTATGAATAAATATTAGTTGGTAATATTAGAAATCAGGTAATGCCACATAATTAAAAAATCCAGATTGACAACTTCTTTTGACAAATGGTAAGACCTGGAAATTCTGGGCTTGATTTCCTCCATGGCAACATTTGGCCAAAGCAGGGCAGAGTAGTTCCTTATTCTGATGAGGTTTGTGGTCTCTGGTTCACCCAAATGTATGTACGACCAGCCAGGCTCTGGGACTGAGTCCTGTCATCTGAGTGAGCAAACCTTGATTTAAGTGGCGCCAGCGAAGAGACACAACCAACACAAACAGAAACCCTGCTGTGGGCCAGGCAAAGTGCTTGACATTTAACACTCATTAATGTATAGAATTTCAACCTCTACACAAACTTATCAAGGGGGCATCCTCATTTTAACCACCAGGAAATGAAGGCCTGAGAAGTGATGTAACTCGCACAGGAGTTCTAATGCAGTTACACTCTGGATCGAAATCGTAGTTTATCTCTTACTAGCTGTGTTACCTTAGAGAAGTTACTTGACCTTTCTGAACCTCATAAGAAATGTCCTGACAGCATTTAATCTGAAACTCTGAGAATAAAATCAGCCACTTCTGAGGCCCACAATTACTGTAGTCCCCATTTGTTTGAAAACCAACAGCTACGCTTTTCTGTAATCTATATATTTTCCCATTTAAAAAAACACACATTTTTAACGGGAGGAATATTACTGACCCATTTTAAAGAAGATAAATACAGGTAAAGTTAACACGTCACTTAACAAGCATACGGCAGAAAAATGCTCCAGAGCTGCTATAGGGGAAATAAAGAAAGAGAAGGAACCACTGGTTTCTGGGTGTCTTCTGCGTGCCTGGCACCCAGCGAGGCGCTTTAATTACACCAGAAATACCACTCACAGGCACTTTCTATATTCCAGGTATTGCACTAAGCACTTTACATAATCAGTTCTCATGATGCTTACATGAGGTGGGTGCTCTTAGCACGCCAACGGATGTTAGAGAAATAATAAACAACAAGATTCATAAGTGGCAGAACCAGACCCAAATTCAAAGCCCAAAGCGCTCAACCACTTAGCAATACAGATGGTACTACACACACACTGTAAAGTGACAAATGGTGAGAAAACTTCCCACGCAGCCCATTTTCCATGGATCAGATGAGTGGGTACAAAAACAAAGAATCATGAAGCAGGCATGAAAACTCACTTGACTTCCAGAAAAAAATAATTTGAATAGAAGTAGTTAGAACTGCGGAACTGATAAATAGAAAGCATCTTAGAAGGTATCTATGAACCACTGCTTATTTGAAACATGGGGAAACTAAGGAATGGATGTGCCCAAAGCCACACAGCTAGTTAATGCCAGACCTGGGCTTAAAACTCAGGACTCTGACTCCCAGGCCAGAGTGTAAGTGACCTGAACAAGGTTACTCACATAATAAATACCGTATTATTCAAATGTACTTTTTCCCCAACATGTCAATTGAAATTTCTTTTTAAATTATAACAACGAACAGAAAAAAATAAAATCCCAACTGGGAATTTTAAATGTATCTTAAAACCTGACCTGCGCCAGGTGTGTTGGCTCACGCTTGTAATCTCGGCAACTTGGGAGGCTGAGGTGGGAGCATTGTTGGAGCCCAGGAGTTTGAGACCTGCCTGGGCAACACAGTGAGAACGCATCTCTACAAAAAATTAACAAATTAACCAGGCATTGTGGTGTGTGCCTGTAGTCCCAGCTACTCGGGAAGCTGAGGCAGGAGGATCACTGGAGCCCAGCAGCAGTTCAAGACTAGCTTGGGAAATGCAGCAAGATCCTGTCTCTAAAGACAAAAACCACAAAAAACAAAAAACAAAAAAAGAAAACAGGAGTTATATTTGAAGAGAGCTGTATGTAGAGCACAATGATGATATTTACAAATACAGGATCATTTCTGAACCCCCTGAGACTATCAGAATAGTTTCAGAATTGACCCCTATCTAGTGGCAGCTAATAGTAGCAACGCTTCAGATGAAATAAAAAACATATTTAAAAAACGATCTCTTTGGAAAGCTTCTCTTCACATCCACTCTGACTGGATCCCCTTCCCACTACCTTCTCCCCTCATTGAACCCCAGGAATTCGAAGGCAATTACATGTGTTGGATAAAAACTCCCACCTCGGTCTCCAGCTGGCCTGTGTTTGCTCCCCAGCTGATAATAGTCAGTCCTCAGAGTGCAAGTGCTGATTACTGATGGAAAGACTTTGTCCATCTGGTCAGTGGTTAAATGAGGAAGATCAGAAGGGAAGTGAGAATTGGCTATAAGCCAGAACTCTGGTTTCAAGGAGGGACCTGATGTGGCAGCCCATGATGGGGTTCAAGTCTATATGAGAACACTCCCCCAACCTGGCCCCCAATCCCACTGCCTGGTTTAGGAGATGAGAGAGGAGAGTGGGTTGGTAAGAAACCAAAAGGCAATTCAAGACAGGGCAGTATGGAACCATTCATAACAACTGGGGTCAGCTTAAAAGGCAACAGGAAATAGCTACACAAAAAGACCAAAATCCCAGCCTACTTTGGTTTTGCTTTAGTTGTTCTTTGGAGCAGAAACATATGAAATTGGTAAGGAAGCAGCAAGCTTTTTAAAAATTTTTTCTTCTCTCTCTCGTTCCTTTTGACCTTTTCGAAAGCCTAGTGAGAAAGGGCCTGCTTCATAAAAATGCCTCCTCAGGATTTTCTGTGCGGTCACCTTCTAGAGTGAAATCTGCCATCTGGAAGGGTGAAAACCCAGCTATCTAAGTAGGTTTCGTACTTCCAATTGAGCCCTACAATGGTCCAAAACTAAGAGCTTGATTGCTTTGTTCACCACTGTCTCTGCAGGGCCTAGAACAGTGCCTGGCACATGATGAGACTATGGTATATAAATATCTGCTGAGTTAAGAAACGTCTTAACTGTTCAGAACCCAGACACAGCTGACACTGAAATACATTCACAAATGATTTTTTTTTTTTCCCACACAGGGTCTCATTCTGTCACCCAGGCTGGAGTACAGTGGCAGGACCATGACTCACTGCAGTCTTGACTTCCCCAATTCGAGTGATCCTCCCACTTCAGCCTCCCGAATAGCTGGGACTATAGGCAAGTGCCACCACACCTAGCTAATTTTTTGTACAGATGGGGATCTCACTATGTTGCCCAGGCTTGTCTTCAACCCCTAGGCTCAAGTAGTCCTCCTGCCTTGGCTTCCCAGAGTGCTGGGGTTACAGCTGTCAGCCACTGCATCTGGCTCACAAATGATTTAAACGGACAGAGCACAATCCAAAGTGAGGATGTTCCAGGCAACTCCCAAGCCCTGGCCCAGAAAAACTCACATAAAAAACACTCTTTCCACCCAGAGAACAAGGTGTGTTATTAAACTCCTCATCAGATGAGATATTCTGGAGGAACTGGAGAGCGGGAGAAGGATGTATCTAGGACGTTCTTACTTTGGGATCTATTGAGTGGATGGAGTTTTATATTTCATCCTAATGATGTCAACTCTAACTGAACAGGGCCCCTTTATATCATCTCTGGGTGTTGACTAAATATGAGCTATTGACACTCCCGTTCAGAGAATGGCCTAGACTGACACAGATGTCTCCAAATGGAGTCAGCTGTGATTTTCCCTCAAGTTCTTTCAAGACAGTGCCTACCCTCCCAATGTGCAATCACTGGAGACTTCTTTTTTAAGTGTCAATAAATGATTCTACTAGCTTCTAGCAAACACTTACTACATGTCACACGAGTATGGAGTGCTTCACATGTGCAGTGACTTCTTTCATGCTGCCAACAACCCTACCAGGGAGAGTCATTGTTTAGATTTCTCTTTTTTTTTTTTTTGAGATGGGGTCTTGCTTTGTTGCCCAGGCTGGATTACAGTGGAATGAACATGACTCACTGCGGCCTCGACCTCCTGGGCTCAAGCAGTCCTCCCACCTCAGCCTCCTGAGTAGCTGGGACCACAGGCATGTGCCACCATGCCTGGCTAACTTTTTCTATTTTTTTTTTTTTTTTGTAGAGATGGGGTCTTGCTTTATTGCCCAGGCTGGTCTTGAACCCCTGGACTCAAGCAATTTTCCCATGTAGGCCTCTCAAAGTGCTGGGGTTACGGGCATGAGATTTCTGTTTGGATTTCATAGATGACTGAACTGAAGTGCAGAGAGGTTAAGTGATGCCTGGTCATAGAGTGATAAAGTTGGGTAGAATCTCAGGTTCCATCAGTCATACCAAAGTAGGACTCCTGTGCATCTCTTGAAGGTTCACTGGAAGTGGAGAAGGAAAAAGACAATGAGGGAGGAAGAAAAGCAGACAATGTAAAAGAAGCAAAGGAGAAAAGGAAACTGAATGAGGGAAGAGGGGAGGAATGACAAAGAAGAGGAGAATTCAGTTTGGCAAAGCTGAAATTGAATAGTTGAGTACTGTGCCTTAAGAGAAACGCAAACAAAAATAATAGCTGCTGACTGTGTGCCTGATAACTATCCCAAATCCTTTCATTCATACACAAGGGCCGTTATGGCCAGGCATGGTGGCTCACGCCTGTAATCCCAGCACTTTGGAAGGCCGAGGTGGGCGGATCACCTGAGGTCAGGAATTTGAGACCAGCCTGGCCAACATGGTGAAACCCCATCTCTACTAAAAATACAAAAGAATTAGCTGGGTGCGGTAGCGCATGCCTGTAATCCCAGCTACTTGGGAGGCTGAAGCAGGAGAATTGCTTGAACCAAGGGGGTGGAGGTTGCAGTGAGCCGAGGTCGTGCCACTGCACTCCAGCCTGGGTGACAGAGCAACACTCAGTCTCAAAAACAAAAACAAACAGGAAAAAAAACCAAAACCAACAACAAAAAAACCCAAACAACTCTCTCTCTCTCTCTCTCTCTCTCTATATATATATATATGCCTTTTAAATGAATTTTCATAACAACTCTGTAAGGTGGATTCCATTACTACCTTCATTTTATGGATGAGAACTTTGAGGCTCAGAAAAGGTACATGGCTGACCCATCCTATGAGGTAATAGGGCCAGGAAGAGGCAGAGTAGGATGTAAACCTAGGTGTTCTGACTCCAGAATCCATGCTCTTAAGGGCTATATTGCTTCTGTACAAAGTGTTTCCTATCTCATACATCCTACATATTAAATCACATGTAGCTTAGGCACTTAATATATCACCTTGATTGCAAAGCCTAACACTGCTCTGAAAAGCTTGATCTAGACTCACCAAACCAGAGTTGGCTGGTTCAGGCCACTGTCTCAAAGCAAGGCCAGAAGAGGAGCAAGGTTTTACAATCACCATCCCTTGGCTACACTTCCTGGCCCCACGCTGATGAAATATGGGCAGCTGCTAAAAATGGTGTCTATGTTTGCTATTGATCTTCCTTGGGCAGTCAGGATGGAATTAATCTTCACTTGCTGGGATGCTTCCATGGCTCTGTCATGCTTATGTGAACACTCAGGGTACAGGGCGATATTTGTCAGCTGTGTGGCCTCCTGGACCTGACTCCATATTACTCTGGGCTTAAGATGTAGCCTAGCACACATGTAATTAATTCAGTGTGGAAAAGCTCTGGATTATGTGTTTATTCATTCACTTAACCAATATGTGCTGAGCACTCTCTAAGTGCAAGCCCTGTTCTTGGTACTAATATACACCAGCTGATAAGACTGAAAGGGCATTATCTCTGGAGCTTGTCCTACAGTTCTCAACCTCATTGGTATTTGCAGCCAGATAACTCATTATCGTGGAGCATAGTCCTGGGCACTATAGGGTGCTAAATAGCACCCGTGACCTCTACCCACTAAATGTCAGTAGATCCTCCCCCATATGTCTCCAGACCTTGCCAAATGTCCCTCCGGGTGCAAAATCATCTCTTTAAGAACAACTGCTTTAGAGGTGAGGCGAAGAAAAGAAACTATTAACAATTAAATACGGCCGGGCACGATGGCTCAAGCTTGTAATCCCAGCACTTTGGGAGGCCGAGACAGGTGGATCACAAGGTCAGGAGATTGAGACCATCCTGGCTAACACGGTGAAACCCCGTCTCTACTAAAAAAAAAAATACAAAAAACTAGCTGGGCGAGGTGGCGGGCGCCTGTAGTCCCAGCTACTCGGGAGGCTGAGGCAGGAGAATGGCGTGAACCCCGGAGGCGGAGCTTGCAGTGAGCTGAGATCTGGCCACTGCACTCCAGCCTGGGCGACAGAGCGAGACTCCGTCTCAAAAAAAAAAAAAAAAAAAAATTAAACAAATACGATATTTTCAGGTAATAAGGGCTCTGAAGTAGATAAACTGGCAATAGAATTGAGTTCTAAGCATGTGCAAAACTCACTTCTCTTTACCCAGGAAGCACAAGAAATGAGGAAACTGATGGAGAAGGCCAGGTGCGGTGGTTCCCTCCTGTAAAACTAATGTTTTGGAAGGCTGAGACAGGGGAGATTGCCTGAGCCCAGGAGTTTGAGATCAGCCTGGGCAACAGAGTGAGACCCTGTCTCTACAAAAAATTAGCCTGGTGTGTACCTGTCATCCTATCTACTTGAGAGGCTGAGGCAGGAAGATCACTTGGCCCAGGCGTTTCAAGTTGCAGTGAGCCATGACTCTGCCACTGTACTCCAGTCTGGGCAACAATGAGACACTGAAAGGGAAGGGAAGGGAAGGGGAGGGGAGGGGAGGGGAGGGGAGGGGAGGGGAGGGAAGGCAAGGGAAGGGAAGGGAGAGAAAGAAGGAAGGAAGGAAAGAAGGAAGGAAGGAAAGGAAGGAAGGAAGGAAGGAAGGAAGGAAGAGTAAGAAAGAAAGAAAGGAAAGAAAGAAAGGAAAGAAAGAAAGAAAGAAAGAGAAAGAAAGAAAGAAAGAAAGAAAGAAAGAGAAAGAAAGAAAGAAAGAAAGAAAGAAAGAAAGAAAGAAAGAAAGAAAGAAAGAAAGAAAGAAAGAAAGAAAGAAAGAAAGAAAGAAAAAGAAAGAAAGAAAGAAAGAAAGAAGATGGAGTGAACTTATATTGGACCACTGCTCTTGATCAAGTGGCTCCCAGTAGAGACTGGAGGGCTGCTGGTGTTTTCTAAACATTTAACTGCATGCTCCTTTCTGCCTGACAGAGTTTGGGAGAAAGTAAACAAGAAAGGCTGGCCAGTCAATGGACAGCCATTGTTGCAGCTCTAATGCCAACCTGGCAAGCAATTCCAGCCAGCTTCGGGCAGACATTCCCTGGGGAGGGCATTCTCATAAATGACAATCCCTTATCAGATTCTAGCCTGATCTCATAAGTCTGGTGAAAAGAAAAGCCAGGTTTTAAAGGAAGAAAGAAAAATAAAGAAGCAAAGCAACTTATTAAGCCTGGAGCTGAAGGCCACCAGGAGACACCAGCCTGGTGTCAATGAGACATGCACAGGATTTAGAGTCGGGAGGTTTGGGTTTGTGTCCCAGCCCTGCTATTTATCTAAGAGAATATCATGGTCTCTCTAAATCTCAGTTTCTGTCCCTATGAAATGGAAAGGATACAAAATCAGTCTCATTTGGGTTTGCCTCTTGTATTAAGGTAGGTTGAACTTATAAACTCTACCTTAGAAGTACGGATGATAATTGTATCATCAGTAATACACCATTTATTGAGTATAGGTTAGGTGTTAGGGTCTGTGCTAAGTGCTTGACATGTATTACCAGTTTAGCCTTACCCTCGTGCCGTGAGTACTATTATTAGAGGAAATAATGTCTAAGCTATTGAGTGCCATCCTGTTCTCCAGAAATGGTTATTTTAATTTGCTTAAGTGCTTATTTTTCCCAAGAAAAAAGTTTTCCTAGATTATTATTATTTAAGACAAGGTCTCTCTCTATCACCCAGGCTGGAGTACAGTGGTATGACCATAGCTCACTGTAGCTTCAGCCTCCTGGGCTCAAGCAATCCTCCCACCTCAGCCTCCCAAGTAAATGGAACTACAGGTGCACACCATCACACCTGGCTAATGAATTTTTTTTTTTTTTTTTGTAGAGACAGGGTCTCACTATGTTGCCTAGGCTAGTCTTGAACTCCTGGGCTCAAGTGATCCTCCCGCCTCAGCCTCCCATAGTGCTGGGATTATAGGCATGAGCCACCATGGCCAGCCTCTTCTACATTATTAAGACATTAAGCTGTCATATTTAAGCTGACAATCAACCCACCAGTTAAACCCTGGAGAGACCCAAAAACCTAATAGCTGGGGATTCATTTAATCTCATTTTTCTAGTGATAATCAACAGACTAAATTACAACCACCATTTTTAGCTGTCCATATGTCCAAAGCTGGGGAAGGAAGGTGGTAAACTCTAACACCTTATTTGATTGTGACCAGTCATGTCTTGGGCAAGGATACCTTTGTTCTTACCTACATAAAATGCAAGTTAATATGTGTTGATGGCTTTGTCTATGTCATCGGCTTTTACATACATTTTCTCCATTGAGCTCCCAAACCTACCCTGTGAAGCAGATAGTTTCCACAATCTCAGATTCCAGGAGGTTGAGAATAACTTGTCTGAGGTCCCACAGTTTATAAGGCGCTGGGCCAAGCTCAAAAAGGTGCTCAACAAACAACATGAGAGGGAAAAATCAGGGCATATATCTACATGGAAGAAACTGCAGTGAAAAGCAAGATTCTCTTTACATTCTGACTGTGCTTTTCCAATTAGAAACTCCTATTAGGCACCAAGAACAGACTGTCAAATGCTTATTTTCAGAAAAACATGCAGGATATTTCTGCTGTTCCTCTCCCAAAAGAAACAGCCTCGTTGCTTAAAACCAGTTGTTAGGCTGTATTTTTAGACGTCATGGTACAGTATCAATGAGTCAAAAATAAAAAATAAAAAAAAAAATGGGAGGGCACAGATACTGTAAACAGGAAAAGTCACAAAAATGGAACCAAGAAAAGCTGAGAGCACAGCCTGTGGGTTGGGGGCGGGGGGATTTTCATTTTCATCTGCAGTTCAGGTTAACCAGAAATGAAAGTGCTCCAGTCGCCTTGTAGAAAATGGAAATTTTGGCTTCAGTGATTATGCAAGTAGCAGACACCCTGTGGTCTGGAAACTTTTTGCTTTGCCAACTGTCAGTTTTCTCTTTTCCCATGAAAAACAACCTGTAGGAAGGTGCAGAAAAGTACTGTGTCTTTCAAAAACTTAAAAGTCTCAAGTGTAACTTGTGTGAAGAGATACTGAAAATTAACTGCAGTACTTGTAATTTAAAGATATTCTAGGTATTGTCTATTCATGGTATAATACATTTGGAAATCCTGGGCTCAATGGAAGCCACTCACAAAGCAAACAAATCACATACTTAGTCCTGAGAACCTAAGAATTAGCAAAAATTAATGAGAAAATCAGAATCGACTTTACATTAATTTTGGAGTACATGCTTACTGTCAGAGTTTTCATGTTTCAATTTTTCATCAACCCTGTTAGAATGTCTCTGATTTATGCTTTCCAAGTCTCTTTATTTTTTGTGACTCGTGTATAGGTAGAGGCTGATATAAGCCCTCCTTAGGGAGTTTATAATTAAGACAAACGGATTGTATGAGGTCCAGAGTCCTAGCCTATCTCTGATTTGTTGGTAGAAACATCGTATTTGGGTAAGGGTTTTAGAAAAGCATCACCAAATTGTAAAAACAGAAAAGTCAAACTCATTTGGGACATACAGAAAAATTCTTAATCTTAACATCCAGGATTTGTTTCACTATCACAGAAGAAATATTTCCTCTCAACTTACAGGATTCTATTATTTCGTTATGAAACTTCCTTGACGCCTAATGCAGGCTGTGTTTTCAAATGCAATGCAGACATTTTTTGAAGCCAATGTGGGATTCAAAGATTAAAAAAAAAAACAAAACTGGAAGCCACAGGTCAGGAGAACACAGAAATATGAAAAAGGAGTAAAAAAACAAAACAAAAAAAACACATTTCTTGGCAAGCACCAGGGAATACAACTGGGGGGAAAGATCTTTTGAGAGACAGAATGGTGGTGGAGAGTCGGCTCTTGGCCACTCACAAAAGTCCACTGTCCCATTTTCAAGCTGGTTGTTAGGTACAACCAATATTAAAGTACATGAACTTACAATGAAATAAATTGCATTAAAAGCAAAGGTAAAAAAACTCTTCACTTTCCAATTGTTTTACTACATTTACTATGACCTTTGCTCTTGTGGTTATTGTATCTGCATGGCAGTAATACCATTTAATAATATGCTACTGCTCATCTCTTCCCAGATCAGTAAGTCAGTCAAGGTGAGAGTATTTATACCACAGAAAATGGCAAGTGCTGCAAATCAGTGTCCTTTTTTTCCCCAGAGCTGGTTGTGTCAGAGGTGTTTGCACTGGAGTGACTCCATCTTGAATAGGACCTGGGTAAAATAAGGCTGAGACCTACTGGGCCGCATTCGCAGGAGGTCAGGCATTCTTAGTCACAGGATGAGATAGGAGGTCAGCAGGGCTGGTATCACGAGATACGGGTCATAAAGACTCAGCGGATAAAACAGGACGCAGCAAAGAAGCCAGCCAAAACCCACCAAAACCAAGAAGGTGAGGAAAAAAGACCGCTGGTAGTCCTCACTGCTCATTATACGCTAATTATAATGCAATAGCATACTTTAAAACATTCTCACCAGCACCATGACAGTTTACAAATGCCATGGCGACGTCCAGAAGTTACACTATATCATCTAAAAAGGGAAAGAACCCTCATTTCTGGGAACCGCCTACCCATTTCCTGGAAAATTCATGAATAATCCACCCTTGTTTAGCATATGATCAAGAAATAATCATAAAAATAACCATCTAGCAGCTCTCGGTGCTACTCTGCCTATGGAGTAGCCATTCTTTTGTTTCTTTACTTCTCTAATAAGCTTGCTTTCACTTTACTCTATGGACTCATCATAAATTCTTTCCTGCCTGAGATCTAAGAACCCTCTCTTGGGCTCTGGATCAGGACCACTTTCCGGTAACAGCTGAGAAACATTTACCAGCATGCCAGTGGAGAAAGTGATAGTCAGAACACTCAGGATGTGGAGGCCACTGAAAGACCACGTGATAAAGATGAACAGAGGCTTCAGGTTTAGAGAGAATTGTGTTCGAAGCCCAGCTTGCTTAACTTTAGTAGGACTTACTATTTTGAATCTCTAAAATAGATTTACTAATACCTTCCAGGGTTGCTGTGC
The DNA here is from genome assembly GCF_024542745.1 of Macaca thibetana thibetana. Taxonomy (NCBI): domain Eukaryota; kingdom Metazoa; phylum Chordata; class Mammalia; order Primates; family Cercopithecidae; genus Macaca; species Macaca thibetana. The sequence continues at coordinate 123,706,177 of NC_065579.1, forward strand.
ACAGAACTTGGCAAACAGAGACCAGCATAAAGGTGACTGTTACAATTTATTTTTTTATTTTTATTTTTATGTTTTGAGACAGAGTCTCACTCTGTCACCCAGGCTGGAGTGGAATAGCACAGTCTCTGCTCACTGTAACTTCTGCCTCCCAGATTCAAGCAATTCTTCTACCTCAGCCCTCAAGTTGGCTGGGACTACAGGCATGCACCACTATGCCCAGCTTTTTTTTTTTTTTTTTTTTTTAAGAAGGAGTCTCACACTTTTGCCTGGGCTGGAGTGCAATGGTATGATCTTGGCTTGCTGCAACCTCCGCCTCCCAGGTTCAAGCGATTCTCCTGCCTCAGCCTCCCAAGTAGCTGGGATTATAGGCACCTGCCACCGCCCAGCTAATTTTTTTTTGTATTTTCAGTAGAGACGGGGTTTCACTATGTTGGCCAGGCTGATCTCGAACTCCCGACCTCAGGTGATCTGCCTGCCTCAGCCTCCCAAAGTGCTGGAATTTGTTATAATTTATTATTGGGTACTGGGCTTAATACTTCGCTGATGAAATAATCTGTACAATAAACCCCCGTGACACGAGTTTACCTGTGTAACAAATCTTCACATGTACCCCCTGAACCTAAAAGTTAAAAATAAATTTATTATTATTATTATTATTATTATTATTTGAGATGGAGTCTCACTCTGTCGCCCAGGCTGGAGTGCAGTGGCTGGATCTCGGCTCACTGCAAGCTCCACCTCCCGGGTTCACACCATTCTCCTGCCTCAGCCTCCCGAGTAGCTGGGACTACAGGCGCCCGCCACTACGCCCAGCTAGTTTTTTTCTTTTTTGTAATTTTTAGTAGAGACGGAGTTTCGCTGTGTTAGCCAGGATGGTCTCGATCTCCTGACCTCGTGATCCGCCCGTCTCGGCCTCCCAAAGTGCTGGGATTAGTTAAAAATAAATTTATTATTATACTTCAAGAAATCCGCAGTGCATAGCTCATTGATGAAGGTCTCCTGACCTTGGATGGCAACTCTAATATCAGATCCTCCATGTCATTTGCCTTTCCAGCTCTTTTGCCACTGGAATGTAAGTTCCAAAAACGCAGAGATTTGTTTCATTTCCTGGTGTTTTCCTAGCCCCTAAGATAGTGCCTAGCTCCTCCTGGGGCTCAATAAATATTTGTGGAATGAACGAATGAGTCAATCTTCCTTCATTTCCATCTCCTGCTCCACTTCTGAGTTTTCTACCAATTTCTTCTTTGAAGCTGAGTGACTCCTTTGTCTTTTTTTTTTTTTTAAATATTGTATATATTCAAGGTATATAACATTATGCTTTGATTCTTTTGCCTTTTTTTTTTTTTTTTTTTTTTTTTGAGATGGAGTCTCACTCTGTCACCCAGGCTGGAGTGCAATGGGGCGATCTCAGCTCACTGCAACCTCTGCCTCCTGGTTTCAAGCGATTCTCCTGTCTTAGCCTCCTGAGTAGCTGGGATTACAGGCGCACGGAAATATACCTGGCTAATTTTTGTATTTTTAGTAGAGACAACGTTTCACCATGTTGGTCAGGCTGGTCTTGAACTTCTGACCTCGTGATCCACCCGCCTCAGCCTCCCACAGTTCTGGGATTACAGGCGTGAGCCACCGTGCCCGGCTGCCTTGTTGTTGTTGTTTTTTTTTTTAATTATCTATGTATTTTACAATAGAGACAGGGTCTCACTATGTTGCCCAGTCTGGTTTTGAACTCCTGGGCTTAAGTGATCCTCCTGCCTCAGCCTCCCAAAGTGCTGGGATTACAGGTGTGAGCCACCATGCCCGGCCTCTTTTGCCACTTAATTGCTAGATGCCTCCCAGTTGTGTTGCTGCTATCTTTCTGGAATCTTCCCTGCTGAAGGAGGCTGCCATGACCTTAAAGCACTGGTGGAAGACGTTTCCAGCTTTTTCATTCACAAGCAGATTTGAGCACATGTCATTATGCTCTGTCGGCAAGTTTCTCCCACTTCTGTTCTGCTCTGTTCTAATCTCAGTTCCGTTCTGCCTCCATCAGAAGGGACGTGTCTTGTGAGAGGAAATCTCACCCAACACTCAAGGCTGTATCCAGGGAACCAAATATTTTCCCCTGTGTCCCTATCTCAAAGCTGTTTCTTAGACTTGCTCTTGAATAGTATTTCTGAAGGGTGGGGAGGGTGGAGTGGGGTCACTTAAAAAAGCGTTGGTGCTTCTGGTAAGAGTGGCCTGGACAGGGGATTATGCAAACTCATTGAGGAGTCATTAAATTCCAGAATTTGAAATTTCGATCACTCTTGCTTTAGGCAGGGGGATAAAACTGGATGCAGCTGGCCACTCAGCCCCTCGGCACAGGGCCGTGCTTGGGAGCAGTCCCCGGGGAGTCAGACAGGTATGATATCTGATCCTGGCCCGCCCTCTAACTAAAGCTGGTGACTTTAGGCAAGCCATGTATCCTGTCTGAGTAGCAGCTGTGAAATGGAGATAATTTTGCCTAGTGCACTGTTAGCATTCCATACTATTACTTTTTAAAGTACAGTGTATTATTTAAGAAGTGTGAGGGTCAAGAGCACAGACTTGGACTGAAATCCCAGCTCTGCTCTATACCACCTGTATGACCTTGTATCGCTTACCTCACTTCTCTTGACCCTTGGTTTTCTTGTCTGAAAATGGAGAAACTCAGAGCACACTCACTTCCCAGGGCTGGGTGGCTCACATGAGATAAGATATATAAAATATTTGGCAGAGTACACACTCTATAAATGGTAATATTAATAATTGTTAATAATATTATACTTTTCACTAATAAAAATCAAGCAATTGGCTGGGCGTGGTGGCTCATGCCTGTAATCCCAGCACTTTGGGAGGCCAAGGTGGGTGGATCAAGAGGTCAGGGGTTCAAGACTAGCCTGGTCAAGATGATGAAACCCTGGTTCTACTAAAAATACAAAACTTAGCCAGGTGCGGTGGCTGGTGCCTGTAATCCCAGCTACTTGGGAGGCTGAGGCAGAGAATTGCTTGGACCCAGGAGGCCGGAGGTTGTAGTGAGCCGAGATCACGCCATTGCACTCCAGTCTGGGTGACAGTGAGACTCCATCTCAGAAAAAACAAACACACACCAAGCAATTGATACAGACTCCTTCAGGATGAATGCTCCCAAAGGCCATGTTCAGGTGCCGGGCAGGTGGTGAGCAGGTTCCACTCTGTCCCTGGACCTTGCAGAAGAGAAGGGAGCAGGCAGGTCTGGCCACATACAAACCTAGTCTGAAAAAAACAACAACAACAACAAAAACAAACCTAGTCTGAATGTTCCATGATCACCTCGCCTGTCTGGAGTGCCTTAAATTTTTAGTGCTTTCACCTCTATTTCCTCTTTTGAACTTTACAAGGAGTCTCAATGTGCCAGAAATGTCATACCCCCATTTTACAGATGAGGTCACTGAGGCGCAAAGAAGCAGCTACTCAGAGAGGGCACATGGCTTGCCTGAAGTCACCGGCTACTTAGAGGGAGGTCAAGATCAGGTATCATACCTGTCTGACTCCCCAGGGACTTCTTCCTCCCTTGTGGTCACAAAGGTAAATGAGACAAGACTCCTGATAGCTGTTCCTTTCTTTCTTTTCTTTTTATTTATTTTGAGACAGGGTCTCACTCCATTGCCCAGGCTGGAGTGCAGTGGTGCGATCATGACTCACTGCAGCCTTGAACTCCTGAGCTCAAATGATCTTCCTACTTCAGCTTCCCCAGTAGCTAGGACTACAGGTGTGCACCACCACACTTGGCTACTTTTTTTTTTTGTAGAGATGGGGTCTTGCAATTTTGCCCAGGCTATTCTCAAACTCCTGATCCTCCCGCCTTGGCCTCCCAAAGTGCTGGGATTACAGGCATTATCCACGGTGCCCAGCCAGGAACTCCTTTTTTCTATCGCCTCAAACCATCTCCTGGTCCTTAACAAGAGCATTCACCAAAAAGCAGAGTTTAAAAATATCAAACTAAGATATAAGCCAGTTCCTGTATGCAATGCTTCATCTTGTGCCTTTTACAGTGGGAAGCCTTTCCATCACATTAAACTAGAATTGTAAGCTGAATGCAGCTCTCCCAAACCAGGGATGCTTTTGGGAATCTGCAGTACTCCATCGTTATGGTCTTGGCTGCCTCGATGGCTCAGCCTGCCAGTCCCTGAAGCCTTTTATTAGACTGCTGTAGTCAATGAAAAAAATACACACTTTTAAAAAAATTGGAGAATTCGGCAACAGTCCTGGAGATAAAAGCTCTGGTTTTTCTGGCTTGTGAACTATTCCAACTACTGTCAGAGTCCTGAAGGCTTTAGTGCACTGGCGCAAGGAAGAGTTTCATCAAAGAGAAATGATTTGCTTAAACAAGAAAAGGGAATCCTGTGGTGCAGACAGGGATGGGACGTGGAGAAAAAAGATATGAACCTGAAAAAGTCAAATGAGCCAGATCACCCCCAGATTTCCATGAATATTTTGGTTGAGAATTAGAAATCCTTGTAGAACTTTCAGTTTTTTTCCATTACGATGGTCTCTGTGTTACAGCCAATTTGAGTTCTGGTTAGTTGCTACAGAAATTCATAGGTACCTCTTCTGCAGCACAGGAGTAAGGTATTAATTAAGCTTTAATAACATAGGGGACAATCTGGACTGTTTTTTCCCTGTAATTGGCAATTACTCTATTTTATCATTCTTTCTTCTGATTACATAATAAAATACCCAATTTCCATCAAATCGTGAACATGGTCCATTTTGCTGGCTTCATTCATTGTTTTGTTGGCTTTCCAGCGAATGGCTATTTTTTGAGCACCTATTCTGTGCCAGGTTTTTGAGGATAAAGTAGTGACTACACAGTTTTGTTGGGGAGACGGTGAGGGTGGGTGTCAGATAATTGAATCTTATGCCATAATTGAAGTGACCAGAAATTATTTTTCTTTTATTTATAGATCATGAGATACGTCATTTAAAGCAAACTTCCCACTTTCCCAAGACAGCAGAGGCAAGGCTAAAAAAGGGAAAATCTCTTGCATCCATCTCTAACAGGTCTCTCTACAATAACAGAAGTGTCTAGAGTGTGCTGGCCACTGGATATGGCTAACACTCTTAAGATAATGAGGCTATGATCAGGTGTGTCAGCCTCAAGGAGAGGCTCCAGAAGAAGACAAAGCAGGCTGGCTTCACATCCTCTTTAATCACTGACTCTGTGGCCTTAGACACTTAACTAAGCTTTTTGAACCCCAGTCTCATTTATAAAATGGGGGGGATGATGTTACCCATAATCCTTAGCATAAAATCACCACTGAGGTCCCCCTCCCTCTCTTCCTCCTGGTGGTGATAGCCATGGGAGAAAATAAAATGATGGGGAGGCCAGGTGCGGTGGTTCACGCCTATAAATCCCAGCACTTTGGGAGGCGGAGGTGGGCGGATTGCTTGAGGCCAGGAGTTCAAGTCCAGCCTAGACAACATGGTGAAACCCTATCTCTACAAAAAAAAAAAAAAAAAATGAAAAAAAATACAATGTGGGACTGAAATTAAATGATCTGGGGAATTTAGGGGGAAAATTTTGCTTCTTCGCTGTGCCTTTTGGATAACTCAGAGGTTAAGCACTGTCCTCTGTAGGCCCAGTTAACTGTGACAGCATTCTTCCTGCTGGGTGCCTTCCATTCAATGACCCCTGGGTTTCAGTAGTTGCTAAATAGGGGATTTGAAGTCTGAGCACCTGAGTCCAAATCTTAGCTCCACTGCTTTATCCACTGTGTAATTAGCATCCATTCACATATTCACAAATATTCATCAAGCTCTTATTGTGTTCCAGAGTTTATAATAGGCTCTGGGGACTCAACAGTGACACAAGCCAGAGAGTCAAGTGCTCCTCTCTCAAAGACTTGCCAGCGAAGGAGAAAGCCAGGAAACAAGCAAATCAAGCAACATACAGGGTGGTTTCAGATCGTGTTAAGTACCATGAAAATGAGAATACAGACTAATGTGATGGGGAGAGTTGTTATTTTAGACAGAGCAGGCTGGGTCAGTGGTTCACACCTGTAATCCCAGCACTTTGGAGGCCGAGGAAGAAGGATCGCTTGAGCCCAGGAGTTTGAGGCTGCAGTGAGCTATGAGTTATGCCCTGAGCTATGAGCTATGGTCACACCACTGCACTCCAGCTTGGGTGACAGAGTGAGACACTCTCTAAAATGCTATAAATAAAGCAGTTAGGAAAGGGCTATTTGAGGAGGCAACATTTAGTCAGAAATAGCAATGATGAGGATTCAGCCTTGGCAGATCTGAGAAAAGCATGTTACAGACAGAGGTCAACAAGTGCAAAGGCCCTGAGGCAGAACATACTTGGGTTAAGACATTGTTGCATAACTTTTTTTTTTTTTTTCATTATTGCACTTTTTTTTCCCCCCGAGATGGAGTCTTGCTCTGTTGCCCAGGCTGGAGTGCAGTGGCGTGATCTCGGCTCACTGCAACCTCTGCCTCCCAGGTTCAAGCAATTCTCCTGCCTCAGCCTCCTGAGTAGCTGGGATTACAGGCACGCAACACCATGCCCGGCTAATTTTTGCATCCTTGTGATCTGCCCACTTCAGCTTCCCAAAGTGTTGGGATTACAGGCATGAACCACTGCACCTGGCCCCATAACTGCACTCTTAAGGAGCCTTTCTAGGCACTTTTTCCCCCCAATACCTTCCTCCCCCATGAAATGTTAATACCACAGATATACTTTATATCTTATCTGCTGGGCAGGACAGACTTGTGGTTTTTTGTTTTTTGTTTTTTGAGACAGAGTCTCACTCTGTCACCCAGGCTGCGATCTCAGCTCACTGCAACCTCCACCTCCTAGGTTCAGGTGATTCTCCTGCCTCAGTCTCCTGAGTAGCTGGGATTACAGGTGCATGCCACCATGCCCAGATAATTTTTATATTTTTAGTAGAGACAGGGTTTCACCATATTGGCCAGGCTGGTTTTGAACTCCTGACCTCAAGTGATCTGCCCACCTCAGCATCCCAAAGTGCTGGGATTATAGGTGTGAGCCACCACACCCCGCTGAGAACTGAGTTTTGAAGGGCTGAAATTTTAATACCAAAGATTTTCTTTACCCCTCAAAAACCAATTACAACTTCCCTTGGGGGTGAAGTCACCCTATGGAGAATGCACAATATAAGAAGAAAAAGAAAAGGCAACAAATGTGGCTGGAGCTTGGTCACCAAGAGGGAGAGAACAAGAGACAAGCTTAGAGTTAATGAGGGGCTCATCAGTGGTTCTTGAAGTGTGGTCTTAGGACTGACAGCAGCATCAACTGGAGCCTGTTAGGAATACAGAGTGGCACCCGGCAATCTGTGTGTTCACAGCCTTCCAGGTCACTCTCACGCCTGCTGAAGTCTGAAACCACTGGGCTAGATTCATGCACTGCATTGTAGGCCATAGTAAGAAGTATACAGTTTGTTTCAAATGCAGCAAAAAGCCAATGGAGGCATTTCGGCATGGAGAAGATAATCTGGGGCTATTTATAAAGGATAAGTCTGCTTACTGTGAGGAGACCAGACTGGAGTGGGTGAAGCAAAAATGGAAGAATGAGAAATAATCCAAAAGGCTTTTTGCACTGGTACTCATCTGTAAAATGGGCATGCAAACATGACCAACTTCATAAGGTTGCTGTGAGGATCAAATGAGTGAATACCCACAATGGCTTGGCCGGGTGTGGTGGCTCACTCCTGTAATCCCAGCACTTTGGGAGGCTGAAGTGGGTGGATCACATGAGGTCAGGAGTTCGAGACCAGCCTGGCCAACATGGAGAAACCCAGTCTCTGCTAAAAGTACAAAAAAATTAGCCAGGCGTGGTGGCACATGACTGTAATCCCAGCTACTTTTGGAGGCTGAGGCAGAATTGCTTGAACCCGGGAGGCAGAGGTTGCAGTGAGCCAAGATCATGCCACTGCACTCCAGCCTGGGAAACAGAGTGAGACTGTCTCAAAAAACAAAAACAAATAAACACAATGGCAAAGACATGAAATCAACCTAAATGCCCATTAATGGTAGAACAGATAAAGAAAGTGTGTCACATATATACCATGGAATACTACGCAGCCATAAAAAAGTGAGAGAATGTCCTTTGCAATAACATGAGTGGAGTTGGAGGTCATTATCATAAGCAAACTAATAAAGGCACAGAAACCCAAACACTGCATGTTCTCACCTGTAGGTGGGAGCTAAACATTGAGTACACATGGACACAAAGAAGGGAACAACAGACACCAAGGCCTACTTGAGGGTGGAGGGTAGGAGGAGGGTGAGGATCAAAAATCTATCTATTGAGTACTATGCTTATTACCTGAGTAACAAAATATAATATGTACACCAAACCCCCATGACACCCAATTTATCTACAGAACCAACCTGAACATGTATTCCTGAAACTAAAATAAAAGCTAAAAAACAAAAAACACCAATAAAACCAAATTAGTGAATAGCTATAAATAACTTAGCACAGTGCCTGGCACATAGTAAGCACCCAATACCTATTAAAACTATTCTTCTCTGCCCCTTTGTTCTCTCTCCCAGACTCCTCATGGGTTAATATCCAAGCACAGATCCCTACACACCCCCTGCCATTTGCTTTAGATTCCTCTATTTATGCCAGTGTGACTGACTCAGCTGGTCTGTGGGCTGGTAAAAGTGTAACATGTTTGCAAGCCTGCTTCAGGTCATGGTGAAGGTCCTGGTGTTCTGTTCAGTTTCCTTTCATTTTCTTTATTTTTTTTTTTCTTATGAGATTTAACTATTGGCCTAGAAAGTGAAACTTAATGTCAAACCTGAGTTTTATAATCAGTTCTATCATTAACTTTGGACAGTTTTTGCATCCATAAAATAAGAAGTTCCACATGTGGGGAGGCGACAGTGGAGAGTCAAGCACGGACTTTGGAATCAGGAAAGCCTGTGTGCGAGACCTAACTCTGACACTAGCCCGTGGGACTCTGGGCAACTCGTTTAATCCCTTTTAGTTTGTTTCTTTATCTGAAAAATATGGATAATGACAGTATCTGCCCCACAGAATTGAGAAGGCAACAGGAGAATTCGTGGAAAGCACCCAGCACAGTGCCTGGCACTCAGCGTTAGCCATGATGACTATTAATTACTGAACCTGTCACAGGAACGATGTAGCTACATGAACCATTAAGAAAAATAAATGTATCCCAGAACTTAAAGTATAATAAAAAAATGAAAACAAAAAAGGCAAATATAGTCCCGCAGGCCTCTAAAAAGGCGGAAAACATTTTGACTTGGGAGAGACGTCCATGGGACAAGTCAGCAAAACAGATGAAATATCCCCAGGCAGCCCGCTCTCCACATCCACAATATTAAATTGATGTGAAATAATCCAGCCAGCTCAGGAGAACACCCTTCAGTGGCTTCATATCACAGGCATGCAGGTCCCCCTGAGAGAGGATTCTTGACGGGGCAGTTTAACTTCAGAGCCAACCAATTAGGTTCTGATTGAACCTAATTCAATCAGAAAAAAGCTCCCATCCCCGAGGCGGCCTACCAAGCCCTGCACTGCGTGGTTCCTGCCCACTCTTCCCCTGGTCTTGTGTTAATTTCCTCTTACTCCCTGGGCCCCAGCCACATTGCCTTCCTCTGTAAGATCTCCTTTCTAGCTCAAGGCATGAGGGGGTGGGGAAAGTGCCTGACTAACCCAACTCATCTCTAAAAACATAGATTAAAAGTCATTATTTCTGTTTTTTATTTTTGTTAAACTTTTAGGCTCAGGGGTACATGTACAGGTTTGTTATAAAGGTAAACTCACATCATGGGGGTTTAGTGTACAGATGATTTCATCACACAGGTACTAAGCATATAGTACAGTACCTGATGGTTATTTTTTCTGATACTCTCCCTCCTCCCACCCTTTACCCTTGCCTTGGTGTCTGTTGTTCCCCTCTTTGTGTCCTGTGTTCTCATTATTTAGCTCCCACTTATAAGTGAGAACATATGATATTTGGTTTTCTGCATTAATTGGCTAAGGATAATGGCCTCCAGCTCCATCGATGTTTTTGCAAAGGATGTGATCTTGTTCTAAAAGTCATGTTTTCATAGGAGCCGTCGTGCGGTGGTTATGGGTGAAGATCCTGCAGTCAGACCACCCAGGGTTCAAATCATGGCTTAGATGCTTTGCCAGTGTCACCACCATGGGCAGACGACTTCATCTCTTTGTTACCTGGTTTCCTGATCTGCATCACGGAGGTAACACAGTATGAGGTTTAAGTGAGCTGATGCGCACAGAGTGTTTCGAATAGTTTTGGGTTCCATAGCTCTTACTATGAGCTTAATTGTCTTTTAGTTCTCTATACTTCTTTGTTGCATCAGTTTTCACAATTGTGTTTAAATAATGATGTATTTTGTTATTTAATGTCTGCCTCTAGGTACTTTGTCTTGCTAACCACTGTACTCTCAGCTTATAGCATGCACTTTGCAAAAGAGGCTACTCAATAAAAAATAAATAAAAAATGGAGTCGCAAAATAAAAAAAATGGAGTTGCGAAAAATAATTTAAAAATGGAGTTGCATATAAAATAAAAAAATAAAAAATGGAGTTGCATATTCATTTTACAAAAATTGGGAAGACACCATGGCACTCTTTTTCATACATAGTAGTTAAAAGATCACTGATTGATCAATGGTTTCTTTCAAAAAGAAGGAAAAAAGAATACTGTAAAGCAAGACGAGTGAGGCTCCTTGGACCTCAGTCCTTGTTCTAATGAAGAGGGCTGTTTGCATCTCAAGGTGGGCACTAGGAGATGTGCAGTTACCACGAACAACCTCCTATTCTTCCAACTCAAATGCAGCGGTTACTGAAAAAAAAATCTCTGCAGATTTACAGATGAATCCCCTAAAGCCAGATGACTGTTCTAATGGTGAATACAGCAATTACTTTCAGGTCCCACTAGAATGACCTCACTCTCAACTCAACACAAGGCCAAATACCAAGAGGGAATCTGCCTTCTCTGCACCTGGTGTTGCTAAAGGTATGATTCCTGCTCCCAGAGGAACAGTATAAATAGCTGCAGGAGTGGAGGTGGCAAAGCTTGCTCTTACATTCTAAATACCTTCCATAGAGCCCATGTCAATTACAGGACACCACACTTCTGGCAGGCTCAAATACAGTTAGATGCTAAAGAGTTCCAGAAAACCTTGTTTCTTGGGCATTGCTATGATTCGTAGTCCCTCCAAAATTCAGGTTTTGCCAATGTCTGTAGTATTAAGAGGCAGGGCCTTTAGGAGGTGATTAAGCCTTGAAGGTTGCTCTCTCTACTTAATGGGATTAAAGCCCTTATAAAATAGACTTCATGCAGCATTTGGCAAGCTTGCCTTTTCGCCTTTTGCCATGTGAGAATATAGCAAGATGGCCCTTAACAAATTGAGTGCCAGCCCCTTGATCTTAGATGTCCCAGCCTCACACTGTGAAAAATAAATTTCTGCTCTTTATAAATTACTGAGTTGCAGTTACTCTGTTGTAGCAGCACAAAATGGACTAAGACAGGCATCACACACAAAGGCCAAATAGTTTCTCACCATTTCTCTGAAAGATACACACAGCTCACTTAGGGCTGTAGTTCTTAAGCTGTGACCTCTCTCAGGTCTACTAATGACATTAGAGAAGCTTGCAAATACTTCCCCCCATAAACATAAGCAAAATATGTTAATGAGAATCTTTCCAGGAAGACTTTTTATAACTTCCTGGACCCAGATTTGTATTCGGTCCATGTCCTTAAAGTGATTGAGAAACAGGTCCTTAAAAAGATGAACACTTGACCTGAAGGCAAGACCAAAGTCTGCAATGGACATACTGTGATTACTTATTTGTGAACTTTTGCCCAGTGAAATTCAGACAAAGTGCAGAGTCAAGTGATCTCATGTGTCCAAATGACAGAACGCCGATGGGATATCCAGACACTGTCAAGACGCAGAGAGATTCGGATGTGGGCTAATGAATAACTGGTTTCTATTTATATTATTATGAACATTACAGGCCCTGAAAAAAGATTACCCATTCATTACTTTGTACACTCAATCTTCTGATCCTGTCTAAATATTTTTATGACACCACTGTCATCATTTGCCATATTTGGGATAGTTGTATGATAATATTATTAAACAAAAGTAACTGCCACTTATTAGGTACTTCAGTGCCAGATGCTAGCTCTAACCCCCTCAATAACATTAAAATGTAGTTTTAATTCTAAATTGATAATAGTCTATATCATCTATAGTGATTAGATCAGGGTAATTAGTATACCCATCATTTCAAACATTTATCATTTCTTTATGTTGGGAACATTCAATATCCTCCTATTTGAAACTATATATTAGTGCTAACTACAGTCACCCTATAGTGCTATAGAACACTAGAACTTATTCCTCCTGTCTAGCTGTAATTTTGCATCCTTTAACAAATACTAGAGGCTAGGAAGGGTGGGGGAAGAAGGGATAGGGAGAGATTTGTTAAAAGGTAGTTTTAAAATATTTTATTTTATTTTTAGAGACAGGGTCTTGCTCTGTCACCCAGGCTGGAGTGCAGTGGCACAATCCACAGCCCACTTCAGCCTCGAACTCCTGGGATCAAGCGATCCTCCTGCTTCAACTTCCTGAGTTGCTGGGACTACAGAGGCACACCACCACACCTGCCTAATTTTTAAAAATTTTGTAGAGATAGGGTCTTGCTATGTTGCCCAGGCTGGTTTTGACCTCCTGGCCTCAAGTGATCTTCCTGTCTCAATCTCCAAAGTGCTGGAATTGAAGGCATGAGCCACTGCATTAGGCTGAAAAGGTAGTTTTAATTACCCCCATCAGAAGCCCAGAGGGGAGGTCACTCAGTTTGTAAATGACAAAGTAGGATTTACATGCAAAGCCTCATGCTAACACTCCACTCTGGACACTTCCTCTCTTTGTCTGTTTAGTGTGGATAGAGCCTATCAAAAACAGAATTTTTAACCGTGGACTCCTGAATGCTTTAGGGTCACTGTTTGTTTGTCTTAGTTCACATTATTCAATTCTTACCTGGATATACCCCTGTCAATTTAATCTCTTGACCTAAAAATCATATTAATTAAACTCCACTACTTACAGCCATTTTGTCTTAACAGCTTTTTTTTTTTTTTTTTTTTTTTTTTTTTGAGACAGGGTCTCGCTCTGTCACCCAGGCTGAAGGGCAGTGGGGCGATCCTGGCTCACTGCAACCTCCGCCTCCTGGGTTCAAGCAATTCTCCTGCCTCAGCCTCCCGAGTAGCTGGGATTACAGGTGCGTGCCACGATGCCCGGCTAATTTTTGTAGTTTTAATAGAGACGGTGTCTCACCACATTGGCCAGGCTGGTATCAAACTCCTGGTCTCAAGTGATCTGACCGCCTCAGCCTCCCAAAGTGCTGGGATTACAGGCATGAGCCACCACACCCGGCTCGTCTTAACAGTTTCTATACTCCCCAAGAATGAGTTGCAAATGAACTAAAAGTCAAGCTTGTAGGAGCTACAGAGAGTCACTGGAGAATTCCTATTTATATTCCCCAGCTGGTCATGGCCTCATAAGTATAGTGGCTGCCTCTTATTCACCTCTGTAAGCCCAAGTCTGACACATTGCTGGTGCAGTACATACCCAGAGAATATGTGTTGACTTTTAAATAATTTGGAATCCAAGGGCCAGTGTCAAATTTCAATCTAAGAGTTGCATCCATTACCAAAGATCCTGATTTCTTCCTAGACAGCATCTCAGTGTCTGACTCCAATTAGTGGCATGAGTAATTTCTCCATTTCCAACCTTGCCTTACTTAGTTTGTCCCTACCCATATACTGACAGTGGCTCTACAGGCATCTGGGCCATTTTAGCCTGTGCCCTGAATTTCTTTCTATGTGAAAAGGAGAATATCAGTGGAAAGGAAGAAAGAAGGGGGAGAAAAAGGAGAGAAGGAGGGAGGAAAGGAAGGGAAAGAGGGAGAGAGATGGAGGTAAACAGAATGACAGATAGAGCTATAATATATTTGGGTAATAGGGAAATGACTACAAATAATTAGGAGTTACAGAGCATTTCTAAGCTGAAAAATAGCCTCAGCATTAGTCTAATCCCTTCACTCATCAATGTGGATTCCGAGGGCTGAATAGGAAAAATTAGCTCCCAAGACCACATAGCTTGTCAGTAAGTGGCAGAGTTAGACCTGGAGTCCAATTCTCTCTCTCTTGTCTACTGGGCTTTTCAGCTGCACCATACTGTTGTATAGGATAAAGATTCTCCTTTATAGAAGACCAGCTTCTGGACTACTGTCCCTCCTGACTAGAAAACCTGAATCTAGAAACACCTAATAGAAATGATAGTATAAAAATGTGTTCCTGAAAGAGTAAGTACAACGTCTGCAGAATTGTTCATTTCAATTTACAAGGAAAGAAGAAAAGAAAACCAAAGGAGAAAATAAACCAATACAAGACAACAGAAGTGTGCATACCTTTACAGCCCCATCTACAAAAGCTTCCTCTAAGTGGGGGAAGAAAAAAAGCATGTGAAGTATACAGGGAATATGCCCAACACCTTCCTTTTCTTAGATTGCTGTTATTGGAATAATAAATTGATTGTTCAACGTTGCCAAATCACATAAACATATATTAATGTATAGTTTACCTGTACTCAGGTTTACTTTTCCAGTTTAGGAAAATATTGCATTTAAAAATGTTTCTAGTTTTCCAACATTAAGCGAGAAAAAAGTCTTAATTGGAGCTTGACAGAATCTACCTCAGGGACTCATACTTGAATTATGATCCCAAGACAGGCCTCGGCTGGGAACTCACTAAGATTTTCAGGTTGTCACAATATTTTTGAAACAAAGAGAAAGTGTTTTGTTATGGTTTTACCTAGCACTATAGCTTTTTGTGATAAGAGACAAGACATATAGTTCTTTTCCTGGGGTCTTTTGTGCACCTGTGCACAGGCTTCTGCTAGCAATTGGAAGCCATGCAGAACAGAAAGCAGAATCTCATTTGGATGCAGCTCTCACCTTTCTATGCCAAGATGCACGCACCCATGAAAAGAAATTCTTGCTGCATGAAATTCAGAGATGCTGGAAATTAGGCAAAATCATCCTGTGGCCCAGAAAAGACAAAGGGTGGACAGAGCATAGATTCGGAACTCAGGAGATCCAGAATCCAGGCTGTGCCCTGCCCCTAATGGGATAGGAAGTCTTAGAAAAATTCCTCATCTTCTCTGGATTTTAATCTCTTCAGTAACAGAATGAGGAGATTGGACAAAGTGACTTACAAGGTTTCTTCTGGAAATGTTCCATGGCATAAATATATCTAACAATTCTGCTCAGCCAATAAAATTTGTCCACCACCCATCACCCTGCCTCCTGATAGTTACTGGGAATTCTCTCCACATCTCTACCTGTCTGCAGGAACCTCCATTCTAGTAGTAACAACTTCCCGGCATACTCCAAATGTAGGACTGAACACAGTGGAACACACAGAGTATGCTCTGGAGTGGAACGTGGTATGTCTGGGAATATTTTAGACCCTCTGCTAAGAGCTGTAATTTCTGAGCCCTGAAAGGGCTGCATAACTAGATAGTCTGACTTCTCAGGAGGTTCTATGGCCTGAATCTTAAGAACAGGATCATTTATAATGAGGCTTTAGGTCACCATAATACCACTTAGAATCCAGGTCACAGGACTGCATTTGGATAAGATTATATTCTTTTCCATTTCTTCAGATATTGGATACCTTTAGATAGGACTGATTTAGAGATAATGGACTCATTTCTAAGGCTACACTATTATGTTGTTATATTATGGCAAAAGGGTGCTATTCCAGTTCCTATTGTGACATATTTAATTTCTTTGACTTTTCTCTTCTCTACCCAATCCTACCCACTTCCTCTACAGACTTCCTTCTATCCCCAAGAGTTTTGCAGTCTACTGGATGAGATAATTTCCTTTGTTTTTTACCCAGATATTCCTCCCCTCCACCATCAACATCTACCCATCAGGGAAGAAAAATGGCCACATGGAGTTGGACTTAATGAGTTTACCATAACCACATTACAAGGCAGGAAAGAAAAAAAGCCTTCCCTTTAATAAGGATGTAGGACTTCCTCTGACAAATCATAAAAGTTTTATTAATTAATTGGAAGCCGTCCCCAAAAATGGCATTTCCGAGGTTTCTATCTTGAGCTGCTGAATTCTGATCACATAGAATCCTCACCACAAACTAGACTGGAGGACAAAATTCAATTTTCCTTCTTCTTTCTGGAGGCAAAACAGGGACCCACATCAAAGGATCCTTTCAGAGGGGCTGCTAATGAGCTCTAGGACACCACAGAATTTTTGTTGCCAAGTGTTCACAAAAACAGGGAAGGCCCCAAACACATCTTGCTGATGAAACGATGAACAATTATAAATCAAAGAGCATTTTTGTGCTGCTTACTGACACAGTTCCTGCCCTCTCTCTGTCTTTTCTACATCCATAAAGAAACTCAAGTTCTTAAAATTAAAAAAAAAGAAAAAGTAGAAAAAAGGAGAGAGTGGTGGGAGCAGAAGAAAGGGTGATGAGGTGGAATTACATACTTCATATTTGCCAAAGTTCTAAAGCAAAATAAGAAATCAGCCTTTCACGACCTTTAAAGGAGCAAAGATAGCATTAAAACAATGACAGGAAAACCCTCTGGACGATGGGCGTCTTTAAGGACCATCTTCACTTAGGTATCAAACAGAGCACATCCAACTCCGTTTTGGAAAAAGTAATTCCTTCAAAAGAGTGAAGATAAACATTTCTTGTAATTTCCTTTTCTGCAAGTTGGGTTCTGCAATATTAGTTCTTAGATTAGTCCACCCCCAGTACAATATTAAAATCTGCCCAAGACTTTGCTATGAAATGCCAGTTAAAGCTGAAGAAGCACCGTTACACAGTCTGCAGTTGGAAGATCATAAAAAAATCATTCTTACCTCTGAACCATCATGACCTCGGCTCATTTAAAGGAACTGAAGACAGTGCTTAAGACAAAAGACACACGTATTAAGCACTTGTGTGACTTGTGTGCTGTGTGTGTGTGTGTGCGCGTGCGCGCATGTGCTTGCATTTTCTCCAACTACAAACCAGTGGAAGTAGGAACTTAAAAACCCCCGACGCCTTCCGCTGCCATATAATCTCAAGGAAATGACCATACTGTTTGTTGCTTTGATTAGAAACAAAAGCCTTTCAATATGAGTCACGGGAGAAATGGGAAAATAAAAACAACTGAAAAACTTCTGCTATTTCTTTTGGCCACTCAAAGGCTTTCTTTACTACACATTTAAAACATGATGAAATGTCATCTACTGTTTTCTAAACTTCATTGATAATGCAAGCTTTAGTTTGGGCAATTATTCAGAGATAGGCAATGCCATGTACAAATCTAAACTTCAATTTCGGCTCTTCGTTCTACGCTTGTTCTGGATGAGGCTGGGAATTTAATGAATATAAATGAAAATAATATTTAACTCAACTTTGCTACTCACAGCCAGTTGATGTCAACAGCTTTTCCACTCAGAAAGAAACTCAGAATTCCATGGAACAACCTTAGTAAAATTAATCAGAGATGCCAGCCACAACAGAAAATCTTGGCAGAGTGATGTGGTCTCAGAAAAGATTCATTTCACCATTTGCATTTAATGAAATCATTACTATTAAAGTCATTCAGTGAATAGGAAATAATTAAAATACATTATGCTTGAAGGAAGAGAGAAAAACATATAGAATATAGGAAAAATAATAAATTTACTTTTTTTTTTAAAAAAAGAATGATTAAGTAAAAGCTTGTGACAGGGTATCATGCTCCTCCCACCTGAAAAAAGGAACAGTCTGGAATTTTGCTCAAGAGTATGGTACGGTTAAGAACAAACCATAAGACTAAGTCTCTAAGACTCTCTAGAGTCAGAGAAACCTGGTGTTTTATAGCTGTATATATCCGTGGGAAAGTTACTTGATCTTTCTGAGAATTGGTTCCCTCCTTTGTAAAATGGAGATAAAAATCCTGATATCCTTCAGGAGTGCTGGGGGAATTAAAAGAGATAGTTCATGGAAAGCTCAAAGAATTTGCCTGGGAGATACCACAGGTATCTAAATACAGGGTGGGGTACCTCCCTTTACCCCCACAAAATGTTAATCCCTCAGAAACCAGGGAGCAGCTTTATCTTCAAATCCTTGCAAAGACTCTAATTACTATGACCACAATATATTGTCTGGGGAAGACACGGCAGCCTGTAACAACTTCAGTCAATGCCAAATTTGGATGAAAATAGAAATCACTTGATGATATCAGTAGAAAAGGTGAGAAAAGGCAAAACCTTTAATACAGATTTAGTAATTATTTGTGAGCACGTGACCTCCCAATTGGAGGGGTTGGATGTTAGAAGAAACAAGTTACTTAAACATTATTTCATGCATATATACTTATAGGATAAATGGAAAAAGGAAAAAAAAATGCTGGTCAATGATATTCCCAGAAAAGTATCACATATGGAGACTGAAGAAGTGCTATATAGCTCAAACAACTTGGGCAGAAGTGGAGATGCTGTGCTGTGATACAAGGATGACTCAAAGAAGACTTTTGTTTCAGTGCCAGCACACAGATGCACGTGAAGAAGTTGAATAAAATTATTCAATCAAGAAAGAAATCACTCCAGTTATTAACCTGCATAACAAGTGTTATGACACTCCTACTATAAGGAGTAAATTTTCTAATATTTCATATACATTTCTAAACTTTTATATAGGTTAACCCAAAACATTTGCTCTGAGTCTTCTCGTTGGGAAGGTGGGGAATTATTATAGTACTTTATTTGAGAGAACCTTCTATTTGTTAACATATAACAGTAAAAACTCAATACATGGTACCTTTTCTTACTGGGCTGGAGAGTCAACTGAGAGAACTAGTGGGACATTTCTGATTGTATGGTAAAAATGTTTTCACTGTTGAAGGACAATCAGAATTTTGATAGCCAGTTTCAGCAGCAAGATGGGCTAGATTAGGCAAGGCTAAAACCAGGAGGCCAGGGCAGCTTGAGGGCCAGGTGAAGGTTGACAGATCAAATTCGGGAGGAGGCTGGGCAAGCTCAGGTTATGGTGTGAGAACACATAGAGATGGGAGTCTATCAGGAGTATTAAAATTAAGAGGCCAGGCGCAGTGTCTCACGCCTGTAATCTCAGCACTTTGGGAGGCTGAGGTGGGCGGATCACCTGAGGTAAGGAGTTTGAGACCAGCCTGGCCAACATGGCGTAACCCCGTCTCTACTAAAAATACAAAAATTAGCCAGGTGTGGTGGCACATGCCTGTCTTCCCAGCTACTTGGGAGGCTGAGGCAGGAGAATTGCTTCAACCTGGGAGACAGAGGTTGCAGTGAGCCGAGATCGCGCCACTGCACTCCAGCCTGGATGACAGACCAAGACTCCGTCTCAAAAAAAAAAAAAAAAAAAATTTAGGAAACAGGATCCCTGCTTTTCTATGGGGACACTATCCAAATAACTGGGGGTTGGGGGGAACCCCATATCCCCATATAAAGAGGATGAATATGTGATTCCAGACTGACCAATAAAATCACTCTACCCCAATGTGTGGTTAATACTTAGCGTCAACTTGATTGGATTGAAGGATGCCAAGTATTGATCCTGGGTGTGCCTCTGAGGGTATTGCCAAAGGAGATTAACATTTAAGTCAGTGGGCTGGGAAAGGCAGACCCACCCTTGATCTGGGTGGGCACCATCTAATCAGCTGCTAGTGTGGCTAGAATATAAAGCAGGCAGAAAAATGTGAAAAGACAAGACTGGCCTAGCCTCCCAGCCTACATTTTTCTCCCATGTTGGATGCTTCCTGACCTCGAACATCAGACTCCAATTTCTTCAGTTTGGGGACTCGGATTGGCTCTCCTTGCTCCTCAGCCTGCAGACAGCCTATTGTGGGACCTTGTGATCATGTGAGTTAATGTGAGTTAATGCTTAATAAACTCCCCTTTATATATATATAATATATATAACATAACATATAATATATAACATATTATATAACATACAACATATAATATAATATATAACATATTATATATAACATATAACATACAATATAATATATATTATATATAGTATCCTATTAATTCTGTCCCTTTAGAGAACCCTTACGAACACACCCCATACCCATTAGTTATAGGGATCAGAGAAGAAGTATCTCTGTTTTTGTTTGTTTTGGAGTTACAAAGTTGCTTGGATGAGAGTCTGGGGCTACCAGGAAACCTCATGCCAGACAGAAGTGTTGGAGAGAGACAGACTCCAATGTCATTGTCTGAATTACTAAATGCCATTGAACCTGAAGTCATTCCCTGGCTTTTTCAGTTACTGAGTCTATAATTTCCGTTTCTGCTCAAGCTAGTTCTGATTTTCAAACAAAACTTTATTTGCGAACAAAAAGATCCTATCTAATATATCAGTTTGTGTGAGAAAAGATAATTGGAATCTGACACCATTAGTCCACTGACCAACACTGTTCGAGAATGTGGGTGCTTATAAACACAGGATTGGGGAGTTTGGTGGGGCTTTAGGAGCAAAGATGGGACAAGGGCATAGGTGCCAGGGATTCAGTCTTGAGGAAATGGGAGGAAATGGATAATTCCTGCAGGAGTGGGGTATCAGGCAGGAGTTTTGCAATCAGTAAATCAGAAGGGGTCCCAGATAACTGGCATTCAAAGACCAGAACAGGACAGTGGCAAAGCTGATGCTATATCCAACCTGAAACAAATGTTCTTCCAAATGCCTTCTGCCATGCAGTCAGACACAAGGCAAGGTTTAACCTGGGATTCGGGAATGTAGACTTGGGGAGCCATGTTTAGGAGTCCCACTGAAAATGAAACTATATCCTGGAATAGGTCCAAATGAAATACGAGCTTCTATGTGAAACTGTGCCTATAAAATACAAATTGTGACACAGTTGGATGATCACCTAACTGGTGAGCTTGTACATATGTATTGGTGACTTTGTGGCGGCTTTCATTGACTGTGAGGGTGGAACAAGGGAAATATGTGCACCAATTTAAGGAAAAATATGTGGAAGCAGGATCCCGACTTTTATCTTTAAGAGAAGCTTTGCGTTTTATCACAAAAGTATCACTTTCATCACAGAACATTTCACAAACTGAATGAATGCCAGACGCACCATAAAATTGCAACAGAGGCAATGTATTATAGTTTTCCAAAACTCTGATGGCCGGACATAGAACTAAACCATTTGTCATAAAGTAAGAGGACAAACTTTAAGACCAGCTCATCTCTTCCTAAGTTTAGTGAGGTTCGCACTAAAGAAAAAAATATTTCCTCATAACTTCTCATCTTTCTCTAATTCAGCCTCTAGAAACAGTTCAGTTCGGCTCAAATATTTCTTGAGCATCAAATACATGCAGAGGCCTTACAAGGAAGTCAAAGATGAAAACACCATGGTTCTGACCTTCGACAAATTTACAGCCTGGACCTGGCATCTCTCAAAAAGAGAAGAGTAATCACTTTATTTGTCACCTCATAGTCAACTCTGCAATTGAGGAATTACACATTCCTTTCACGCACATGCTGGTTTCCGTTTTTAATCTTTTATCAATCTGTATGTCAGAGCTTCTTGGATACCTGATGATTTTTCTTAAATTTGCATTCATTGCAAATTTAAGAAAAATTTTCTTTTTTGTAATTATTTTTACAAAATTACAAAAATATTTAAATTTTTACAATTAAAAATAATTGTAAAAAATTATTTAAAAAAATAATTTTGTAATTATTGTTTTGAACGCCTATCAGGTATTGGACATCAGAGCTGGGTGTGTGGCCTATGTACACCCACAGGATTCAATGTTCAGAAGGTCCTCATGCTTGGTTTAGTGTTCTGCTGTCTCACAATTCTTCATCATTTTTGAACAGGGAATCCCACATTTTCATTTTGCATTGTGCTATGGTTTGAATGTCCCCGCTAAAACTCATGTTAAAATTTAATTGCCATTCTCACAGTATTAAGAGATGGGACTGGCCAGATCAGGGGGCGGGGGGCAGGGGCACATGCCTGTAATCCCAGCAGTTTGGGAAGCCAAGAACAGATTGCTTGAGTTCAGGAGTTTGAGACCAGCCAGGGCAATATGGTGAAACTCCATCTCTACAAAAAACACAAAAATTAACCAAGTGTGATGGCATGTGCCTATAGTCCCAGATACTCAGGAGGCTGAAGTAGGAGAATCACTTGAGCCTAGGAGGTTGAGGCTGCAATGAGCCAAGACTGTGCCACTCTACACTCCAGCCTGGGTGACACAGTGAGACCCTGCCTCATAAACAAACAAACAAACAAAAAAAGAAGTGGGACCTTTAAGACATGATAATGAATTAATTCATTATTACAGTAGTAGATTAGTTATCATGGAGGTAGGTTTCTAATAAAAGATAAGTTCAGCCCACATTTTTCCTCTTTCTTCCTATGAACCTGTGTGCCCTTCTGCCTTCAGCCATGTGATGACCCTGCCAGATGCCAGTGCCATGTTCTTGGACTTCCAGCCTCCAAGAATCATAAGCCAAATAAATCTGCTTTTTTGTTTGTTTGTTTGTTTTTTTCTGAGACGGTGGGGGAACAGTGGTGAACAGGAGAGGTATCCAGAGGGGGGCATGAAACAAAAAATAATTTCATTCATAAATGAGGTAATTTCAGATAAGAGCAAGACTTAGGAAGAAAATAAAGCAGGAAGACATGATAAAGAGGGGTGGAGAATGCTGTCTGGGGAGAGTGAGCTCCTGAATTAAGACTGGAGGTCAGGAAAGAGCCAGTCACAGGAATAATTGGGTTCAGGACCATTTCTGCCTTGTTCAGGGCTATAACATGTGGAACCTGGAAAGTTCTCAACTAATATTTTGAATGAATAGAACTTCTGTTTAAAAAGGAAAAGTACCAAATACAGAAAATTAATTCATAATTTAGTACAAACTGGGACTGACCGATAAGGAACATTTAAGTTTAATTAAGGTCTCCTTCAGGATCACATGTTTTAGCAGCTGGAGGGGGTGCACCATGTCCAGGAAAAACAAACCTGATGGAAAAGTTCATTACTCATATTCCCCTCTAGACAGAAAAAGAGGGAAAACTTTTGTGCTAGGCAAATTTTCTTGCTTTCTTAACCATAAATGGAAAAACAGAGATGAAAAGAGGTAGGGAGAGAAGCAGGCATGGTAGGGGTTTCTTTTCTATCTGTTTCATAGGATGAAGGCCATGACTTTTGACTTGGTTTTACCATAAGGGACGTGCAGTTTTTTAGGTGACGCACATAAACTTTGTAAAATTGAGTCTCATCTCTGTGTTTGGAAAAATGAAAAGGGTCTTCAAAATTCATTCTTGAAATTCACTTTACAAATGGGAAACTGAGGCACTGAGATGTCTGGTAGCAAAAGTCTCCCCAGTTGGGGGTAGAAGAACAGGATTTGAACCCAGGGCCCATGCTCTTACACAAGGCCTTTCCATTTGGCCATTGTAGACAAGGTGGAATGCATCCAGGGGTTAACACTCAGGCATTCTGTTAGATTTCCTTCCTGTCTTTCTGCAGAACCTGGCCTTTTGTTTTGTTTTCCCCTTTCTCTCTCCCTTTGTATTCCTTTAAAGCCAAAACAAAGAAGTTTTTATAACGGAAAATTTCAAGTACACACAAAAAGTCAAAGACCAGTGTAATAACCACCTCCCATGTTTCCACCTAGTTTTAAGTTATCAACACCTGGCTAATATTGTTTCATTTATATTCTCACCTACTTTCTGCCCTCCTGTATGTATGATTTTGAAGCAAAACCAAGACGTAACTAATTTCATCTGTAAATAATTCAATATAAAAGATAAGGACTCTTTTTTAAACATAACTCTAAATACTTAAAAAAGTTAACAAAAATTCCTTAATATCATCAGATATCTAGTCTTTAAATATCCAATTATCTGATTAATGTCTTTTTTCCCCAAGTTTGTTTGAATCAAAATAAAAAAAGAAAAGCTCCACATTTTGCAATTGGTTGATATTTTCCTCAGGTCTTTGTTAACCTACAGGTTCCTGTTCCATCCATCTCTCTCTTTTTCTCTCCTCTCTCTCTCATTGCAATTTATTTGTTGAAGAAACTAGGCTGTTAATCCTGTAAATTCTCCTACCACCTAGGTTTTGCTGATTGCATTCCCCTGGTATCACTTAAGATGTTCCTCTGTTTACTATGGTTCCTGTAGGTTGGTTGAGTCCCAAGGCTCTATCAGATTTCAGTTAGATCTTTTTGGCAATACTATCTCATAGATCACCACTTGTGTTTTTTCATTAGAAGAGCCATTTCTTTTTGTGACATTAGCAGCTGCTAATGCTCAATAGCTATATCATTTAATTAATTAGGGGTTGCAGTATGATGGCTTTCTAATTCTATTATCCCTTACTTACTAGCTAGAATATTTCTATAATGAGAGATTTTTTTTCCTTATCTATTAATTGGTTACCCAGTAGTATAATTCATACAAGAAAGGCAGAGAAAATGTTTGACTCTTTATTTGCCAGTTTCCAAAATAATGAATTGGGTACTTTCAAGGGTGGTCAAAATGTATTTTGTCATTATGAACATATGCATTTAAATATAATTTATGTGTTTCAATCCATTACAGTTATTTTCTCTTTTTTAAAATTTTCTTTACTGATATTCAGATTGGCCCATTTTGGCCAGTGGGAGCCTCTTCAAGCCAATTTCCAAGTCCTTGTGACATGATTTTAGTAGTATTTGTCAGCTTCCTTGCTCCCTGGGATAAAAAGATGCTCATCTTTTGCATTTACTACTCAAAACCTGGGCATTGTCTGTTACTGCTGTTTGTTTCATTTAGAAAATTACACTATAAATTATGCATAATAAAAATACATATTTTAGGTATTACAGCCATGTTATCCACATCCCCACCAAGATATAAAACATTTGCAGAAAGCTACCACTGCCAATCTTTCCCTACCTCGCAAAAACAACTACTATTCAGATTTCTATCACAATAGATTAGTTTTTCCTGTTATAGAACTTCATACAAATTGAATTATAGAGTATGTATTTTTTAATACCTGGCTTCTTTTACTGAGCAAAATGTTTTTAATATTCATTCATGGTGTTGCATGCATTAGCAATTCATTCTTTTTTTTATCACTGAGTAGTATCCATTGCATGAATATAGTATAGTTTATTGATCTCCTCTCTTGTTAGTGGAAATCTGAGTTGTTCTCAGTTTGGGGGTATTAGAAGCTAATAAGCTATTAATATTCTTTCACAAGCTGTGTGTGTGCGTGCATGTGTGTGCGTGTGTGTGCACATGCATATGTTTTCATTTCTCTTGAATAAATGTGCATGAGTGGAGCTAACAGATCATAGGATTAATGTATGTTTAACTGCCAAATAATTTCCTAAAAGGTCATACCATTTACCCTCCCAATATATGAGAGATCTGGTTATCCCACATCTTTGCCAAAATGTGGTATTATAGGTCTTCTTAATTTTAGTTATTTTAGTGAATGTGAAGTAGTAGAAGCATTTGTGCTTAGGTGACTTTTTTTTTTTTTTTTTTTTTTTTGCACAGGTATAGGTTTAATTGTAGGTGATAATTGTAGATTAATAATAGCAAGCACTTATGTAGTACTTAAAATGTGCCATACTCTGTTCCTGTTTATTATAAGTATGAGGTCGGGACTATTCTTATTATCTCCATTTTACAGATGAGAAAACCGAGGCATAGAGAGGTTAAATAACTTACATGAAATCACACTCAGGAAGTAGCAGATGAGGGCTTTGAACCTACACAGTTTGGCTCCAAAGTTCAGGCTCTTGACTTGTATGCTCTTCTACCTCTCACAATTGTTAATAGGAATCCTTTCCAGTTCTCTAACATTTCACTGAGACACTGGTAAATATTTCTGTTTAAGACAACTATCACGAGGTCAGGAGTTCGAGACCAGCCTGACCAACATGGTAACACCCCGTCTGTACTAAAAATACAAAATTAGCTGGGTGCAGTGACGCGTGCCTGTAGTCTCAGCTATTCAGGAAGCTGAGGCAGGAGAATTGCTTGAACCTGGGAGGTGGAGGTTGCAGTGAACCGGGATCCTGCCACTACACTCCAGCCTGGGTGACAGAGCGAGACTCTATCTCCAAACAAACAAACAAACAACAACAACAAAAAAACCAAACTATCATGTTAATTTTAAAATCCTATACTTTTTAAAATAAAGAACTGTGAATTTTAAACAATTTCCTTCTACTCCTGCCCATCTTATTCTGAACTTAAACATTTTCCTTATATCAGCACGTCTCCAATTTTTATTATATTTTTCCTAAAAAGTTTTTTATTTTTGAATACTTTTGCTGTTGTTGTTGTTGTTGTTGTTGTTGTTGTTGTTGGACAATTCTTCTGGAAGTCCTGACTTTCAAGTCCTGAGCTTATATTGTATCAGAATGCTTTTTATAGTAAAAAAATAAACAAAAAGTGAAAATAACTTTAATAATATGGATCTATATTCTCAGTATCTCCAGGTAGGGCAGTGCCAAGGTTGGTGAGGTCAGTAGATTAGCAATACCATAAAAGTCCCAGGCTTCTTCGATTTTTCCACCCAGCACATTCTTCTTAGGTAACATTCCCTCATGGTTGCAATATAGCTGCCATCCTTGAAGCTCTCACATCTCCACTCCAGAAAAAAGGATCACTTCTTTTTACCATGTGTTTTTTGTTTTTTTGTTTGTTTGTTTGTTTTTTGTTTTTTTTTTTAAATAGAGACGGGTCTTGCCATGTTGCCTGGGCTGGTCTTGAACTCCTGAGCTCAAGTGATCCTCCCATCTCGACCTCCCAAAGTGTTGGGATCACAGGCATGAGCCTCTGCCCCTGGCCTCCCTGCCTATTTTTAAGAGTAGACAGCTTTTTAAGAAATGACTCCCCATTGACCAGGGCTGGGTCCTATGTTTACCCTAAACCAATCCCTGGGAGAGGAATAAGGTCATCATGACTAGCTTCAACCACAGCTTCAAAACCAGTGTACTGAGGCAACCGGTGTACTGAGCCATTGGTCTTTTCAGCCCTGGAGGCGGTCAGAGACACTTCAGTGATCACCTCCAGCCTGAGCAGCCTCTTCCATTTACTCCAGGTGCCACACAAACACTATCATTTTCTGTGCATTCTACGACATGAGAGTAAGTAGGGAAGCACTGGGTTAGAGACCAATCAGTATTTCCCCAAGTTATATGGGCAAGGGGGTGATATTGATCCCTGAACCAAATCAGGCCTCTCAGGATGAAAGAAGCAAACAATGGATGTTTAAATCAAGCTTAGAAAATGAACACAAAACAAGAGAACCCACAGGGAGCAAAGTGACAAATTATGTCACGTGACTATCTTGCCTGTCCCACCACCTCAGTTGCTGCCTTGATGATTCTGACTTCCAAACATCCTGTCCTTCTAGCTCAAACTCAGAAGACAGGAACATGCAAGTTTGGCCAAGCTGAACCAGGGGACAGACAGAGGACAGGCTGGCCCGTTGGTGGCCACGGCAGGAAGCATGCGCTGGGAACTGCTGTTTTGCCATCTGCCTGGTGGGCACCTCCAGAAGGAAGATTGGGTGCTAACAGTATGCCAGTGGTGAGTGGGCAGCTAAAATAAATGACAAAAACATCATTGGGAAACTTCCTGCAGCAATTCCAATTTGCCTCTGAGTCAGCCTGGCTCTGGTTAAAGTCTATACACAAACAAATCCGTGGGTCAATGCATCTTCACCCTCAGGGCACTATCTCCAGAATAACCATGGCATTAATGGGATCCGCAGTTTCAATCATCTCCCGAGTAATCAGTTCTGGTGCCTCCCCAAATGAGACAAATGACAGTTTCATGGTCGCTCGTGGCTATGAAATCTCACTGAGACAATTCGACTCTGCTTAAATTATATTTAAGTTAATAAATATGAATTCAGATGGCCAAAGAAGCTCAAAAACCCCTGGGCATCTCAGACGAAAAAGAAAAAATAAATGGCGCATCATTCTATTCTCCTACCCCAAGCTTTCTCACTTGTGTTTTTTTTTTTTAAATAAATTAAGGCCTTGGTGATTCCTTCTCAGTTTATCTAAATGAAGTTTAGGCCATTTACAGAAGAGATAAAACAAAATTGCTGAAATTCACTAAACAGTAAAGGAGGAAACCACAGTATGAAACCAAACAGTATAGTGATTATAAAAAGCAATAACTATTCTCAGCCATTTCTAAAGCTTAAGATTTTAGTGCATAACAGAGAGGCTATGTGAACATCTATCTTTATGACACTTGGGTTTTAACCAGCAATGCTCTATATAAACTTATTTTAACTATACAAGGAAATTCCATATCACTCTGAGATGACAAATACTCTCCAGGAGACTAAAACCTGCTCTCAAGTCTGGCTCTAAAATTGTTCTCAAACCAATTTATACTGTGACAAAATACAGTATGTGTTTCCCCCAATGTTATTGGGCAAGAACAACTCCAGTATTCCAAGTATCATGGTCCTTAAGAAAGTTATGGAAATTGGACATCTCTACTAATAAATGAAGTAAAATAAAAACAAAGAAAATACGTATTTTTGGCCAGCAGACTGGTATAGATCAAAGTTGTTAGCTAAAGTGTGGACAAGAAAGATTCTTATTCACTTGATAGTAGCATAAATCAATACAATCTTTTTTTTTTTTTTTTGAGATGGAGTCTTGCTCTGTTGCCCAGGCTGGGGTGCAGTGAAGCAATCCCAACTCACTGCAAACTCTGCCTCCCGAATTCAAGCAATTCTCTTGCCTTAGCCTCCCGAATAGCTGAGATTACAGGTGCACATCACCACGCCTGGCTAATTTTTGTGTTTTTAGTAGAGATGGGGTTTCACCATGTTGGCCAGGCTGGTCTTGAACTCTTCACTTCAAGTGATACACCTGCCTCAGCCTACCAAAGTGCTGGGATTACAGGTGTGAGCCACCGCACTCAGCCGGTACAACATTTTTGGAAAACCAAATTCCTTCCAAATTCGAGCAATATCATTTCAAAGTGCTCATTTCACAGAAATTCTCCCACAAATGTTTTATGTATAAGAATGGTTACTGTAGCATTGTCTTAGTAAAACTTAGAAACAGGTCAGGCATGGTGGCTTATGCCTGTAATCCCAGCACTTTGAGAGGCGGAGGGGGGCGGATCATTTGAGGCCAGGAGTTCGAGATCAATCTGGCCAACATGGAAAAATCCCATCTCTACTAAAAAAAAAAAAAAAAATTAGCTGGGCATGGTGGCACAGGCTTGTAATCCCAGCTACTTGGGAGGCTGAGGCATGAGAATTTTTTGAACTCAGGAGGCGGAAGTTGCAATGGGCCAAGATTGCACCACTGAACTCTAGCCTGGGCAATAGAGCGAGGCTCTGTCTCACAAAAAAAAAAAAAAAAAAAAAAAAAAAAAAAAATTTTTTTGAGAACAACTTAATTTCATCAGTAGGAGACTGATGAAATTAATTATAGTTCATTCTCACCATTGAATACACACTTATTAAAAATAATGACATATATCAGTATGTAAGACATGTAAGTAAATACAGTTTAGAATAAATTATGTAGGATGATCTCACCTCTGTAAAAATTTATATCATAATAATATGATATGTATGTCACTATATCTTTAGAAAGTATCTGGTGAATATATACCCTGTTAATAACCATTAAAGAACCTTCATGTTCTAAGCCATGCATATCTCTAACAATTAAATTTATTAACATATGTTGCCTTAATGATAAAAACTCTATAGTTCTTAAAAGAGCACAAATGCGCCCTTTTCTTCAAAAGTATTCATATCAATAATAATCTTTGTGGTTTTTTGTTGTTTTGCTTTTTGTTTTGTTTTTAGACAGGGTCTCACTCTTTTGCCCAGGCTGGAGTGCAGTGGGACTATCACAGCCCACTGCAGCCTCAACCTCCTGGGCTCAAGTGATCCTCCCACCTCAGCCTCCTGAGTAGCTAGAACTACAGATATGTGCCACTATGCCTGACTAATTTGTAATTTTCGTAGAGATGAAATTTTGCCATGTTGCCCAGGCTGGTCGTGAACTCCTGGACTCAAGTGATCCACCCATCTCAACCTCTCAAAGGGTTGGGTTTATAGGTATGAGCCACCGTGCCCAGCGAATAATCATTTTTAATTGGACATACTAGACAAACCCTTGGAGACACTACTGCCCTTCTGGCACTGTGTGAATGGACACAAAGTTAAATTAAACAGATCTTTATTCTCCAGAAATGGTCTACACAAAGGCCTGGATCAAATGTTTTGAATAGGACATTTTACAAAATTGTAAAAATATTATAGATATTCTTGCTATAAAATATTTGATTTCAGAATAATATGAAAGTAAGAGAAGCAGACTTCCACTTACACTTCCACTTACACTTCCCAGAGGTAAAAATTATTTCTTAATAATTTGGGTTATACATGTCAAACCCCATCCCTCCACACACATGAACACATATACACATTGTTGGCATATATCCATAACAATACACATACATACATATATACATACATATACACACATCCCATATATTGTTCTGTACTTTGTTTTTGTTTTTACCCAAAAAATATATCGTTGACAATCATCTGGGCCAATTTTCAACTCCATTCTTTCTCCTGATCTCATAGAATTCCATAGTACCGAGGTACCATCATTTAATTAACCATTCTGTTTATTCTCACTGCTTTGTTATTTGAAATATGAAAATATGAAAATCCTGGCACATGCACCATTACATGAGAATGTCCTTAGGAGGATTTCTTGAAATGGAAATGCTTGGTCAAAGAGAACAAACATCTTACATTTTGACTGGAAACAACTAAACTGCCCTATAAAAAGGTTGCAACAATTTATCAGATCAATTATAATTTAATGCTTCTGCTTTAAAATATCCATTTCCTCTCATTCTTATTTTAGATAATTTCACCTATATGACATATATCAGTATGTAATACATGTTACAGTCCCATTTCTGGGATGCTTTTCCTTCTCTCTTTTTTATTTTATCTATTTTAGTGGCCAAGGCCTTTTTCTAAACTATAATTTACTGAGTTCTTGTCATGTTCTAGGCATCAGTTTAAGTAGTCACACAGCACTCTCCCATTTAAATCCGACAATATCATGAGATACCATGTTCCCATTTTACAGATGAGGAAATCGAGGCTCAAAGGGGTTGCGAAACATGCTCTGAGTCACCCAGCCAGTAAAGGATGTGGGCCAGTATTGGAACTCATACCACTTGACTCCAATGTCCTTAGCTCCCACAGGATATGTGCAAATCACACAAAGGAAACAGATAAAGCTGTTCATCCCATTACAACATCTATTAGAACAGACTGATGACATTAGACAGCAGTAAATAATGAATGCAGCTGCTTTGGCTGAGGAAGGCACTGTGGTTTCCCAGGCCACATCCTCTGTCTTTTTTCTCACAGATCCCTCAAGCCTGTGCCTACCCACCTTGTCCTTCTTGGACAGGTGCTTTGCATACTTCTTGAACAAATGCTATCGCCACATTTTGAGTATGTCTCACTCTTCTGCCTTACGCTTGATACTCAGTCCTCCCCAGTGAAGTAGCCCGTGGCATACTCCCACTTCACAGACAAGCCAGCCAAGCTGATAATGTAGGAGCTTCAGCACATAACTGTCTGTAGTACAGTGGTGCAATCACGGCTCACTGCAACCTCAGCCTCCTGGGTTCAAGCAATCCTCCTGCCTCAGCCTCTTGAGTAGCTGGGACTACAGGTACACACCACCAGGTCTGGCTAAATTTTTTGGTATTTTTTGTAGAGATGAGGTTTCACCATGTTGCCCAGGCTGGTCTTGAACTCTTGGGCTCAAGCAATTCTCCCATCTCGGCCTCCCAAAGTCCTGGGATCACAGGCATGAGCCACAGGCCCAGCTTGTTTTCTTCTTTTTAATCAAAGGAAACACATGAAGATGTTTATCAAATTTTCATTTGCTGAACTTCATCAAAATTGATAGTAATTTTCTAAAGAATACACCTATTACGGAGTCTAACCATATTATTTGTTCTGACTATTTCAGAGTCACAATATAACTTCAGAAGTAATGTTGCAGGTTGGAGGGAAAAAAAGCGAAAGCTATCTTTAGTGAATATGTTGGCTCATGGTTTTACTTTCTGAAAAAACTTCAGATACACAGTCCTATATACACATAAATACATATATGTATTTGTACATTTTTCATATGTCATACATTAAGTACGCACACATATTTATTTCTTTATAGATTTAAGCATGACCTATTTAGCTCAGAGAAAAAACACAAGGAAAAGGCCAGGAGAAAAGCAAAAAGGGTAGAAAGAACATAATTAAATTTGATTTACTTAAAACACAATGCACAGATAAAAGTGTGGTGAATTTTTATAACCTAATTTAGTATATGAGCCTGAAAAAAATTAAATGGATGCAACTGTGTGCTGAATAAAGGAGACCGTTCAGATTCTGGCACTAACATCTTAAAAAAAAAAAAGATTTTTCAAACTCAGAGTTGGTTTCTGAAGTTTATAGAAGGAAAAACACATTCACTTAAAAAAAAAAATCTCATTCCCAAAAAGAATTTGAGAGCAAAATCTTATGAACTTGGCTGGAACTATATCTGGCATCAATACCTAGAAAGTTCAAAATATAAAAATCCTAAGGAAGAAAGAGCTTCATAAATTTAAGCATGATTTGACAGTTAAGATTCTTTGTATCCTGACCAAAATTGTTTCTAACTTAAACACTGAGTTCATTTAAAAATTGGTAGTAACCTATTTACTAAAAGAAAATGTACTTTCTCCTAAGAAACATTTGGGAAATACCCAGTATGACTTTTTTCTTCAGCGATGATGATGGCAGATTGTCATTATTTGACGGTGCTAATTAGACATAATAGCCAGCTCTTGTAACTTAAAGAGTCAAATTCTCTATATATTGTCTATGCTTGCAGAATTTTGAAAAGCTTGAACACAGCCAAAGAGCTGGGGAAAGCAAGTTTTTAATTAAACAGTAATAAAGGCCAGAAAAAATTTTGCTTTTGTTTCTGGTTTGTTTTTTTTTTTTTCTCCTAAGAATCCAGGCAAATCCAACCAGAAGGGCCGTTCATCCTTTAACTCCAGTGGATGGGAAAGACCTGAGACAGGGTCAGAATGATTGAAAAAACGTACACAGAAATGCTAAAAAAAAAAAAAAAAAAAAAAAAAGAGAGAGAGCAAACGGTCTGAAATGTCTGTCAGGAAAAACAGGGCACCTTCCAGAGCCCAACCACAGGGCTGGGTGCAGGAAATAGCGATCACTTGACAGGACTAACGAGAACTGCAGAAGCTGCCAAGTTCCCCGCCCTGGGCTGGGCACGGGTGGGTACTTGCAGCTGGCAGTACACACAAGCTGGTGTCCTTGAGGGAGCCCACTGGCACCAGGGTTAGAGGAAATAACCTACTCCGCTATCTAAAGCAACGTTTTTCTGAAATGGTCATTAGAGAAGCCAAACGAATGTATTCTCAATCAGCTTATGCTGGCTTGGGGCTATTTTCAATCATGAAAAAGAATAAACCCACACATACAAATGTATTTCAACATACATGGCTTTGTCCCTACATGAGGTTTCTAAAGTTTCATGGAATGCAAACATTGCCTTTGGGCAGAGTTCTGCTAATGCTGCTTCCCCCTCCTCCAAATGCTTGGTGTCTTCCCACACCACATGCTGCCTCTACCCTTGCCTAGGTCCCCATTGTCTCTTAGCTGGAGATCTGAAATGGCCTCCTGACCGCTCTTACCCCTGTTAAGTCATTCTCCCCAGAGTGGCTGGAGCAAGCTTCTTAGAGTGTAAAGCAGATTCATTTGTTCACTTAATCAACAAGTATTTCTGAAGCACATTTTTGGTTCCAGGTGCTGTTCCAGGCACTGGGGAGTCTAACAGTGGAGTCCCCTGCATGCCTTCAGCTATTAACAACGTTCTGGCAGGGGAAATGAGCGTATCAACAAATATATTCATAAGTCAGGTGGTGTGGTGAAAAGGGTTACAGTGAAAAATAAAACAGGCTAAGACATGGTTGGGAGTCACCTGCCTGGTTGGGGTGACAACTGAAGAGAGACCTACAGGAAGTGATGGGGTAAGCATCATGTAGACTTCTCAGGAATGAGATTCCAGGCAGAGAACATTCTGTGGGCTACAGCTCTGAGGCTGGAATGTGCTTGGCAGGTTTGAGGGACAGCAAGGAGGTCAGGGTTGCTGGAGAAGCGTTAAAGAGGGGAAGGATGCTGGCAGTTAAGACCAGAGGTTGGGTGTGTTTGCTGGAACTGAGGCAGGAGTTGGGAGGAGCCTAGGTAGAAGGAATACTGATCACACAGACACACAGGGGCCTTGTAGAGATAGTAAGGCCGGGTTATTTCCCAGAGTTGGGAAGTCATTGAAGGGATCTGAACAGAAAAATGACATGATCTGACTGACTTTGAACAAAATCACACTGGAGACTAGGTTGAGAAAAGACTGTAGGGGTGGTTGGCATTTGTAGAGAGACCAGTTAGGAAGCTACTGCAACAAACCAGCTGAGAAATGAGGGCGGCTTGGCCCCAGAGTCATGGTGATGGAGATGATGATAAGTGGATATATAGTTTGAAGGTAGAGCCAAAGGGATTTGCTGATGGGTTAGAAGTAGAATGTGAGTGTTGAAAACTAGCCAAGGTTTTCATTTCAGCACCCGGAAGTGGAGTTGCCATTTACTGACAAATAGCTGACTACAAAGTAAGCTCCAAGAGGAGAGAGCTTTTTGTTGGTTTCTTGCTGTATCTCCACTGCCTCGACCAGGCCTAGAATGTAATAGGCCCTCAGTAAATATTTGTTTAAATGAATGCACAAGTTATTCCTACATCTAAAACATCTTCAATGGCTTCCCACCACACTTACAGCAAACTCTAGAACACCAGGGCACCATGTGATCTAATCTCTGCTTCCTTGCCAAACCCACCTCTGACGACCTTAACATTTCTTGCAACGCTTTGGCCACTCCACTCTGCTCTCCAGTCCTACAAACATCCTAAGGTCTTTCCTGCCTCAGTGTATTTGCATCTGCCATTACCTCCACTTGGAATGCTGTTCTCCTTGGTCTGCACATGCCAAGCTCCTTCTCATCCTTTGAGTCTTGACATTAATAAAACCTCGGAAAGAGGCCTTTTGTCACATTTCTCCCCGCCAGCTTCATCCCCAGTGGACTCTGAGCTCCACAAGGGCGGGGTCTACCTCTGTCTGTTACGCTGTTGTATCCCAAGTGCCCAGAAAAGTGCCTGAAAGGTAATAAATATTGTTCAATAAAAAGTGCTTTAATAAACAATGAGGCTGGGCATGGTGGCTCATGCCTGTAATCCCAACACTTTGGGAGGCTGAGGCGGGTGGATCACCTGAGGTTAGGAGTTGGAGACCAGCCTGGCCAACATGGAGAAAGCCCGTCTCTACTAAAAATACAAAAATTAGCTGGGTGTGGTGGCACACACCTGTAATCCCAGCTACTTGGGAGGCTGAGGCAGGAGAATCACTGGAACCTGGGAGGTGGAGGTTGCAGTGAGCTGAGATCATGCCACTGCACTCCAGCCTGGGTGACAGAGCAGGACTCTGTCTCAAAAATAAATAAATAAATAAATAAACAAAAAATGAATGATGATATCTGATAGAATGGTAGTTTAAATGATGATATCCAGTGTATATCATAGTCCACTCTTTTTAAGCATTATATATGTGTGTATATGTGTGTATATACCTACACATATACATACACAAATATTCATTTATTTTTCACTATTACCTTAGAAGACAGGTATAATATTAATATCTCCAATTTAAAAATGAGGCACAGACATGGAGTAACTTGCCCAGGGTTATACATGTAATGGGTAGCAAAGCTGGGATTTGAACTCAGGCAGTGTAGTTCTAATGTCTGTGCCTTTAAACCCCTAAGATTTACAAGGATTCCCTTGTGCTGATGCGAAACACCTCCATGATTTGACTTTAGGGATAACTGGGGTGACAGGAGGAGAGAGAACTCTCAGCCAGGCGTTTGTGGATGCTTGCATGTTTGCAATTAGAAACAAACAACTTCACAAAAGACTTTGTCTTCTTTTGAAGTGGAAAGGCTACTTAAAGAAATAGACCAGGCAGTCTTACCAACTCTTTTTACTTTAGTTTAAGTGAGTTTATCAAATCCGGCTATGGTTACAGAGTTTGGTAGAGGGAGAGATTAGAGACTAGGAGAGTGCTAAAAAGAAATGTAGGTAAACGTAGAAAAGGAAGGGGCTGACTTTAGGTAAGTGGCAAACTAAGTTCATCTCATTCAATGACTCAAGTGGATGAGATTAGGATTTAGACACATCTAAGCTCCAATCTTAGCTCATGAACAAGTTAATTAACAACTGTGAACAATTCTGCATTTGCCAAATGGGTTTAATTATACCTACTTAACATCATTAGAAGAATTAAATAAAATGGTGAATATAAAATGCTCAGCACTGTGTCTGACATATAGAGAAATGTTTATTAAATAAATATAACTGGCCAGGAATGGTGGCTTATGCCTGTAATCCCAGCACTTTGAGAGGCTGAGGTGGG
The DNA here is from genome assembly GCF_024542745.1 of Macaca thibetana thibetana. Lineage (NCBI taxonomy): Eukaryota > Metazoa > Chordata > Mammalia > Primates > Cercopithecidae > Macaca > Macaca thibetana. The sequence goes on from NC_065579.1 coordinate 123,742,883, forward strand.
AGGATTGTTTGAGGGCAAGATTTCAAGACCAGCTTGGGCAACAACAAGATCTCGTCCAAAAAAAAAAAAAAAAAAAAATTGCTGGGTGTGGTGGTGCACCTGGAGTTTTAGCTACTTGAGAGGATAAGGTGAGAGGATCACTTGAACCCAGAAGCATAAGACTGCAGTGGGCTATGATTGCACCAATGCACTATAGCCTGAGACACAGAACAAGACCCTGTCTCAGTCAATCAATTAATCGATCAATAAATACTTAAGATGAGCCAGGCAGCCTAGTGAAATCTTTATTTACATAATCTTGTTTTGTCCCCTCAACAACCCTGGGAGTTAGGCACTATTATTTCCTCATCTTACAAAAGATAAAATGAGGCACCAAGAAGTCAAGTAACTTGTCCATGTCACACACCTATTAAGTAGGGCATTTGTGCTTAAATCCCAGTCAGAGTTTGCACTCTAGTATGATAACTTTTGGCTTAGGATCAAGTCTTTGCAAGGGGTTCAAATTTTTACATTTGAAGAGCTACTATTTCTCCATCAATGCTATCGTTAACCTTTATACCAAACTTAAAAGATCTTATTTTATCTTTTCATAGGTAAATAAACAGGCTTAGAAAGGGTAAGCAGCTTGGCTCAAGGTCGTATAGCCGATAAGTGATGGAGATTTGATTTTTATCCCATGTTCAGCTGACTCGAGCCCATTCTATTTCCCTATTTTATCAAGGACCTTTTCTCTGTTAGGTAATAAGCATCTAATCGAATTTTAATGAGACAAACTAATTCCTGTAAAAATATTTGCTGGCTACACTACCCAAGGGTAGCATGATGCTTATAATAACCAGGTCTTAGCAGTTGCAAATCTCAGGGTCAGATCAGAGGACAGCTTACACAGATGGAAAAGATAGCAGTTATGGGGTCCTTGAGCCTTTGTGCATGAGGATATTGAGTTCTTAGTACTATGGAGTGAGGGTCAGAGTTAGGAGGAAGAAAATTTAACAGTTTCCTGTCAGAGAGACAGAAATAAAGCAACTAAAAGTTGTGAGCCTGTTTGCTTTTCTAGTATCAATCAAACAGACAGTAGCATTAAGATGCTAGTGCTGCCTGATATAATCCTGTGCCATAAAACCATGTGTCCACAGTGTGTCTACACAGTGGTCAGTGGGCCCCTTTCCTGGTGGCCATCCAGACTATAGTTCTTCATCTGGGTGGTGAGAGGAATAAGTCAAGGCTTCTGCAAACTTTAGAAGCTTCAAAGGTTAAGAAATTATGTGCATAAGAATTACGAACAATGCATATATGAAGATAATTTGCCAGACATCCATCCAACCATTTGTCTATCCATCCAACTGCCTACCCACCCACTTGCCCATCCAATCATCCATCCACCCACCCACCCATTTACCCATCCACCCATCCAAGCATCCATCCAACCAAACACCTACCTCTCTATCCTACCTACCATTCATCCATCCAACATCCACCCATTTAACAATCCACCCATCTACCCATTCATCCACCCACCCACCCACTTACCTGTCCAACCTTCCATCCATTCATCCATCCACCCCATTCCATCCATCCATCTATCCATCTATCCATCCATCCATCCAATCATCTATTTAACCAAGCACCCATCTATTGGTCCATCCATATAACATCTAACAGTGTTTTTAGTGCTTTTAAATATTAATACATTTAATTTTTATAAGCATCCCAAGAAAATAACTATTTGATATAGGTACCATAATTGTTCACATTTTACAGCAGAAAAAAAAAAAATGGAGCTTTGGAGAACTCACATAACCAGTAAAAGGTGAGTTAGGATTTGAACTCAGGCAGTATGAGTTCACAGACTTCATCTTTAAGCAGTAGGCTATGTTTTCACCCAATATTTTTTGAGTGAATAAATAAGTGAACAAATGAAAAAATTGTATCTTTATGTGTCATTTCTCTTAAAATAAAGCAGCAAATTTGTGGCCAGAGGCTGAGTGTTAGAGTCAGCTAGCATGTTATTCAAATTCCAACACTGTGACTTATTACCTATTATAATAAGTACATACAATCAATAAAATGGGCTTCATAATATCATATTGAAGAGGATAAAGGCACAACATCGAATAAAGTGTGTAAAATCTAGCAACTCTCCTTTTCAGTATATACCCTACAGAAAGTCTTGCTCATATGCACAAGGAGACAAGTACAAAAATTTTCACTGTACTGTTATTTAGAAATAACTTATGTCTATCAACAACAGATTGGTATATCCATGCAATGGGATATAGGGATTAAAAATGAATTTAGAGATAAATCCCAAAAACTTACCGAAAGAAAAATAAAAGCAGCAGAATGATGCATAAATATATAAGTTTTACAGACACACAGAGTAATATATATTGTTTATAGATACAAACAGATGTGACATAATTATAAAAACATGCCTGGGAATAAAAAACTTCAGGGAAGGATTTTCTAGGGAGCAGGAAGAAGTACAAAGGAGGTTTCAACTGATTCAATATAATTTTATTATATTACAAAAAAGTATCCAAAACAAACATGGCAGATTATTAATAAGATGCCTTAAACAGTGCTGGGAGCATAGATTTTTCCCTATATTATCTTTTATATTTCTGTATATTGAAATAAGCCCTAAAGTTTTTTCTTCTTAAAGGTAGTACATGCAAAGTGCTAAGCATAAGGCCTAGCATATAGAAAGGCCTAGCATATAGCAGCTGCTTAATGTCTAGTAGCTGTTACTCAAGTCAAGACAGCAAGGTTACATAAAAGTACTAGTTAAAGGGAAAATAGCTATTTAAGCAAAAAGCAACACACACACAAAATTTAAGAGACCAAAAAAATGACTAAAAAGGACATTAGGGGAAAATGGGACTATTTAATTTACCATATTTGCTAGCATTTTTTATAGCAAAAGTTTATTTCAAGTATGCCAGAATGTATATCTGTTATGTATGTACATATATACACAATATATCTAATTACATATGGGTGTTAATTTTAATTTTTTTATGAGCGCTTAATTTCTGCCTCCTTTCCATGTTGTAAGTCATATGGTCTTGTTTATAAAATTTAGAACTGCAAATCTGATTCCTCATTTGAGTCATTCAAACTTTTCCACAACAACCAACTGGGACATCAAAAATATAATGTTCAGAATAAACATAAGTAGGGGATGAATGAGAAAGTGATTTTATGCTACAAGCTCCACCAAGAAAAGATGGAATGTGAAAAACAAACACTTATTTGAAGAGTTCGGAGAGTCCGTTCTTGATGTTTTTCAAGCTGTGCAACAAAGGTTCAAAAATGCTTTTCAAAGAACCTGAGACTAATTTTGTTGAGTTTAGATGACATGGTTCTTTTAGAAATTTCTGTCAGGTGATGGGCTAAAAAATTAAGATGAAAAAATTAAAAATTAGTTTTTGGGTACCTTAGCATCTTAGTTCCCTGCCATAAAATCTTTGGTTACCAGAAAAGGTAGAAGATTGATTTTCTCACTGATAAATGGACTCATTTCATTTATCACCCAAGTTTTCTCTCCTTTCTGTATGTGTTAATCACTACCATAATGGTAAGTAGCTGAGTCTGTTGCTGTCCGATCCCTTGAAAAAAGTGTAGCAAGCGTCTCTGAAGACTGGCTGTGTTTTAAAGCTAGATTCTACATCCGCACATCAAGGCAATCTCACTCTCCACTTTCTTCCTGCTGGCCTTGCTTCAGTGTGGGCTTTGGTCCTAGCACCTGTTGGGGAGGCACCTGTAGAAGGTGCTTGATGTCTTGCCCAAACTTATTTCCCCAGCTGTTGGGAGTGTTGTGAGCCAACAGCTCTCAGCCCCCTCTGGAAAGTGGAATCCCTTAAAGAGAGCTGCCTCCTCCAAGGTCATCCCATTCCCCTCTTCAAGGGTAGCCCATCTCCAATAATGGGTTAATGAGGGTGGGGAGAAGACCTAGCCCTCTTGTAACAACCTGGGACAACTCTCAGCTTCAGAGCTACCTGGGAGGTCAGCTACAGTTTTTATTGAGCCTGAATTCCAGTTCAAATTTTCCCTCTGCTTAATCCTACTTTTTCTTCTTCTTCTTCTTCTTCTTCTTTTTTTTTTTTTTTTTTCCAGAGACAGAGTCTCACTCTGTTGCCCAGGCTGAAGTGCAATGATGTGATCTCTGCTCACTGCAACCTCTGCCTCCCAGGTTTAAGCGATTCTCCTGCCTCAGCCTCCTGAGTAGCTGGGACTACAGGTGTGTGCCACCACACTTGGATAATTTTTTTGTATTTTTAGTAGAGACGGGGTTTTGCCATGTTGGCCAGCTGGTCTCAAACTCCTAGCCTCAAGTGATCTGTCCACCTTGGCCTCCCAAAGAGCTGAGATTACAGGCTTCAGTCACCAATCCTACTTCTTTTTTACTCCCTTCTCCAGGTGTAGGTCCTCAGAGGGCTCTCTAATAAACTTCCTGCTTGTTAATCTCCATTTCAGAGTCTGCTACCTAAGGAACCAAATCTGTGTCAGCATTCACGCTGTTCTGGGGCGAGGCAGAATTGGTTTGCCTGGCCCCTGTGGTTGGGTGGGTATGTGACCAGTTCTGCCAATGACTGAGAAGTAACATGAGCCACTTAGAGGCCAAGCATTTAACTGTCAGGACCAGACTCTGAAGAGCTCTTCACTTTCTATCACGGCATCTGGCAATGTTTAGGAATATTCTGTGGGCCTGAATGACAATAATCAACCAAGCTTCCAGCCAACCAGTGATTGGATAGGTAGATGAGCAAAAGTAGAGAAAATCATTGCTTTAAGCCACCAGGATCCTGGGGCTGTTTGTTGCCATGGCTAACCCCATCTATCCTGCCTGATACACTGACATCACTACAACGGCCTCCGAGTTTCCCTTGCCTTACTGCTTCCCTATGAAACACTTCCCAAACCTATCAGCCTCACGGCTGCCAGTGGTAATTCTGAATCAACTCCTTCCTTCCCCACAAAGATCTCCCCATAAACATCAAAATTCTAAAGTACAGGGTAATTCAAGTTCAGGCATCATTCTCAGTCAAAATCTCTCTGTCTTTGTCTCTCTATTCATCAAGGTTAAAAAAACAAAAACAAAAAACCCTCTCTATAATCCCCAACAAAAGTCATGTTCCATGCCTGAAATACCCTTCTATCTTCCTCCTACTTGTCCTCCAAAGATCAGCTTAAGAGTCACTCCCTCTAGGAAGCTTCCTTGGTCCTTCCCTTTTGCATTATTCCTGTCTGGTTTAGACTCCCTCCACTGATCACCTAAAAAGGCAAAGTCCATTCATAGACCTTGGTTTCCTTAACTGTCTCCCTTACATGAAAATACATTTTCTGAAGGCAAGACAAAAGTCTATTTTGATTTTGTGTGTCTAACACCTTGGCATAGGAACTGAGACTTGGTGAGCCCTTGATAATTACTTTAGGTATGAATGAATGAACAAATGAATAAATCAATCCATGACTCCAATCATTATATTTTACAGAGAAGGACCTAGTAAAGGTAAACTGAGCACTCATCCTGAACATTTGTTTTTTAATTTCTAAATAATTACAATTTTTTTTTTTTGAGACAAGGTCTCACTCTGTTGCCCAGGCTGAAGTGTAGTGGCACAATCTCAGCTCACTGCAGCCTTAGCCTCCCAGGTTCAAGCGTTCCTCCTGCCTCAGCCACCTACCTAGATGGGGCTACAGGCACACACCACCACACCAGGCTAATTTTTGTATTTTTTGTAGAGGTGGGGTTTCGCCATGTTGCCCAGGCTGGTCTCGAACTCCTGGGCTCAAGTGACCTGCCCACCTTGGCCTCCCAAATGCTGGGATTATAGGCATGAGGTGCCACACCCAGCCATGACTAGGTTTTTGATGAGAAAAATTTTCCGTATTCCTTTAAGTTCTGTTTTTCTGTGATAGAATTATGGATTTTTCTTCCTCTAGTATTCTCCACCTTTTTTTTCTTGTCCGGGGATTAGCAAACTTGTTCTGTAAAGGGCTGGATAGTAAATATTTTCAGCTTTGTGGGCAATAGTCTTGTATCAGCTACTGAACTTTAAGTAGTTCAGACACAACTGCTCAATCTTGCCGTTATAGTGTGAAAGCAGCTGTAGACAACATGTAATGGATGAGCCTGGCTGTGTGCTAACAAAACTTTATTTACAAAAACAAGAGGCAGGCCAGACTTTGCCCGCAAGCCGTAGTTTGCTGACTCCCTTTCTATTCCAACTAATTTAGAAGACTGTGGAGAGTGAAAGGTGAGGGCAAGCAAACTGTATACAGTATGAAATGTACAAGGGCTCAATAGGGAATTGTCCTTTGGAGGACTTGGCCTTTGCCAACCAGTGTGGTGAGATCCAGAGTTCAGGCGTTACCAGTTTGTGGATCATTGGAGTCTTGGATATAGCAAGATTGTCTCTTCAGAGACCCTAGTGGGAGATAGCTGTGACCTTCTAGATTTTAACTGTGGGCTTAGCTAAAAGAGGATGTGCTCTACTGTGTGGAACACAGTCCAAATACCCAGGGTCCACCCCACATAGGCTGCTGTGGGAAATTTCACAGTCTCTCTTACTTAGCATCCTCATGAAACATGTAAAAATGGGAATTTAGTTTCCAGGTGAGACTAGAGGGACTAGTCTTACCTATAGAAGCAATAGTAATGCCCCTAGCTACCCTCTATCAAGTATCTTCTCTGAGTTTAGTATTAAATCCTTTACATAAACAAGAGCTAACATTTATTGAGCATTTGCTTGTGCCAGGAACAGTGCTAAGTGATATATATGTTCCCTCATGAATTTCTCACCCTATTTCATAATGCAGCTACTTCTGTTCCCCCACTCTTACCCAGGAGGAAATGAAGCTCAGAGAGGGAAAGCAATTTGTCCAAGGTCAAATTTGCTCAAGTTGAGCCTACAGACTCTGCTGTGTTCTGTGTTTTACAATACCCCCTCAGGGCCAGCAACCTGCTTCAGGGGAGCTGATCCAGCCTCTTATTGGTCACTTAAATATCCCGGAGTCTGTGCAAGTTGCCTCCTGTTGGAGGCAATGATTCCCTTCAGGGTTTGCAAGAAATTCTACCTTTGGGACACTGGAGAGAAGGGGAAAACCTAATCCCAAGGAATAAACTGAGGGTTTTGTTAGAACATGTCACTCTTAATAAAAAGCAAAGGGTGTTGATTATTTTTTCTATAATATTCTGTTATCATTTTCCACCTAAGTTGTTTGTTAAACCAAATTAATTGCTATAACAAAACCCACCCAGGCAAGATATAAGGAGGATAGGGATATGGCTGATGAATCAGCTTTTAGCATGTAGCTTAAAGTGAAGGTGAACGCTCATGTCTGCTACTTTCGCCAAATTCAAGGCTTCACTCATAAAGTAAGTCTTTGTTCAAGGCAGCCTCAATGCAGCCTGAGCCTGCTTTTTATTTAGTCTCTTTACTACAGAAATGCCTTATAGCTAGTATCTTAATTATTCATGGTTTGTTGGCAAATTAAGTTACTTGCTTCTCCAATATCTAGAAATGGAGGAAGTGTTCAATTCCAAAGAAATTATGCCTTCCTAGCTTTGCTGGCCTGACAATAATGTTGTTGGAAAATATTTTATGAATAGGTGGGAGATCTTATTTCACTTATAGTATATGAAAAAAAGAATACCCCCAGGAGCCTGCCAGGTATTTCATGTAATGGATACCTCCCTCCCCACCCTATTTCTCTCTAGAGTGATTAAGCTTTGGCTTTCCTTACAAACAAGACTATTCAGACTAGAAGCAAGAAAAATGACACCTTTTTATCAACAAGATCATATAAAATTTGGTTCAGTAAAATATGTAACTCCCTGGTGTGTGTGTTTCTAGTCTGTATGCCTGAAAGCTGAGCAGTGCAGTGGAACAGTCCCCTCTCTGATTTAGAATTCATAATTATGGGATAGCAAATGGGTATTCTTATGATAAGCCCCTTAACTCAAATTCCTGTGGCAAAATACATACAAAAGTATTTGAGCATTAATCTTTGTACTTATCTTCAAAAATAGCTAATCTTTTTATGTAAAGAGCACTAGATTTGATATTCTAATGATGCAGTGGGCATCGTTGGTTGCATTTCAGCCAAGCATTTTGCCTTTCTTCCCTGGCAGCTCCGTGGTCTGAGGAAGGCCAACCTCACTCCTAGGTTTGAAAATGGATCCATTCCCCCTATAGCCTTAGCAAATCAATGCAATCCAGTGTTTCTTAACCTTTTAATTCATTGTTATCTGCTTAAGGAGCCTTTTTAGATTTTTGTTTGTCACCCCTCCTTATTTATTTATTTATTTATTTTGAGACAGAGTCTCGCTCTGTTGCCTAAGTTGGAGTGCAGTGGTGTGATCATGGCTCACTGCAACCTCCACCTCCCAGGTTTAAGTGATTCTCATGCCTCAGCCTCCCGAGTAGCTAGGATTACAGGCATTTGCCACCATGCCTGGCTAATTTTTGTATTTTTAGTAGAGATGGGGTTTTGCCATGTTGGCCAGGCTGGTCTCGAACTCCTGAGCTCAAGTGATCCACTCGCCTCAGCCTCCCAAAGTGCTGGAATTACAGGCATGAGTCACCACACCCAGCTACTTTTTGTATTTTTAGTAGAGATGGGGTCTCACCATGTTGGTCATGCTGATCTTGAACTCCTGATCTCAAGTGATCTGCTCACCTTGGCCTCCCAAAGTGCTGGGATCAGAGGTGTGAGTCACCGCGCCCAGTCCATTTCCTCCCATTTTAATGTCACAAATATACTGTATTTCTGTTTATATATTGCATGTATATTTGTGCTTTATAAATAAAAGCAGTGAATTTTTTTGCCATCCCCCTCCTCCAAAATAATTTTTGCCTCCTTTGGGCCATTTCACTCTCATTGAGAATGCATAAATTGTTATCCCATACTCTGTGCCAATCAGTGCATGGCATCAGGAGTGGATATAGACCCTAAATTGGAGTTCCAGCATGTAATCTGGGGCTTTTTTTTTTTTTTGGATAGTTGGTTGACATGAGAAATTCTTTCTTTCTGGATGTGTGGATATAAGGCCTGAAACTGCTGTGATTATCTGCTATTGTGAGGGAAGAAACCAGCTAAAGATAAAGCCAACACATGAGCAAGACCAGGACTGAAAGCATGGTTACCCTGATCAAACAATACCTGAAGTTCATTCTACGCTAGACTTTTCAGCTGTGACAAAAGTCATTTCTTTTTGCTCTGTAGGCAAGTTTGAAGTGTGTTTTCTATTACAATAAAAAAATCCTAACTGATAGAAAATATAACATTTATTGGATGTTTTTCTAAACTTCAGGCAGCATGCTACATATCTTACATGTAAATTAATTCTTTTATCAACCTCTGTGATTAGTACTATTAATTTCTCCTTTTATAAATGATGAAGCTGAAGTATAGTAAGATTAACTTGCTCATGGTCATATATAGGCAAAGATTGGATTAACTCCCTTGTCTATTTAACTTGCAGCCTAAGGTATTAATCACTTTATATTACTATCTTTTAGCTCTACACAATTAAGTCACTACTTTTTCATTTAATATTTGAAAAGCATTAAAAAATGATCTTTCTTTGCAAAGGATTATGTGGCACAATTAAGAATATTCAAAGGCTGAAAATATTTTTGAAAATCTTATTTTTGCAAAAGCACAGGAAATTTTAAACTTAGAAATCATTTTCAGGCCGGGCGCGGTGGCTCAAGCCTGTAATCCCAGCACTTTGGGAGGCCGAGACCCGTGGATCACGAGGTCAGGAGATCGAGACCATCCTGGCTAACACAGTGAAACCCCGTCTCTACTAAAAAATACAAAAAACTAGCCGGGCGAGGTGGCGGGCGCCTGTAGTCCCAGCTACTTGGGAGGCTGAGGCAGGAGAATGGCATAAACCCAGGAGGCGGAGCTTGCAGTGAGCTGAGATCCGGCCACTGCACTCCAGCCTGGGTGACAGAGCAAGACTCTGTCTCAAAAAAAAAAAAAAAAAAAAAAAAAAAAGAAATCATTTTCTTCTGATTCTATATTCATAAAAGCCTTTGTTATTCATTTTTATTGATACATATTAGATGTACATATTTTGGGGGTACATGTGATAATGTGACACATTCATATAATCAAAGCAGGATAACTGGGATGGCCAACGCTTTAAATATTTTAATTAATTAATTTTTTAGAGGAGGTCTTCCTCTGTCACTTAGGCTGAAGTATAGTAGGGTAATTATGGCTTACTGCAGCCTTGAACTCCTGAGCTCAAGTGAGCCTCCTGCCTCAACCTCTTGAGCAAAGAGGACTACAGGTGCATGCCACTACATCTGGCTGATTTTTAAATTTTTTGTAGAGATGGGGTCTCACTATGTTGCTCAGACTGGTCTTAAACTCCTGGACTCAAGTGATCCTCTCACTTCAGCTTCCCAAAATGTTGAGATTACAGGCATGAGCCATGGTGCCTAGCCATTAGCTTTTCTTTATGCTAGAAACATTCAAATTATTCTCTTCTAGTTATTTTGAAATGTACAATTTATTAATGTTAAAAATAAGGAGTGGGAACTTATTATTTTTTCTTTTTTTTTTTTAAGAGATGAATCTCACTATGTTGCCCAGGCTGGCCTCAAACTCCTGGGCTCAAAGGATCTTCCTGTCTCAACCTTCTGAGTAGCTGGGATTACAGACGCACAGCACACTGACTGACTACCATTAATATTTTAGATGTTCTTATGAATTATGATATGGTATTGGCTCAGTCACCATCCATTTTATAGAAAAGAAAAATATATATATATTTTAGTAGCTCAGTCTCTCAAATTGCTATACTGCTTAAAAATTATCAATCAACCTTATACAGAACTCATAAGGTCTCTGGTTTCTGGAATCTTTATTTTTGAATTGGTCAGTGACAGTATTAGAGATAAGCCATAAATCCTCTGAATCCTTGGGGAGTAAGGCACAGAATCTCTCTGGTTGGCTACAATATTTGCGTTCCCTTTATGAAAGTTTCTCAAACATTAACAAGAAAAAACAAAATTACACAAGGGGCACTTATTCTACAGACCAAACTGAACAGGGATTTCCCAAGAGAGGAAAAAAAAAGCTTGAAAGACAGACACGCTTCTGGTTCCAAAAAGCCAGGGAGCTAAGCAATGTGGCCAGATGGGATATGTCCACAATTCCCTAATACTCTCAAACTCCCACATGCTGCCCTGGTTCCCATTTCATATTCCTTTCATATTCCATTTCAAAATGCAAGATATCACAGATATGTTATATGAAGCAGAAGCAGTGAAAGCACAAATTCAGATGTTCCTCATATTTTAACTTGGATGACAAGGGGACGCTGACTCTTTAGATTTCCATAGGCTAACCTTAGGCGCTGGTCTTTTCATTTTGTCTGATTGATGGAAGACTATGTCAAAATCAAGTGCTTGATCATGTATGAGACACAATATAATGAGATACAAATTCTAGACATATTAGGAACCGGGTCAACTGGGGGGAATCCAGGAACTGCAACAAAGCTATTCCACATCACAGGAAAGAAAATATGATATTATGTTTCCACAGTAAACATCAGGTATATTTCTAATTAAACAATGCAGATTTTTAAAAATCTCAAATATATTAGAAACCAAAGCACAGAACTTTTAAATTCATAAATTACTGTCTTGTTTTGTTTTTTAATCCAGCCAAACTGCAGTCCCAGAGAGGATGAACAGTCTCCTAGTTGAGCAAAGTTGCTGCATTTTTTGCCTGCAGGATCGGACCGAGCAGAGAAATAAAGGGGCTGTGTTGTGTGACAGGGAGTAAATCCTAACATAAGCATTCCAACGTGGAGCCGGGCCACCCCTCCCTTCCCTAGCCTGTCATCCTCCTGCAAAGTGTTCACAATTTGCTGTCCTTCCTTCCAAAAGCCAGTAGACACAGAATCAGCTTTTCCTGGCTCTGCCTTACAAGTTGGGGCTTCCTGATGGAAAACTGAAAATCCAAAGGAAGGATGCAAATCCATCAAGGCCCCCTCTGCCAGCAAATTGGTGTGAAACCGTTGCTTCAGAAGCAGCCACTCCCACCCCAATGAAATTAAAAAGAAGGACTCATTTGAATGTCTAAGTGGCTTTCTGCAGACCCTCTGCTGCAAAGCAACAGCCTCCCTAGCTAAGCGCCAGCCAGTACACCATCGCTCTGTAACAGATGTCGGCAAATGCTGGGACTATCTCGCAAGTGCCCCCCATGCCCAATATGAAAAATTCACAAGCTCTGTCAAGCAATGGTTACCTAGAGCAGCATGCTGAGCGTTTGACCCAAGCAAGGGCCAAGCAGTCTGCTAGGAGTTTAAGAAGAGCTGGGGGGAGAAAATCATACAGGTGGAGCCGGCTTCCCAGGAGTGCCGGGCATCCTGCTGGGGCCCTCGGGTGCCGCGCGCCCCGGCTCACCTGGTACACGTCCTGCAGCCCGCACCACGTCCGCAGCACCTGGTGGCAAGCCCGCAGCCTCTCCGTGTACCATCTCCGCAGCGTGGACACGGTCAAGTTCCACACAAAGCGGCTGCCGCTGAACAGCAGGTCCTCCACACCACACATGAACACCGAAGCCATGCCTCTTCCTTCGCTCCGAACCCGGGGGTCCCGGCTCTCGTAGCTGCAGCCCCGACCCCAGCGGCCCACCCGCCTGGGCTCCCGACGCCGACTTCTGCTGGCAGCCGGGGGGTCAAGCCTGCCACCAAACTCGTCTTTCACCGTGCGTCCTGGCCAGGCTCCGGCGGCATGCCCTGGGATTGGGTGCCCGCCAGCCAACGGCTGCGACTGGCACACAGAAGCCCAGTGTCCACCCCCGCCCGCTCGCAGCGCCGAGCAAGCTGTGCTAAGCTCCACCAAGCTGGCCCTCGGCGCTCCCCGGGCACGGGAAGCCCTGGCCGGCGAGGACTCCCCCTGGCGCTTCCCCAGGGCGCGGGGCAGGGACGCACGCGGAGCAACTCTTTGCAGGCTGAGAGGGGAGCTGCATTTCAGCACACTTAGCTTCCACGTCTTGCGCGCGCGCGCGTACACACACACACACACACACAAACACAAACACGCACACGCACCCCGGCCGAGTAGTCTCCTAATCTGCCTCGGGGAACACCTTACTCATCTTGCTCTGTTCACACTGATAAACACCTCGGGGCAGCCACAGATGCAGGAGAGAGAGAGAGAAAAAAAAATCCTCCAAACCATCCCTTTGGACCCTACTCCTGGGGGAATAGCCACGAATGTTTCCTTGGTTCTGTTGGAAGCAGGAGATGAAGGCAACAGTCTCAAAGCAACAGGCGGCCCTAGAACCTGCCTTTGCTCCTAACTTGAGGGTCTCAGAGAAAATGACAACCTCCTGTGGTTGCCAGCAGGAGGACAGGTTCCCTCACACCAAGATGCTGCTAATTCCAATGCAGCAGTCAGGGAGGAAAATAGAGTTCTTGATCCCCTGTAAATAGCTTGTCTTTACTACTGCTGGGAAACAGAAGCCCATAAGAGAATCGGTGGTTTAGTTCTGGAAAATTCAGCCTCTGGACATGTCTAACCTCACCTGCCAGCACCAACCTGCGTGGGTAGTTTATTCTCCACTCAAAACCAAAGGAAACTGTCCCACCACTCATGAAGTCACTAGATAATTAATCTTATTTATTTATTTATTTATTTTCTAAATTGTCCCTCAGGAATTGATACTGATTATTGGAAACATTTGGAAAAGGGAGCTCAAAGAGTACCACCTACCACCAGTCTCTATTTTTCTTTATTTATTTTTGAGACAAGGTCTGTTGCCCAGGCTGGAGAGCAGTGACTCAATCACAGCTCACTGCTGCCTTGAACTCCTGGGGTGAAGTGATCCATCTTCCCACCTCAGCCACTTGAGTAGCTGGGACTACAGGTGTGCACCACCAAGCCAGGCTAAGTTTATTATCATTATTATTATTATTATTATTATTATTATTTTAGAGATGGGGTCTCAAAATGTTGCCCAGGCTGGTTTCAAATGCCTGGGCTCAAGCAGTCTTCCAGCCTCAGCCTCCCAAAGTGCTAGGATTACAGGCACGACTCACTGTGGCCAGCCTCTATTTTCCCTTAGAATGTATGAAGATTTCTCATAGCAAAAGTGCTGTAGCAAATTTCAGGATGGAGTTTTTTCCTGAATCCATCTGTAGGTCAATTGTCTGTATTTTCTTGGCTGTTTCACACCTGGGTTGTTATCTGTGCTATTAAGTGGCACCAAAAGGAAAGGTAAGGCACCAAAGCTTTTCTCCTGAACTAGCCCAGAAGACTCCAGAACAGATTATCGAGAAGTAAATCAGCTTGATTTCAGGTATCAAATGTGCTTTTAGAATCTTAATTCAGGTGAAACTCAATCAGTCAAAAGACGAAGAACACAAAATCTGTCCTCAAAGTGCCTGTTGTTTTCAGTGACTATAATCAGAAAACTTCTAAATGACATTCGTTTCTTTAATAAAATTGCCTAAGAGTTTTTGTTGAATTAGTTAATAGGACACAAGACTTGACCCAAGCTTTGCAAAGCTTTCTTCACAGTAAATCTCCTCTATATGCCATCACTATTAGTATTGAGAGTTTTTTTTTTTTTTCAAGATGATGGTAATGATGAATCTGAATAGATTTTACTGAATCAAAAGAAAATGAACTCAGTTTGAAAAAGAAATGTCATCATGCTGAATGGAAAACTACCGAACTTCAAAAATGGCCTATTAGTATGAGGAAATGGTCGTGGTACTTTTTTTTTTTTTTTCAACGATGCAGTTCGACTGTGTTCTTGGAAATGTGGGGCAGCCAAGGGAATACCAGAATAAAACCTACAACAGGGTCAATTACCTCTGTCTCATGACACCATCCTCTCAGAAGAGAGGCTCTAGAAATACTCTGGCTGTTGGCTATCTGTGTGTAGGTCTAATGTCAGCAGTCACTTTCAAATTCCATCATTTTCATTCAAGGTTTCCAAAGTCAGGGCAATTTTTTAGAAGATAGGATGTGGTATAATAGGGGCTCTCAAAGTGTGGTCACTGGAGAACCAGTAGCTTTAGCATCACCTGGGAAGGTGGAGAGATGCAAGCTCTCAGGCAGCCCCAGAATCAGAAATTGTGGGGGGTGAGATGAGTGATCAGAGCTTTCATTTGGTCTCTGGAGAATTCTGACTCATGCTAAAATTAGAGAACTACAATATGATAGTATGGTGATTAGTAGCTAAATCTCCTAAAAGAGACACACCCGACTTCAGATTTCTGCTTCTCAGGACCTGTGAGGCCCTGAATAAGCTCCTTAAATCAACATCTCAATGTCCTCATGTGTACAATATATTATCGGTATTCACTACAAAAAGTTTGGGGAAAATTAAGTAAAATATTCTGTATAAGGTCTTTAGCATGGTGTCTGGTGAAGGGTAAGCATCCAAAGAAAACCAACCACCATCACCCCCCAAATCAAGAATTGTTTCAATTTTTTGTACTCAGATAAAATAGTACAAGTAAAATGTGGGTTTTTAAAAATATAGATTTAGTGGGTATAAGTGCAGTGTTGTTATATGGATATATTGCATAGTGGCGAAGTCTGGGCTTTGAGTGTAGCCATCACAGAATAGTGTACATTGTATTCTTTAAGTTATTTCTCATCCTTCATCCCCTCCCACCCTCTGACCCTTCCCAGTCTCCATTGTCTCTTAGTCCACTTTTTTTTTTTTTTGAGACATGGTCTCCCTTTGTCACCCAGGCTGGACTGCAGTGGTGCCATCTCAGCACACCGCAATCTCCGCCTCCCGGGGTCAAGTGATTTTCCTGCTTCAGTCTCCTGAGTAGCTGAGATTACAAGTGCACAACACCATGCCAGGCTAATTTTTGTACTTTTAGTAGAGACGGGGTTTCAGCATGTTGGCCAGCTGGTCTCGAACTCCTGACCTCGTGATCCGCCCACCTCGGCCCACCAAAGTGCTGGGATTACAGGCATGAGCCACTGCGCCAAGCCTTCTTAGTCCGCTCTCTATGTCCATGTGTACTTATTATAAAATGTGTTTTTAAATTTCAACTAGTTACCTGCATGTGCTTTCCTATGACTTTCTGTTTGCTGAAGGTGAAAGTTGGTGGCAACTTGTTTTCAGGGAGCAGTTCTGTTGCTCTTTCAAGTTCCCAAAAATCTTTTTGAGCTTGATCTTCCCCACCAGAGGCAACTTCCCCTGTGGACTCAGAAAAGCTGGGTGCAAGACAGGAGAAGACATCTTATTCCCACTGACATAAACATTGATGCTTTTTTTCTTATCCAAATGGCTTTCCTCTTTTGTAGAAGAAGTTCGAAGGTCAAGACTGAGTGATTTTAGAGGGAAGGAAGTGCAACTTCCTCCACTCCAGGGACTGCAGTGGGTGGCAACTGAACCCAGATGTGCAGAAGTGGAGAAAAGTGCTGCCCAAGTATGGCATCATCCTTAAAACGGACTAGCCACATGGGACTAACCAGATCCCAGACACACGCCCTTGAAGCTGGTCTAAAATTTTCTGTGGAAAAGGAGGTAAATCAAGCTAGCTTCAACATTGTCTTGCTTTTTCTTTCTCTTTTTTAAGAAGAGGATTTTCTTTCCTCCTCAGCACAGAGTTCCCAGCAATACACTGTAATTTTCTGCAGCTCTCTCTGGAGGCTTAAGAAGATGCTTCGGGTGACAGCATTACTCATACACCTGGGAATTGTGCTGCCGTAAAAGAGAAATTGTCATTATGCCTGAGGCTCCTGTAGGTTCCCCTTTGAGGAATCAGCAGGAAGAGGAGCATGAAAGCCAAGAAGATAGGACAAATTCCAACCCCTGTCTCTAGGAAGAAAGAACAAGTTAGTGAAATGGCAGCTTCCAGTGGTCCGCTCTGCCTGGCAAAAACACAGAGCCCAACTAATGTCTGTGGTCATTTTTCAGCTGTACTCTCTGCACAACTGAAAAACCAGTGTGGGTAAACTGACAGATCATGGACATCCAACATAGGGCTTGAAGTGAATGAAAACAAGGTCTAGTTCAATGGTTCTCAAACAGGGGACAATTTTGTACCTCCCTCTCATGCTGGGACATTTGGCAATGTCAGAAGACATTTTTAGTTGTCACAACTGGGAGGTGCTACTGGCATCCAGCAGGTAGAGGCCAGGGATACTGCTAAACATTATATAATGCACTGGAGAGCCCCCACAGCAAAGGACTCTCCTGCCTAAAGTGTCCCTGGTGCAGAGGTCAAGGAACCCTGATCTAATTAAGTGCTACAGCCTGGCCAGGCACGGTGGCTCATGCCTGTAATCCCAGCACTTTGGGAGGCTGACACTGGCAGATTACTTGAGGTCAGGAGTTTGAGAACAACCTGGCCAACATGACAAAACCAATCTCTACTAAAAGTAACAAAAATTAGCCGGGAGTAGTGGCGTGCACCTGTAGTCCCAGCTGCTTAGGAGGCTGAGGTGGAAGAACCGTTTGAGCCTGGAAGGTGGAGGTTGCAATGAGCTGAGATCGCACCACTGCACTCCAGCCTGGGCAACAGAGCGAGACTCTGTCTCAAAAATAAATAAAAAATAAAATAAAATAAATAAAAAATAAAATAAAATAAATGCAACACCCTGTTCTTCCTCTCACATGACCAGTTGTGGAGAAACAATCTTCCCTCTTGTTATTTTATTTCCAAAAGGCAAAAGAAATGAAGCAATCACTGTATAATGGTTTTTTGTTTGTTAGTTTTTTTTTTACACAGTCACAATTTTGAGTATAACGAATTCAAAGTCTTTTGAGAAATAACCGGAATGACGTTTCCTATGATTTTCACTTACGATTTTTAGATACTTATCATCCAAAGGGAGAATAACTATCATAAGAACTATTAATATTTTTGTACTTCAGTTTTTGTTTTATCATTTCATTTATTTATTTATTATTTTATTTTTTAAAAGTTATTATATTTTAAGTTCTAGGGTACATGTGCACAACGTGCAGGTTTGTTACATGTGTATACATGTGCCATGTTGGTGTGCCGCACCCATTAACTCGTCATTTATATTAGGTATATCTCCAAATGCTGTCCCTGCCCCCTCTCCCTACCCCATGACAGGCCCCGGTGTGTGATGTTCCCCACCCTGTGTCCAAGTGTTCTCACTGTTCAGTTCCCACCGTTCAGTTCCCACCGATGAGTGAGAACACGCAGTGTTTGGTTTTCTGTCCTTGTGACAGTTTGCTAAGAATTATCATTTCATTTAAATCAGAGGCTCCATAGTACTAGAAGAAATCTTTCTTTGGCATGTTTATAGAAAAAACTCCCCCCACACTAATCCCAGGTGGAATGCTGATGCCTCCTTTGGGCCATGCACTGTTATGAAAGTCTCTGACTGTACACACGACAGGATATTGCTCCTCTCAGTTCACTTTTCTCTATTAGACTGTCAGCTATGTGAGGAACCACTGTGATGTGAAGTGGAAGCAAGGCTGGCTGGGATGGCTCCTCCTTGTGCAGGAGTATCCCATGCACTGGAAGGCATTTAGTGACCTTGGGCTCTGCCTGCTAAATGCAGTAGTGCCCCAGTCATTAGGACCACCACAACAGAAAGCACCTTCACACATTTCTAAATACTGCTGGGTGGGGTAGTAGCTGCCCTCATTCAGAAACCACTGGTGCAAGCTGGGAAAGGGCCTTATTCATATTTGTTTCCCCAGTGGCTGGCACATAGCAGGCAATCAATAAATGTTTATTGAACTGACCAATAAATGACTATTTGTCTTAACAGTGAATACAGAAAGTGGTTCATCCATTCCCAAAACACAGTCTTGTTCATTAGAAAATTATGTATTGAGTTCGCACTATGCATCAGGCAGGGAACTAAGCACTCAGAATACTGACAAGACTGAGATGATCTCGGTCTAAGCGAGTCCGAGAGGAGAGTGGGGAAGTCAGAAGAGGAATCTGAACAAGAAATGTAGAGGAGCGGGCACTGCCACAGGGGTTCTAATAGAGACAAGTGAGTGAGGATGGGGGGATTAAGGGATGCCTCCCTGAGCACGTGACTTTCAGCAGAGACCTGAAGGCTGAGTACAGGAGAGCCAGGTGATAATGGGGGTACATGATAGCAATCAAAGGCACAGGGAACCTTGAAGACAATGCTTGTGGCAAGAAGGATCCCATATTTGTAGAACATAAGGGAAAGGCGCAAGCGGGATGCTTGACGGTTAGGGGACCAGGAAAACCCGGCAGGGAGGCTGCTGCAGAGTTCTAGGGTACAAAGAAAGAGCTTGAGGCAGGGCTGTGGGAATATCTACATAACACTAAGCTGAAGGAGTGTTCCTGTTCCTCAGTCCTTGGGAACTGTGGGGCCTCACACGCAGAATGGGGTAAGAGGTTGGTGGGCAAAAGTGCCACCCTCAAAGCAAGCTTCTCTTGTGGCCTCTGGGAGGGCTCCCCAACTATGCAGTGGCAGGCTCCTCACTCAGGGGGTGGGGCTCTGAATGCCTCATGTCCCTCTACATCCCGTTCCAAACAGGAGGTAGGAGGCCGAGAGGCACAAGTTCTGTTTCAGTGCCACTCAAGCCAGACGCTAGGTGACTGGCCTCCTGCTTTCTTTCATCTTTCCCTTTGACTAAGAGATTAAGGGACATCCTTCAGTCTCGGCCTCAAGCAGGAGGAGATGGAAGGAAACACGCAGAGGTGGTGGAAGCCTGAATTGGAGGAAGTAGCCACTGTCCATCTCATAGCCCAAGGCTGATCGACAGGCTGCTTAACTTTCTGCGGCTGCCTTCATGACTATGAATGGCTTTTTGGCATCACAAAGGGCTAAAAACCCTACAAGCAAAATAATATCCACCACTAAGGCACCTATTCAGCATCTATTCTTTGGCTTCAGCAAACTCATTTCACTCATCGGGGGTGGAGGAGGGGGAAGTACAGCAAAACTTTCTCATCTCCCTCATCGGTTATTTTATCAAATTAAAGTCTCCTTGCTCAAAGAAAAGAGGAGGGATGCAATCTATATTGTCTGAAGAAGTACAAAAAAAAAAAAAAAAGCAGCATGTTGTGAGACTTTGTGTTGTACCCATTTTTACTAGTTAATCCACTGAGCAGACATTGGAAATTCCTGCCAGACCAAATTTTAGAAGTTATCTGTCTAGATGTAAAAGCATCCAAATGGGAGGATGGTTCCAGGGAAGCCCAGTGGACCGGAGGGAAATGGCCAACCGCCTTCTTTAAGGGAGAAATGGTATCAGTCTTGTGACTGACCTCCCACTTCCAGAATTTGTCACCTTTTATTTATACTTAACCTACATGTACTTCAACAATGACAAAAATAAAAAAGTTATAAATTGGTCTATATAGCACCATTTTTTCTATACTTATTAAGTATACTTAACCTACATGTACTTCAACAATGACAAAAATAAAATAGTCATAAATCGGTCTATATAACACCATTATTTTTTCTGAATAAATAAAGGCAGCTTCGCTTATATCATCAGTTGATTCTCACAATATATATTTTCCCAAGAACAAGTAGGAGAAAGCTATTTTGCCCCATTTCATGGATAAAGAAACTGAGGTACAGAGAAGCAGGATGATTTGCTAAAGGTCAGTGGGAAAAGCATTTATGATGGCATTTTTAAAATGGTGTAGTTGCTAATTTTTCAGTCCTTTTACTTTAATTAAAAGATAAAAGAATGAATTTCTTTTGTTTTTACAATTTGATTTGGGCCTCAGACTAAAATTTATAAGGTATTGTCTTAGACAGTTCAGGATGCTATAACAAAAGTCCCACAGGACTGAGTGGTCTAAACAACAGAAATTTATTTCTCACTTCCCAGCTCCGGAGCTGGGAAGTACAGGATCAAGGTGCTGGCCAATTGGTTTTCGGTAACAGCCCTCTTCCTGGTTTGGAGGTGGCTGTTTTCTCCCAAGACAGAGTTCTGGTCTTTTCAGCCCCTTATAAAGCCACCAATCCTACCATAGGGACTCCCAGTCCCATGGCTTTATTCAAGCCCAATTACCTCCCCAAAGCTCCACCAAATTCCATCACATTGGTGTATGGTATCAAATATGGATCTTGGGAGGACAAAACTATCAGTCCACAGCGGGCATGAATGGTTCTAGGATGTGTTTCACTACTCTAGGAACTGAACATGACAAAAAGTCCATCCTTTGGGTTTACCCAATTTAATTAAGAATAAAACAATGATCTAAAAAGTCAGGAAATAACAGATGCTAGTGAGGCTGTGGAGGAAGAGGAAGGCTTTTAAACTGTTGGTGGGAATGTAAATTAGTTCAACTATTGTGGAAGACGGTGTGGAGATTCCTCAAGGATCTAGAACCAGAAATACCATTTGACCCAGCAATCCCAATACAGGGTATATACCCAAAGGATTATAAATCATTCTACTATAAAGACACATGCACACATATGTTTATTGCAGCATGATTCACACAGAAAAGATTTGGGATCAACTCAAATGCCCATCAATGATAGACTGGATAAAGAAATTGTGGCAGATATACACCATGGAATACTATGCAGCCATTAAAAAGAATGAGTCCATGTTCTTCACACGGACATAGATGAAGCTGGAAGCCATCATTCTCAGCAAACTAACACAGAAACAGAAAACCAAACACCGCATGTTCTCACTCATAAGTGGGAGTTGAACAATGAGAACACCTGGACACAGGGAGGAGAACATCATACACCGGGGCTTGTCAGGGGGTGGAGGGTAAGGGGACGGAGAGCATTAGGACATACCTAATGTATGCAGGGCTTAAAACCCAGATGACGGGTTGATAGGTGCAGCAAACCACCATGGCACATAAATACCTATGTTAACAAACCTGCACGTTCTGCATATATGTCCCAGAACTTAAAGTAAACTTTTTTTAAAAAAAGAATAAAGCTATGAGAAAAAAAGAAAATCTATAATGAACAGTAATTTTTTTTATGGTAGAAAAAAGAGCAGTTACTTGAAATTCAATGGCTCTTCACTCCTATACAGTAAGTGACAGAAGGAAAACAAAAAGATACACGCAAAATCTTTATTCTCCAAAGATCAACCATACTATGTAGGTGTACATAGTAGACAACTGCAATACATTGAGAAACAGAAATTACCAATAACAGTGGCTTGCAAAGTATTAAAATATCTCAAGGCCGGGTATACTCTGACCATCAAACAAATATGAGCAATAGGTTATAAAAATAAACTATTTTTCCATTATTGCTAAAAATACAGAAAATTTGGTAGGATTATTGCTAGGAATTTCAACTATTTGGCCCTTAGCAGTCAGAGCAAAAGAACAGAAAGGAAAAGTCTAGCATCCCAAAAAAGGGACATGAAAGTATTTCTTGTATCTTGCTATCCTAAAATTAACTTTTTTTTAGGATAGGAACATACTGTTCTCAACTACAAAATGAATTGTATACAAGAAGAGCAGGCAGCAGGAAGCAGCATACTACAAGCCTTGAAACCTATGGCTATTTTATACAGTGGAGAAAATAGTTGTGTATTCCTCAGACTAAGTGTTCAGGGAGCTTTAGGCAGTATTTGACAGGAAAGAAGAGAAGAACTGCATGATTTTGTCTTGAGTCAATAATACAGAAAGAAAAGACGGGTTTTACTTCTGAAGGGACTAGCACCAGAGAAATTTAAGGTAGACTTCCTCACCCTAAAACAGTTCCATTATTATCTCAGTCTGGTGGGTTTATAGATAATTTTGGTTTATTCTTTGTATGTTTATATATTTTGGCAGAAAATGTTGGTTGTCTGTCCACCACCTATTCCCCTCTTTTTCAAATAATCTTATTTTGCCAGTGTCCTTTTTCTATGTTGCTGGTATGAACTATTGATCTAAGGGAAGGCATAACACCCGACTCTGGCAATAAGATATGAAGTGAAGCTTTCCAAAGAGTTATAGAAAACAGGGGCTGGGTGTGGTGGCTCATGCCTGTAATTCCAGCACTCTGGGAGGCCAAGGTGGGTGGATTGCTTGAGGTCAGGAGTTCGAGACCAGCCTGGCCAACATGGCGAAACCCCTTCTCCATTAAAAATACAAAATTTAGCCAGGCATGGTGGTACGCACCTGTTATCCCAACTACTTGGCAGGGTAAGGCAGGAAAATCGTTTGAATCCAAGAGGAGGAGGTTGTGGTGAGCTGTGATGGCATCACTGCACTTTAGCCTGGGTGACAGAATGAGACTCTGTCTCATTAAAAAAAAAAAAAAAAAAAAAAAAAGAGTTATAGAAAACATATCCCTCTCTGAAGAGAAGAAACATCACAAGAATTTTGTCAGCATATGAAAAGATGCTGAACATTATTAATTAGTCATTGAAGAAATGCAAATCAAAACCACAATGATATACTACTTCACACCCATTAGAAAGGCTATAATTAGAAATAAGGATAATAACAAATGTTGGCAAAAATGTGGAGGAATTGCCATCTTCATACATTACTAGTGGGAATGTAAATTGGTATAGTCACTGTGAAAAAGACTGGAGTTCCTCAAAAAGTTAAAAATAGAATTACCGCTTCTTCTCCGAGAAAACACCAAATGGTGGATGACGCCGGTGCAGCGGGGGGGCCCGGAGGCCCTGGTGGCCCTGGGATGGGGAACCGCGGTGGCTTCCGTGGAGGTTTCCGCAGTGGCATCCGGCGCCGGGGTCGCGGCGGTGGACGGGGCGGGGGCCGAGGCCGCTGAGCTTGCGGAGGCAAGGCCGAGGATAAGGAGTGGATGCCCATCACCAAGCTGGGCCACTTGGTCAAGGACATGAAGATCAAGTCCCTGAGGGAGATCTACCTCTTCTCCCTGCCCATTAAGGAATCTGAGATCATTGACTTTTTCTTGGGGGCCTCTCTCAAGGACGAGGTTTTGAAGATTATGCCGGTGCAGAAGCAGACAGGTGCTGGCCAGCGCACCAGGTTCAAGGCGTTTGTTGCTATCGGTGACTACAATGGCCACGTCGGCCTGGGTGTTAAGTGCTCCAAGGAGGTGGCCACCACCATTCGTGGGGTCATCATCCTGGCTAAACTCTCCATTGTCCCCCTGCGCAGAGGCTACTGGGGGAACAAGATCGGCAAGCCCCACACCATCCCTTGCAAGGTGACAGGCCGCTGCGGCTCTGTGCTGGTGCGCCTCATCCCTGCACCCAGGGGCACTGGCATCGTCTCAGCGCCTGTGCCCAAGAAGCTGCTCATGATGGCTGGTATCGATGACTGCTACACCTCAGTCCGGGGCTGTACTGCCACCCTGGGCAACTTCGCCAAGGCCACCTTTGATGCCATCTCTAAGACGTACAGCTACCTGACCCCTGACCTCTGGAAGGAGACTGTATTTACCGTCTCCCTATCAGGAATTCACTGACCACCTTGTCAAGACCCACACCAGAGTCTCCGTGCAGCGGACCCAGGCTCCAGCTGTGGCTACAACATAGGGTTTTTATACAAGAAAAATAAAGAGAATTAAGCCTGAAAAAAAAAAAAAATCATATGATCCAGCAATTCCATTCCTAAGTATATGCACCACAAAAGTGAAAACATGCATTTTAAAAAACCTGTACACAAATGTTCACGGTAGCATTATTCATAATAGCCAAATGGTGGGAACTATCCATATGTTTATCAGCTGATGAACAGATTTTAAAAATGTGACATATCCATATAATGGAATATTAGTCAGCAATAAAAAGGAGTGAGGTATATACTCAAGGGAATTGAAAACACTTGTTCACACACACAAATTTGGACATGAATGTTCACAGAAGCATTCTTCATAATAGCTAAAAAGTAGAAACAACTCAAGTGTCCATCACTTGATGAGTGGATATACAGAATGTAGTATATGTATACGATGGAATACTACTCAGCCATAAAAAGGAATGAAATACTGGTACATACTACAACATGGATGAATACTGAAAACATTATGTTAAGTAAAAGAGGCCAAACAAAAAAAGTCACATATCCATAGAGACAGAAAATAAGTTAGTGGTTGCCAGGGAGTTGGGGGGTGAGGTGGAGTGAACAGGGAATGAGTATTAATGGGTATGAAATTTCTTTTTGGGGTGATGAAATGATCTGACATTAGATAGTGGGGATAGTTGTGCAACTTTGTGATTATACTAAAAACCAGTGAATTGTACACTTTAAAAGGGTGAATTTATGGTATGTGAATAAAAATCAATCGATTAATAATGAAATAAGCAATTGACAAAAAAATAGATAACTTTAAAAAAAGAAATGAAATCTACGCCAAGACATGGATGAATCTCAAAAATACTGTTAAGTGAAAGAAGCCAATCATAAAGGGCCACATATAGTATTGATCCCATTTATATGAAATGTCTAGATTAGGCAAATCTGTATAGATAGAAATTAGATTAGTAGTTGTCTAGGGCTGAGGGAATTAGGGAGAAATGGGGAATGACTGCTAATTAATACAGGGATTTTTGGGGGGATAATGAAAATGTTCTAAAGTTAGATTATAGTAATGGTTGCACAACTCTGTAAATACATAGAAATCCATTGCATTGTACATTTTACATAGGTGAACTGCATGGCATGTGAATTATATCCCAATAAAGCTGTTACCAGAAAAAAAAAGAGGTAAAACCACAGAAAACATCTTAACTTGTACCTGTATTTGCTGAATATTCTACAATGAGTGTGTAATACTGATATCTTCAGAAAGAAGGTGTTCAAATTTCTCTTGATTTGGAAAAAAATGCTGTTACATAAAACAAGGTAAAAATCAGAGCAGAAAAAATACTGTACATGAGCTCAGTTATAAAACTAAGTGCGTACATGTAAGGGGAAAAAACCTAGAGGAAAATACACTAAAAATTTATTGACAGTACTGATTTCTGAGTTCTGATCATTGGATGATTTTAATTTATTGTGGTGGAGGAAGTTTTTCTTTCTGTTTTTCTGTATTAGCACATACTACTTCTTTATGCTTTTGTTTTATTTTTTAATTGACACAATCATCACATATTTATGGGATACACAGTGATGTTTCAATACTTATAATGTGTAGTGATCAGATGAGGGTGATTAGCATATCCATCATGTAAAACATTTGTCATTTCTTTGTGCTGGGAATATTCAATATCCTCCTTTGAGATGATTGAAACTATATATTATTATTAATTACAGTCACCCTACAGTGCTATAGAACACCAGAACGCATTGCTCTTATCTAGTCGTAATTTTGCACATACTACTTTTTGATTTCTAATTGGAAACGCACATGCAATCATACAAAAGCTTATTCAGCAATGAAATGTAAGCCTCCCTCACATCCTTGTTCCTCAGTTCCTCATTTCCAGGGCTGCCATGTAAGATTGTCCAAGACGTCGCTGCACAATGGCCCCTGGCTAAGGCAGTGAGTGGGGGCTGTAATCTAGCCAGGGATCTGCTGGATAAGCCATAACTCGTGGCTTTGAGAAAAAAAGTCCTTTTCATCTTAACCACACGAAAGTGTTATGCAACCAAGTGGCCATTCTGCCCTTTTCCCCTGCCCAAAGATACCACTGTTCCTAGTTTCTTGTATATCCATCCTGACATAGTCTATGATATGCAAACATATACCGCATACTATAACTTATATATAAAAGTTATTTTAAAAGAGTAAAGAAATGGCAATACAATGACAGCAAAAGGCTGCACAGTATAATCAGAATTCCAGTATTTCTACAGAAGTCATTCAAGGCACTATGGTAAAATTGGATTTAAGGAAAGAAAAAAAATTACTTGGAACAAATAAATCTTAAGGTAAGAAGCCTAAATGCAATGATTGTTGAATTGTTTTCCACCTGAGCTGTCCTCAATTCACATGAATTGTTTATACAGCAAATGAAATTGGTTGCATCCATTGTCAAAGGGGTTCCTATTTGGTACCTCGCTCATTGTGCTCCCCACAGCTTTGTGGAAGCTTGTTTGTGGTCCAGTTTCCACTGCAGAAAACTTTAGGATTTTAATCTTCTGAGAAACCTGAGAATGGGTGTCCCCAGGTGAAATGCGGCCCTTCCATTTCATTCACTCTTGTGTCCTTCAGAACAAGAACTGCTTCAACAGGCAATCCAAGGCCACTCTCTCCATTTGTATCCCCACATCTCTACGTTCGTGCCATCTGGGGAGAAGTCTTAACTCGTTCAGAGCAAATGATGGTTAAATCAGTAATAAGTCACATTATGAGATCTGATTGTAAGGATTGCTCTGTCACTCTGCAGAACTTTTGTCTCTGTTCCTGTTTTATGTTTTGCCTCATTACAGAGGGCCATACTGGTCTTCTTTTGGGTTCTAATGCTTTTGCCTCAGGCTCTTTATATTTGTGGCTCTTTAAGTCCTCAACACTCTTCTCCATCCTGAGACTGAATCCAGTGAACTCCCATTTATCTTTCAAGCCTTAGCTTTAATGTTGATCCCTCAAAGCAGGTGAGTGCCCCATCGCTGCTGCTTAACTTCCCTTCTCATTACATCCACCATATGTAAAATTACCTGCTAAGGTTTGATTCTGACACCAGACTATAAGCTCCATGGGTGCAGGGACCATGCCTGTCTTGTGACCCTTATATTGTCATTGCTTAGTATTAGGTTGGTGCAAAAGTAATTGCAGTTTTTGCCACTGAAAGTAATGAGCTCAGTTGTTAATTACTTTTGCCCCAATCTAATACAATACCTGGCTCATATTAAGTACTCAATAAACCTGTTAATTGAGCAGATGGAAATGTAAAAGCTATGTCTTTCCTTGTTTAAAAAAATTGAGGCTGGGCATGGTGGCTAACACCTGTAATCCCAGCACATTGGGAGTCTGACACGGGAGGATCACTTGAGGCCAGGAGTTTGAGACCAGCATGGCAACATAGTTAGATGCTGTCTTCACCAAAAAAAAAAAAAAAAAAAAAAAAAAAAAAAAAAAAATTAGTTGGGTGTGGTGGCTCATGACTATAGTCCTAGCTACTTGATAAGCTGGGTTTGAATCCAGGAGTTTGAAGTTGCAGTGAGCTATGAGCTATGACCATTCCACCGCACTCCAGCCTGGGCAACAGAGCGAGACCCTGTCTCTTAAGAAAAAAATAGTGTACCATTTAGGAGAAAATTTAGAATTGATTGAAAGCCAAGAATAATAAGGCTAGAAACTACTCCTTAGGTATTGAAGCATTTTCCAAGGAAGAAGCCTGGAGAAACCTGAGGCTGGTAGTGGGTTAAAACTAACTACTGGATGAAAAAACAAACAAGACAAACACCACTGGAGTGCAATGGTTGTGACCCAGGAAGGCAATCCAAGATGGCTTTAGTGTAAGACATTTCTGTATACTGAGAAAGAAGGTGGTGGGCAAGGTCTCTGGATGTGACCTACCTTACTCTTAATGACCTACCTTACCGTTAATTTGCCCTGATTCAAATAAATCTTGACAGTAGGAGCAAGGATTATCTGAGACATATTTGGTCCTCCTAAGTGGCTTAGTTCTCTAAAACCCCTTTCAAGAGTGCTTTGGGGCACTCAGAAACTAGCTCTGCTTCTATTACACTGAGTTATGCTAAGAGCAGGATAAGATGATGTGGACTTATTTGCCTTGTGGATTTGTTCCCTGTTTCTATTTCTAAAATAGAATACTTAAGTCTGTTAACTGATTAACTACAGGAGTACAGAGAATGTCAATGGTTACCGGCATTCTTTACTTCCATTTTGAATGCCCTTTTCCATACACACTACTATATGGTTTTAGAGAAGATAAATAATTACAATAAATAATTTAAGATATGCAGCATAGAAATATATAAAATGCAAACATCATGTTTACATCATAAAGCACAGCTACATAAACAACAGATTATGTTCAGGCCGAAGAAGAATTTCTAAAACCCACAATCACTGAAATATGGTTGTGATGAAAGTAGAACATCCAAATT
The DNA here is from genome assembly GCF_024542745.1 of Macaca thibetana thibetana. Taxonomy (NCBI): domain Eukaryota; kingdom Metazoa; phylum Chordata; class Mammalia; order Primates; family Cercopithecidae; genus Macaca; species Macaca thibetana. Next base: position 123,771,807 of record NC_065579.1, read on the forward strand.
AATTTCCTTCTATAGCAATGGAAATATATGGAGGCAGAGCCTCTTCAACTATTCCATCCAAGTAAACTGCATGGTACAGAGGAAGGGTATCAGGGGTCAGGGGGTTGTCCCAAAGCAATTTTAGCAATCAGAAATTGAATTTGCCGATTTTATCTTAAAGATTCCTGAAGACGCCGGGCACGGAGCGCTCAAGCCTGTAATCCCAGCACTTTGGGAGGCCGAGACGAGTGGATCATGAGGTCAGGAGATCGAGACCATCCTGGCTAACATGGTGAAACCCCGTCTCTACTAAAAATACAAAAAGCTAGCTGGGCGTGGTGGCGGGCGCCTGTAGTCCCAGCTACTCGGGAGGCTGAGGCAGGAGAATGAAGTAAACCTGGGAGGCGGAGCTTGCAGTGAGCTGAGATCCGGCCACTGCACTCCAGTCTGGGCGACTGAGCGAGACTCTGTCTCAAAAAAAAAAAAAAAGACTCCTGAAGATTTTTTCTTCTTCTTCATAATGTATCTTTGGTTTTCTTTCTAAAAATTCAATCAGTAAAACTGTTGTTCCAGGAAGATGTGCCATGTTTATTTTGGGTTTCCTATAATCTCTCAGGACATCTCTCGGGAGAAGAGTGTATCTCTCTTCCTCTCTTTCTTTTCTGAGTCAAGGTCTCACTCTGTTACCCGGGCTGGAGTACAGTGGTGCCATCACTGCTCACCACAGCTTTGATCTCCTGGGCCCAAGTGATTCTCCAACTTCAGCCTCCTGATTAGCTGGTGCACATGTGGGCACCACCACACCCAGAAATTTTTATATTTTTTTGTAGAGATGGGGTTTCGCCATGTTGCCCAAG